>NC_061510.1:331895077-332100487 GCF_022539505.1 Lolium rigidum
TTCCGTATTCTGCCAATACGTTGGTCGTTCCTTTGGTCGTCAACCTCGTCCGCTTCGTCCAGCATTCCATCATCCCGCGTGGGCCAAATTGGGCCAAAGCCCAACTAACTCGAGTGAAACAGGAACCCTAGGCACCCGAAACCTTCGCTCCTCACCCAGGACGCAATCCCCGTCGCGCCGACCGCCTCCATCTCCACATGCCCCCGCCCCCGCCGGCCGCCTCCATCTCCACAGCCCGCCGCCCCCTTCTCCCTTTGACAGTAGAGAGTGGCTGCCAACCGCCTAAATCTGCACATCCCGTCGCCCCGTCTCACTTTGCCTCGGCGGCGCGGTTATGGAGAATCCATGTCGTCGTCTCCCTCGTCTAGAGTCAAGACTGTATTGGCCATGACTCACGAGGACACTCGCTCTCGATGGAGCACGGGGAGCGTGGATAGAGCACTGCGGCGGCTGCAACGGTGTCGACATCGGCGTCTGGCTCGCCTAGATCAGACCTAGGGGCCACAGATGATGACGCGGTTGCAGCTAGAATGCTGGGATACAGTGCGAGCCTCCACGACACACAGCTGAACCAGCTAGATGTGGATCTGTTTCTTATCTCATCCTTTTTTTCTGGTTTTTCTCCAGGTTGCCCTTGCGGTTCTCCCTCCCCTCTCCCATACAGTCTTCGTTCTCGCGGCAGCCGCACTGGGACGACAACGCGGGGGCGATTGAAGGTGGTGGTGGCATACATCAAGTCTAATGCGATAGACAAGGAGCTTGTGACCATCTGCGCTGTCAAACGCAAGCTGGTCCTTTCTCCCGTGATGTCCGCCCTTGGCTTCGCAGGTAATAGTCCAACGACCGGTCACTACTCCAATTTATCATATATTAATTGATATGATTCTTGTAAATTGATCTTCTAATGTGCTTACTAGGTGAAGCTTCGAGCTGTGGTATTAGTAAATTGGAATGTTGTCACATTGAGCTAGATTAATCTGTCTGAAATATTACCATAACTTACATAGATGAGATGTACAGAGATTTAAGTTTTGATATTGGAATTTTTTATTTGATGTGAATATTTTCTCCCTCTTTGATTCTAATCTGAATTAAGTGTGAGATGGGTATGGTGAATTTTATTTAATGGAATTGCAACCGAGGAAAGAATTGGGTAGCTGAAAACTATGGTGTTTTCCCTGTGCTTGGCCCTTCATTTTGGTGATCCATCCAGGTTTACTTGTTTCTAGATCCATGACAACTGCACACTATTTCATATTTCTACTTCAGATTGGATGCTCATGCTAGATAGAGCAGCATCTAGGAATGGGGCATCGTGAGCACGTCTCCTTGGAGAACAAAAAAAAAGCAAGAGAACGGCTACCGCACGAGACAAACCATGAGGCTACGGAGCAGAGGACAACAAGAATAGATATGCTACTATGCTAGCGTCGGTTCTCTATTCCTTTGATTAAAGTGCCGAGGTCCGTGATTTCTTGCCCAGTTACCTGTTTTTGACCCAATTGACATATTGCTAATTTTGGTCTGTGTGTTTTCAGTTGTTTTACGGGTTGTACATCCATCTTTTTTTATTGGGGGATTATACATAGCTTCATACTCTTGTGCTTCTAACATGCTTGGTAAAATGCATCACTTTATGCACTCAATGTTGTTACTTGAAAAAAAACCAGCTGAAATAAAATTATGTTGCACCACCAGGAAACTCTCTTATTCAGCGCAATAATGCTTTTATATGTCACGTGCGGACCAAATGTGCTTTCTCCTCATAATCATGTTGTTAAAACTTAACTGGTTAGGCAAAAGAGTCCTGAATTTGACATAATAATCACGGATCGCCCTTGGCGGCTGAAGAGGAGGTGATGCACAGCGGGGGAGTGAATTATGCCTAGCGCGGCGGTGGAAGAGGAGGCATAGGACACGCAACACGGCGGCAGAGCCAACCATGTGTGGCAGCAGCCGAATGATTGATTGGGAAATCGGGAGAAGAACGAGACGAGGTGAACGAGACGAGGTTGGGACGTTGGGTTAGAGGGGAAAGGGGCTAGCTGGTTTGAGCTTCTTCCCATAAGTTCCAAAGCTTCTGCAAGAAGGAAACATCAAAGCGGATGAAATTGACATAGGGAGAAGAAGGTAAGATATGTTACTAATTTCGGATATGTTCCTTTATTGTTTTCTTGTGCGAGCCAGCGTCCATGAATTTACCTAGCTTGAAAGAAAAATTTGTTATGTCTGAAGTTTGGCAACCCTACATCATTTGTCGACTTAATTTCATCCATATGGTTAGCCAGAAATATTACTATATCTTGTCACATTCTAAGCCTGCTAGGACATTGATACCTTTGCTGTACGGGGGTATTTATTTCAAGTATGGAAGGAGAAAACAGGTTCTGACGTTATTTATCCCTCCTGATACCACACCCACAGTTAGTCAGAGATGCTAGCTGTGCGTGCAATTTCGATATAGTAGCGAGAATAAAGCTCAACATGGCTTCTTTGCTGTGTGTAATAGAATGCATCGTACCAGTGCACCTAATTTGAGTGCGACAATGTTGGCCTCAACACATTTTCCAAGTAGCTACATTGTTTCCTCTGTCCAAAATTACCAAATATACAGTATTCTAAAGTCAATATTTTCTGAAATGTGTTTGTTTCTTTTGGCCAGGTTTTCTAACTAACAAGCGAAGAGGAAAGGGAGCACGCCGAGAAGCTAATGGAGTACCAGGTATCACTGAATTCCTTGGCCCTTTAGTTGATGTAGCATTGTGCCATGAGTGCTAGCTAGAAACTGACCAAATAATAATGTCATCTTCTTGTCTCATAAAATTTATTGAGGCTGAGGTGTATGAGGTTTATGTGCGGATCGCACTAATGCTTCAATGATACTTCCCGTTACTCAAATTCAGAGGTAAGGAATTTCCGTCAAAGAGATCGACACACACATACCTCATCTCGCTTCACAGTTCACACAATTATTTCGCCGTGAGTTTTTGTCGCTTGTACTGAATACTAATTGAGTAATTCTTCCAAGGACGCTGACGCCATGGCACGACAAAGTTCAGAAGGCGACGTTGATCCCGTGGGGGTAGGCACGATGCCTTATGTGGTTCCTAGCTTCCTGCCTGACGATGATCCGACAATCTTCCCCGGATCGTCCGCAACCTCGCTGCAGAGGATGTGACGGTAGTGACCACGACGCGGCGAGGAACATGCAACAGGTGGCACGGTAGATGGTGACCATGTTTGGCATGCATGTCGGAGATCAGGCTGTGATCTTCACCATGATCGTCCGCAACCTTACTGCAGAGGATGTGACTGTAGTGACCACGGCGCGGCGATGAACATGCAGCAGGTGGCGCAGCAAATGGTGACCATGTTTGGCATGCATGTCCGAGATCAGGCTGTGGTCGCTGACGGATAAGGCCACACAGAGCGAAGATGTCGTACTGTGGATGCTGGCCATGAACTTAACGTCCAAGAAGCGCCACCGATATAAACAAGATGGTGAAGGCCATCATTGATGAGGCGTATGTGATCCCCAAGTTTCACATCAAGAGGACCCAGCCAGCAATTGACCAACCCATGGACGTGCTCACGGAGAAGGACATGCTCACCATCGAGGAGTTTAGGACGAGCTTGTCAGAGCATGTTCGACATTGCCCTTCTCACTACATAGTTGCATATGCAAATTAGAGATCATAGTATCAAGAAGTCACGCCAACAAGGAGACAATTGTGTACCTCACTGTCTCACTACATAATTTCTGACACAAATTAATGGGATCATGTTATTGCCTAGCTCTTTCAGTAGCAAGGGCCCAGATGTGTTTTTTTTTTGGTATAAAGCAAATGTATTCGTTTTTCTTATAGAGAGGAAAGCTAAGCCACTATTATTCAATATTTACTTTGTAGCTTCATAAGTCGAGTCAATGTTAATCTGATTGCTAAGAAGGCATACAAGTTCGTACATCGGTTTCTTGTTTGAATTTAGTATAATGTTTTTTCATTAGAGGCTGGTACAATGCTGATTGACATATACTTTTCTTCTTCAAACCATGCATGAGAAATGCATATTATGTATTAAGAAAAGAAGAACGACATAAGAATGGCTAAGTACATGTGACAGTAGAAAAACTGAATTGGTTGACACTACTGAATTGATTGACATATATGCTGACAAGAAAGCATCTACATCATTGCAGATTTACTCCCTTTTTGTATGTTTGACATAGAAACCAACGAAGCAACGATCTGGACTTGTCTACATATATCTATGAATATAAAAGTGTTGTTTGGACTAATCAGAAAAGGGTTCCTTCAGTTATAGATGTATTTGCAGCACCAACATTTTGTGAGACAATAATACATTTAAAAAGAGAGGTTATTGAGTTGACAATTATGATGGCCTAGAAGACATGTTTGCGACTTACCGACTTACCGCAGAAGAGTGACAAGAAGACCTAGAGCTTAGAACCACACATCCACAATAATATTGTCTTGTTATTATGTTCGATATTATCATGTTGTAGTACATTATAATATCCTGATTTGTTTTGAATTTTTATAGTGAGTTGTAAATTATTTATGAATTGAGAAATGAAATTTGATGACCCGTGGCAAAGCACGGGCATTTGTACTAGTTAAAAGTAAAAGAAAGGTCCTTCAAATAGGAAAGCATCGATTGCTATATTTGTGCTAGAGCTTTTATTTTGAAAACAAGAAACAATTTTGTCAACGGTAGTAATAAAGCATATGTATCATGCAAATTATATCTTACAAGTTGCAAGCCTCATGCATAGTATACTAATAGTGCCCGCACCTTGTCCTAATTAGCTTGGACTACCGAGATCATCGCAATACACATGTTTTAACCAAGTGTCACAAAGGGGTACCTCCATGCCGCTCGTACAAAGGTCTAAGGAGAAAGCTCGCATTTTGGATTTCTCGCTTTTGATTATTCTCAACTTAGACATCCATACCGGGACAACATGGATAACAGATAATGGACTCCTCTTTAATGCATAAGCATGTAGCAACAATTAGTGTTCTCATATGAGATTGAGGATATATGTCCAAAACTGAAACTTCCACCATGATTCATGGCTTTAGTTAGCGGCCCAATGTTCTTCTCTAACAATATGCATGCTCTAACCATTAAAGTGGTAGATCTCCCTTACTTCGGACAAGACGGACATGCATAGCAACTCACATGATATTCAACAAAGAGTAGTTGATGGCGTCCCCAGAAAACATGGTTATCGCACAACAAGCAACTTAATAAGAGATAAAGTGCATAAGTACATATTCAATACCACAATAGTTTTTAAGCTATTTGTCCCATGAGCTATATACTGCAAAGGTAAAGAATGGAAATTTTAAAGGTAGCACTCAAGCAATTTACTTTGGAATGGCGGCGAAATACCATGTAGTAGGTAGGTATGGTGGACACAAATGGCATAGTGGTTGGCTCAAGGATTTTGGATGCATGAGAAGTATTCCCTCTCGATACAAGGTTTAGGCTAGCAAGGTTATTTGAAACAAACACAAGGTTGAACCGGTGCAGCAAAACTCACATAAAAGACACATTGTAAACATTATAAGACTCTACACCGTCTTCCTTGTTGTTCAAACTCAATACTAGAAATTATCTAGACTTTAGAGAGACCAAATATGCAAACCAAATTTAGCAAGCTCTAGGTGTTTCTTCATTAATGGGTGCAAAGTATATGATGCAAGAGCTTAAACATGAGCACAACAATTGCCAAGTATCAAATTATTCAAGACATTTTACAATTACTACATGTAGCATTTCCCGATTCCAACCATATAACAATTTAACGAAGAAGATTCAACCTTCGCCATGAATACTATGAGTAAAGCCTAAGGACATATTTGTCCATATGCAACAGACGGAGCGTGTCTCTCTCCCACACAATGAATGCTAGGATCCATTTTATTCAAACAAAAACAAAAACAAAAACAAACCGACGCTCCAAGCAAAGTACATAAGATGTGACGGAATAAAAATATAGTTTCGGGGGAGGAACCCGATAATGTTGTCGATGAAGAAGGGGATGCCTTGGGCATCCCCAAGCTTAGACGCTTGAGTCTTCTTAGAATATGCAGGGGTGAACCACCGGGGCATCCCCAAGCTTAGAGCTTTCACTCTCCTTGATCATATTGTATCATCCTCCTCTCTTGATCCTTGAAAACATCCTCCACACCAAACTCGAAACAACTCATTAGAGGGTTAGTGTACAATAAAAATTAACATGTTCAGAGGTGACATAATCATTCTTAACACTTCTGGACATTGCATAAATCTACTGGACATTAATGGAACAAAGAAATTCATCCATCATAGCAAAAGAGGCAATGCGAAATAAAATGCAGAATCTGTCAAAACAGAACAATCCGTAAAGATGGATTTTATTGAGGCACCAGACTTGCTCAAATGAAAATGCCCAAATTGAATGAAAGTTACGTACATATCTGAGGATCACTCACGTAAATTGGCATATTTTTCTGAGCTACCTACAGAGAGGCAGGTCGAAATTCGTGACAGCAAAGAAATCTGTTTACTGCGCAGTAATCCAAATCTAGTATGAACCTTACTATCAAAGACTTTACTTGGCACAACAATGCACCAAACTAAGATAAGGAGAGGTTGCTACAGTAGTAAACAACTTCCAAGACTCAAATATAAAACAAAAATACTGTAGTAAAAACATGGGTTGTCTCCTATAAGCGCTTTTCTTTAACGCCTTTCAGCTAGGTGCAGAAAGTGTATATCAAGTATTATCGAGAGACGAAGTATCGACATTACCTTGGGTGTTGGGAGTTTTCTCAACCATGCATAGTATGCTGGATACATAAGTTTCAGCGGCTCCCTTTTCATTAGTCTTGGGCTTGCTTTGCTCTCATCAAACAAATTTTCAGGAACAAGCCAAACATAATTATTATCTAGAGCTTCATGCATTGCTAGGAGCTTACATGGTATTGGTGCTTTAATCTCCCCACCATCATTAACATTATTAGTGTACTTAATTCTATCCATATCCATTTTTTCAAGTGTTCTTTTAAAATCGGTGATCATACCAAGCCTCTCATGCTTACTAAAAACTTTTCTAGCTTCTTTAGCTATATCCGCAAATTCTCGCACTAAGACTTTTAGAACAAAATCTCTCTTCTCTCCCCGATCCATATCAGAAAGTGTAAGAAACATGTGTTGTATCATGGGGTTGAGACTAATAAATCTAGCTTCCATCATGCGTACCAAACAAACAGAGGCATCTTCATAAGTAGGGACAGCTTTTGCAAGGGGTATATCTTTAAGATCTTCATGCATACTAACATGGGTGAAAAATTCTTCTATATTATCTCTTCCAATTATAGACCCTTGTCCCACGGGTATATCCTTTACGAGTAAAATTAAAAGGAAACATGTTGAAATAAGTAAAGCAAATGCAAGTAACTAATTTTTTGTGTTTTTGATATAGAGTGCAAGACAGTAAATAAAGTAAAGCTAGCAACTAATTTTTTTTGTGTTTTGATATAATGCAGCAAACAAAGTAGTAAATAAAATAAAGCAAGACAAAAACAAAGTAAAGAGATTGGATTGTGGAGACTCCCCTTGCGGCGTGTCTTGATCTCCCCGGCAACGGCGCCGGAAAATATGCTTGATACGCGTACGGCACGCGTCCGTTGGGAACCCCAAGAGGAAGGTGTGATGCGCACGGCGGCAAGTTTTCCCCCGAGAAAGAAACCAAGGTTTATCGAACCAGGAGGAGCCAAGAAGCACGTTGAAGGTTGATGGCGGCGGGATGTAGTGCGGCGCAACACCGGAGATTCCGGCGCCAACGTGGAACCTGCACAACACAACCAAAGTACTTTGCCCCAACGAAACAGGTGAGGTTGTCAATCTCACCGGCTTGCCTGTAACAAAGGATTAGATGTATAGTGTGGATGATGATTGTTTGCAAAGAACGGTAGAACAATATTGCGATAGATTGTATTCGATGTAAAAGAATGGACCGGGGTCCATAGTTCACTAGAGGTGTCTCTCCCATAAGATAAATAGCATGTTGGGTGAACAAATTACAGTCGGGCAATTGACAAATAGAGAGGGCATAACAATGCGCATACATGATATGATGAATATTGTGAGATTTAATTGGGCATTACGACAAAGTATATAGACCGCTATCCAGCATGCATCTATGCCTAAAAAGTCCACCTTCGAGGTTATCATCCGAACCCCTTCCGGTATTAAGTTGCAAAACAACGAGACAATTGCATTAAGTATGGTGCGTAATGTAATCAATAACTACATCCTCGGACATAGCATCAATGTTTTATCCCTAGTGGCAACGAGCACATCCACAACCTTAGAACTTTACGTCACTGTCCCAGATTTAATGGAGGCATGAACCCACTATCGAGCATAAATACTCCCTCTTGGAGTTAAGAGTAAAAACTTGGCCAAAGCCTCTACTAATAACGGAGAGCATGCAAGATCATAAACAACACATAGGTAATAGATTGATAATCAACATAACATAGTATTCTCTATCCATCGGATCTCGACAACCACAACATATAGAATTACAGATAGATGATCTTGATCATGTTAGGCAGCTCACAAGATCCGACAATGAAGCACATGAGGAGAAGACAACCATCTAGCTACTGCTATGGACCCATAGTCCAGGGGTGAACTACTCACTCATCACTCCGGAGGAGACCATGGCGGTGAAGAGTCCTTCGGGAGATGATTCCCCTCTCCGGCGAGGGTGCCGGAGGTGATCTCCGAGAACCCCCGAGATGGGATTGGCGGCGGCGGCGTCTCAGTAAGGTTTTCCGTATCGTGGCTCTCGGTACTGGGGGTTTCGCGATGAAGGCTTTAAGTAGGCGGAAGGGCAACGCGGGGGGCCACACGAGGGCCCCACACGCCAGGCCGGCGCGGCCAAGGGCCAGGCCGCACCGCCCTGTTGTGTCGGCGCCTCGTGGCCCCACTTCCTTTCCCCCTCGGTCTTCTGGAAGCTTCGTGCAAAAATAGGACCCTGGGCGTTGATTTCGTCCAATTCCGAGAATATTTCCTTACTAGGATTTACGAAACCAAAAACAGCAGAAAACGACAAGCTGGCTCTTCGGCATCTCGTTAATAGGTTAGTGCCGGAAAATGCATAAATACGACATATAATGTGTATAAAACAAGTAGATATCATCAATAATGTGGCATGGAACATAAGAAATTATCGATACGTCGGAGACGTATCAACTACTCACGAGACATCATATGGAACATGATCAGAGGTGATATGATGATGAATAACAATCTGAACATAAACCTTGGTTCAATGGTTTCACTCAATAGCATCAATAACAAGTAGAAATCAATACGGGAGAGTTTCCCCTATCAAACAATCAAGATCCAACCCTAATTGTTACAGCGGTGACGAGGTCAGCGGTGGAGATGGCGGTGATGATGATGAAGATGATGGTGATGATGATGGAGATGATGTCCAGCTCGATGACGGTGACGATGGCGTCGATTTCCCCCTCCGGGAGGGAATTTCCCCGACGGATTTCAGCCTGCCGGAGAGCTCTTTTCTCTCTGGTGTTTTCCACCCCGCAGAGGCGGCTGTGACTCTTTGCGATTATTCTCTGGAGCTTAGGTTTTCGGGATGAAGAAGTACGCGAAGGAGAGGAGGCCAGAGGGGGCTGTGGGCCCCCTCCCCACAAGGCGGCGCGGCTAGGCCTAGGCCCGCGCCAGCCTATGGGGGGCCCATGGAGGCCCTCCTTAGCTCCTCCTTTTGGCTATCTTCGTCTTCTGGAAAAATAGGATTTTCAGTATAATTTCCGTCAGTTTTTGATGTTCCGAAATATTGCATTCTGACGGTGCTTTTTCCAGCAGAATCCTGACTCTGGTGCGCGGTTCTCCAATAATCATGAAACATGCAAAATAGATGAAATAACATAAGTATCATCTCTAAATACGAAATATATCAATGAATAACAGTAAATTATGATATAAAATAGTGATGCAAAATGGACGTATCAATCCCCCTCGCCAGGGTAGGAGAATGTGAGCACGCAGCTGGCTTCGAGATCGTGGTAGCACGCGAAATTCCCCGAGCTGGTGTGGAGGTACATCTTACCGCTCCCGTTGAAGAGCACGTCCACCGGCCACCGGCAGCAGTCGCAGGCAGCCTACCGTAGATGCAGCGAGGCCGGCTCGTTGCCAGCGACGAAGTCGGCGAACTTGTCTGGCAGCCTTTGGATGTCGAGTGGGTCACCCATGAGAACGACGATGAACTCGAACAACACTTCCCGCTTCTCCTCCTCCTACAGGTCCGGCGATGAAGACGACGGCGTCGCAGGCGACAGCGAGCGTGCAGCTCTGCCGCGGCCACGACCACAGTCGCGGCCTTGGCCTCTGCCTCTACCAGCCATGGCGTCGTCTCTTGAGATGGTGGCAGCCAGGGTTGGGGAGAGAGGCTCTAGGGTTTGTGTGGGAGGGACGATGCGAGAGCGCCCTTTTTATAGGCCGGAGGGAGGCGGGGGAGCGTTGGCGCTCATTAACGCCGACACGTAGAGCTAGGCACGACGAGATGGTTCACTACGTCTGCGAAACTGCACCGTCACTGCGCGCCAATAACTTTTGTCGCGAGGTAGGCGACTGTTAGGTTAAAATTGAATGTGCCGCTGACGCGTCGGCCCCGCCACTCCCCGCTGGCGTCGACTTTTGGGATGTGTGGCTCACAGGCGGCTCCCACGCCCAAAATTTTCTTCCTCGAGAGGCGTCGGCGCGCCCGATTCACGCCCTTCGCCAAGGGGCCGGCACGGGGTTGCCGAGGCATCTATTGGGCTCGAAAAAGCGGTGGCGCTATTTAGGGCGCACCGGTGTGAGCCCATTTTTGCTCCCGGCCCCCAAAACGCTATCGAGGCCGCTATGGGGGACTCCGATGGAGATGCTCTTACACGCGCATTGCTAGAAAAAAAATTCTCGTCTAATCTATTACTTGGTGTTTGTCTCAAATCATTCGGTCTTTTAACTATTTAAATTGTAGAAGAGCGACTTAATTTGATGCAAATTTAACTTCTATGTTTGTGTCTCTGTTATGAATTTTTTTTTCTCATTTTATCATTAAAATGATGACTGGTGCAGCAAAAAAAGAAAAAGGAACGCAAAAGTTTTTAGAAATCCTTATCTTTCGGCCTTCCTGTACTACGCCTTGTTGGTACAGAGGGACGGAGGAGCCTAGATTAGCCCAAACAAGGTGACAATGCTTTATTAGGATAAGAAGGGGTATGTGAAAACCTCGAACTGAGGTCTAAGGCCATCTCCAACGGGGTGACCCATCCCGCGCTCGCGCGTCCGGGTGGGTCAAAGCGAATAAAAACGCGGCCCAGCATGCATATCCATCCCTAAAACGGATGGCCGTGGCGTGTGGGATGACCCAAAGCCGGCCCAAATCTGGGCCTCGTTTGCGTGGCTGATACGTCTCCGACGTATTGATAATTTCTTATGTTCCATGCCACATTATTGATGATACTCACATGTTATATGCACACTTTATGTCATTATTATGCGTTTTCCGGAACTAACCTATTGACGAGATGCCGAAGGGCCGGTTCTTCGTTTTACTGCTGTTTTTGGTTTCGAAATCCTAGTAACGAAATATTCTCGGAATTGGACGAAATCAACGCCCCAGGTTCCTATTTTGCCCGGAAGCATCCAGAACACCCGAGAACCGCCAGAGAGGGGGCACAGGCCCACCAAACCCTAGGCCGGCGCGGCCAAGGGTGGGCCCGCACCCCCCTATAGTGTGGTCGCCCCTTCGACCTTCTGACGCCGCCTCTTCGCCTATATAAAGGTCCCAGACCTAAAACCTCGATACGAAAAAAGCCACGGTACGAGAAACCTTCCAGAGCCACCGCCATCGCGAAGCCAAGATCTGGGGGACAGGAGTCTCTGTTCCGGCACGCCGCCGGGATGGGGAAGTGCCCCCGGAAGGCTCCTCCATCGACACCATCGCCATCTTCATCAACGCTGTTGTCTCCCATGAGGAGGAGTAGTTCTCCATCGAGGCTCGGGGCTGTACCGGTAGCTATGTGGTTAATCTCTCTCCTATGTGCTTCAATACAATAATCTCATGAGCTGCCCTACATGATTGAGATTCATATGATGATGCTTGTAATCTAGATGTCATTATGCTAGTCAAGTGGGTTTTACTTATGTGATCTCCGGAGACTCCTTGTCCCACGTGTGTAAAGGTGACGAGTGTGTGCACCGTGTGGGTCTCTTAGGCTATATTTCACGAGAATACTTATTCACTGTTATTAATGGCATAGTGAAGTGCTTATTTATATCTCTTTATGATTGCAATGTGTTTTGTATCACAATTTATCTATGTGCTACTCTAGTGATGTTATTAAAGTAGTTTATTCCTCCTGCACGGTGTAATGATGACAGTGTGTGCATCCGTGTTAGTACTTGGCGTAGGCTATGATTATGATCTCTTGTAGATTATGAAGTTAACTATTGCTATGATGGTATTGATGTGATCTATTCCTCCTACATAGTGTGAAGGTGACGAGTGTGCATGCTATGTTAGTACTTGGTTTAGTTGTGTTGATCTGTCATGCACTCTAAGGTTATTTAAATATGAACATTAAATATTGTGGAGCTTGTTAACTCCGGCATTGAGGGTTCGTGTAATCCTACGCAATGGTGTTCATCATCCAACAAGAGTGTAGAGTATGCATTTATCTATTACGTTATGTGATCAAAGTTGAGAGTGTCCACTAGTGAAAGTACGATCCCTAGGCCTTGTTCCTAAATATCGCTATCGCTGCTTGTTTCTCGTTTTACTTGCGTTACTACTTGCTTGCGTTACTACTGCTTGTTTCTTGTCCTAGGCAAAGCACTTTTACGGTGCCGTTGCTACTTGCTTATATATATTCATACCACCTGTATTTCACTATCTCTTCGCCGAACTAGTGCACCTATTAGGTGTGTTGGGGACACAAGAGACTTCTTGCTTTGTGGTTGCGAGGGTTGCATGAGAGGGATATCTTTGACCTCTTCCTCCCTGAGTTCGATAAACCTTGGGTGATCCACTTAAGGGAAACTTGCTGCTGTTCTACAAACCTCTGCTCTTGGAGGCCCAACACTGTCTACAAGAATAGAAGCACCCGTAGACATCAGTGGCCACAGACACCGGGGATTGGCCTCTCGCGTCCTCTCTTGTCCTCCCCTGCCAGCTTGTCTGCCTCCCTAAACACAGCCTCCTCGCACACATCTCCCCCCCGCTCCGCCGCCACCCCACGACCGGCGATTTGCGACCGCTGTTGACGTCGGGCACCGATTTCGAGATGCCAACAAGCGGTGCGACAACATAGGACGCGGCCCGGCGCTTCGCCGCCGACGTTGTGGTCCTCTCGCCATCGCGAGACCTCCCGACGTCATCAGCTTCACCATTGTCGGCAGAGGTGAGCTCTCGTGCACCCTGCTTCCAGGCCGCAAGTCGGCCGGGACGGCCATTGCCTGCAGGTCCCTACGAACACATTGGATTGCCCCCGCCCGCGAGGTGCTCGATGAAATGGGTCAACTAATAATTTATCCCATTTCATCTGTAAATCATGGTGGACAGCGACGATGAGTTTTTCTACAAGAACTTCATTGACACATCCTCAGACGATGAGTCCGAGGACGACTTTCCACAAACTAATACATAATTCGGAACATGGTTTACACAAACTAAGACATAGTTTGGAACATGATTTCCACAAACTGATACAAAGTTTGAACCATAGTTGACACAAATTAAAACATTGGAAAATGAGAAAACCTAACTAGTGTTGGCATTGCAGGTTTCGTGTGTTCGCTGCCAAGAAAGAACACTCTCAGGCACTCCCAGTCACCCAAACTGGAAAATCCAGCTGGTGATGATAGCCATGTTGGCACTTTCGAGGAAGAACATCCAAAAACATGCGTGCCTAGTTTCGCTGCGAAGAAACAACACTCAATCATCCTCCTCATCGGTGTCGCCGTGGTAGTGCCGGTGGCAGCGCGTCTCGTCAAACACCTTGACGCTCATATCCCCCTCGCCAAGGTAGGAGAATGTGAGCACACAGCTTGCTTCGAGATCGTGGTAGCACGCGAACTTCTCCGAGCCGGTGTGGAGGTACATCTTGCCACTCCCGTTGAAGAGCACATCCACCGGCCACCGGCAGCAGTCGCAGGCAACCTACCGCAGATGCAGCGAGGCCGGCTCGTTGCCAGTGACGAAGTCGGCGAACTTGTCTGGCAGCCTCTGGATGCCGAGTGGGTCTCCCTTGAGGACGACGACGAACTCGAACAACACTTCCCGCTCCTCCTCCTCCTACAGGTCCGACGATGAAGACGACGGTGTCGCAGGCGACGACGAGCGTGCAGCTCTGGCGCGGCCACGACCACGACCACGGCCGCACCCTCGGCCTCTGCCTCTACCAGCCATGGCGTCGTCTCTTGAGATAGTGGCGGCTAGGGTTGGGGAGAGAGGCTCTAGGATTTGTGTGGGAGGGACGATGCGAGAGCGTCCTTTTTATAGGCCGGAGGGAGGCGGGGGAGCGGTGGCGCTCATTAACACCGGCACAGAGAGTTAGGCACGACGAGACGGTTCGCTGCGTCTGCGAAACTGCACCGCCGCTGCGCGCCAATAACTTTCGTCGCGAGGTAGGTGACTGTTAGGTTAAAATTGAATGTTCCGCTGACGCGTCGGCCTCGCCACTCCCCGCTGGCGTCGACTTTTGGGATGTGTGGCTGACAGGCGGCTCCCACGCCCAAAATTTTCTGCCTCGAGAGGCGTCAGCGTGTCGATTCCCGCCCTTAGCCAAGGGGCCGACACGGGGTTGCCGACGCATCTATTGGGCTCGAAAAAGCACCAGCGCTATTTGGGGCGCACCGGTGTGAGCCCATTTTTGCTCCTGGCCCCCAAAACGCTATCGAGGATGCTATGGCTTGGTGTTTGTTTCAAATCATTCGGTCTTTTAACTATTTAATTGTAGAAGTGCGACTTAATTTGATGCAAATTTAACTTCTATGTTTGTGTCTCTCTGTTATGAATTTTTCTCATTTTATCATTAAAATGATGACTGGCGCAGCAAAAAAGAAAAAAAAACGCATAAGTTTTTAGAAATCCTTATCTTTCAGCCTTCATGTACTACGCCTTGTTGGTACAGAATGACGGAGGAGCCTAGATTAGCCGAAACAAGGTGACAATGCTTTATTAGGATAAGAAGGGGTATGTGAAAACCTCGAACTGAGGTATAAGGCCATCTCCAACAGGGTGACCCATCCCTCGCTCGCTGATACGTCTCCAACGTATCGATAATTTCTTGTGTTCCATGCCACATTATTGATGTTATCTACATGTTTTATGCACACTTTATGTCATATTCGTGCATTTTCTGGAACTAACCTATTAACAAGATGCCGAAGTGCCGGTTCTCGTTTTCTGCTGTTTTGGTTTCGAAATCCTAGTAACGAAATATTCTCGGAATCGGACGAAATCAACGCCAAAGATCTTAGAATCCCCGGAAGCATCCGGAACACACGAGAGGGACCGGAGGGGGGCACGAGCCCACCACACCATACCTCGGCGCGGCCTAGGGGGCCCGCGCCCCCTAGGGTTTGGCCGGCCCTTCGACCCCCTGGCGCCGCCTCTTCGCCTATATAAAGCCCCTGGATCAGAAAACCCGATACCAATTGACGAAACCCACGAAACCTGCCGAGCCGCCGCCATCGCGAAGCCAAGATCCGGGGGACAGGATCTCCGTTCCGGCACCCTGCCGGAGCGGGGAAGTGCCCCGGAAGGCTTCTCCATCGACACCGCCGCCATCTCCACCGCCATCTTCATCACCGCTCGTTGCTCCCATGAGGAGGGAGTAGTTCTCCATCGAGGCTCGGGGCTGTACCGGTAGCTATGTGGTTCATCTCTCTCCTATGTGTGTCAATACAATAATCTCATGAGCTGCCTTACATGATTGAGATTCATATGATGATGCTTGTAATCTAGATGTCATTATGCTAGTCAAGTGAGTTTTACTTATGTGATCTCCGGAGACTCCTAGTCCCACGTGTGTAAAGGTGACGAGTGTGTGCACCGTGTGGGTCTCTTAGGCCATATTTCACGGAATACTTACTCATTGAATGGCATAGTGAGGTGCTTATTTATATCTCTTTATGATTGCGGCATGTTTGTATCACAATTTATCTATGTGCTACTCTAGTGATTTGTTATTAAAGTAGTTTATTCCTCCCGCATGTGTGCAAAGGTGACGATGCGTGCACCGTGTTAGTACTTGGTTTATGCTATGATCATGATCTCTTGTAGATTGAGAAGTTAACTATTGCTATGATAATATTGATGTGATCTATTCCTCCTACATATGCATGAAGGTGACAGTGTGCATGCTATGCTAGTACTTGGTTTAGTCCGTTGATCTATCTTACACTTAAGGTTACTAAAACATGAGCATTATTGTGGAGCTTGTTAACTCCGGCATTGAGGGTTCGTGTAATCCTACGCAATGTGTTCATCATCCAACAAAAGTGTAGAGTATGCATTTATCTATTCTGTTATGTGATCAATGTTGAGAGTGTCCACTAGTGAAAGTGTAATCCCTAGGCCTTGTTCCTAAATACTGCTGAGTTACTACTGCTTGTTTCATTGTTTCTACTGCGTTACTACTGCTGCAATACCACCACCATCAACTACACGCCAAGCACTTTTCCGGCACCGTTGCTACTGCTCATACTTATTTATACCACCTGTATTTCACTATCTCTTCGCCGAACTAGTGCACCTATTTGGTGTGTTGGGGACACAAGAGACTTCTTGCTTTGTGGTTGCGAGGGTTGCATGAGAGGGATATCTTTGACCTCTTCCTCCCCGAGTTCGATAAACCTTGGGTATCCACTTAAGGGAAACTTGCTCGCTGTTCTACAAACCTCTCGCTCTTGGAGGCCCAACACTGTCTACAAGAATAGAAGCTCCCGTAGACATCAAGCACTTTTCACGGCGCCGTTGCCGGGAGGAAAGGTAAAAGGCTCTCATACTACGGTCTCGGGTAAAGTATTTTTCGGCGCCGTTGTGTGTGTGCTCAAAGCTATTTCCTTTAGATCCTGCAATTGCATCTTGTTGTTTCTTGTTTACACTAGTTTGGCATAATGTACAAGAGTGAGCTTCTTATTCTATTTCCTGATTTAAAACATGGATTGTTTGATGCGAAAATTAAAAAACCTATGAAATCTTCTTTGCATGCTGGTAGTAATATTAGTATGAACGCTTTGAACACCATTGTTGACAATAATATAGAAAGTTCTAAGCTTGGGGAAGTCTGGTTTTCATGATCTTTTTAGTCCCCCAAGCATTGAGGAGAAAATTTTCTTTGATGATACTTTGCCTCCTATTTATGATGATTATAATGATAGTGGTCTTTTGGTGCCACCTACTATGGAGAGTGAATTTGATTATGATTACAATATGCCTCCTATATTTGATGATGAGAATAATAATGATAGCTACTTTGTTGAATTTGCTCCCACTACAACTAATAAAATTGATTATGCTTATGTGGAGAGTAATTATTTTATGCATGAGACTCATGATAAGAATGTTTCATTTGATAGTTATATTGTTGAGTTTGCTCATGATGCTACTGAAAGTTATTATGAGAGAGGAAAATATGGTTGTAAAAATTTTCATGTTACTAAAACACCTCTCTATGTGGTGAAATTTTTCAAGCTACACTTGTTTTATCTTCCTATGCTTGTTACTTTGCTCTTCATGAACTTGTTTATTTACAAAATTCCTATGCATAGGAAGCATGTTAGACTTAAATGTGTTTTGAATTTGCCTCTTGATGCTCTCTTTTGCTTCACATACTATCTTTTGCGAGTGCATCATTAAAACTGCTGAGCCCATCTTAATGGCTATAAAGAAAAGAACTTCTTGGGAGATAACCCATGTGTTATTTTGCTACAGTACTTTGTTTTATATTTGTGTCTTGGAAGTTGTTTACTACTGTAGCAACCTCTCCTTATCTTAGTTTTGTGTTTTGTTGTGCCAAGTAAAGTCTTTGATAGTAAAGTAAGTACTAGATTTGGATTACTGCGCAGTTCCAGATTTCTTTGCTGTCACGAATCTGGGTAAAATTCTCTGTAGGTAACTCAGAAAATTATGCCAATTTACTTGAGTGATCCTCAGATATGTACGCAACTTTCATTCAATTTGAGCATTTTCATTTGAGCAAGTCTGGTGGCCTAATAAAATCCATCTTTACGGACTGTTCTGTTTTGACAGATTCTGCCTTTTATTTCGCATTGCCTCTTTTGCTATGTTGGATGAATTTCTTTGATCCATTAATGTCCAGTAGCTTTATGCAATGTCCAGAAGTGTTAAGAATGATTGTGTCACCTCTGAACATGTTAATTTTTATTGTCCACTAACCCTCTAATGAGTTGTTTCGAGTTTGGTGTGGAGGAAGTTTTCAAGGGTCAAGAGAGGAGGATGATATACTATGATCAAGGAGAGTGAAAGCTCTAAGCTTGGGGATGCACCCGGTGGTTCACCCCTGCATATATCAAGAAGACTCAAGCGTCTAAGCTTGGGGATGCCCAAGGCATCCCCTTCTTCATCGACAACATTATCGAGTTCCTCCCCTGAAACTATATTTTTATTCCATCACATCTTATGTGCTTTTACTTGGAGCGTCTGTTTGTTTGTTTCTATTTTTGTTTGTGTTTGAATAAATTGGATTACATCATGCTTGTTTGGGAGAGAGACACGCTCCGCTGGTTCATATGAATACATGTGTTCTTAGCTCATAATATTCATGGCGAAGTTTCCTCTTCGTTAAATTGTTATATGGTTGGAATTGGAAAATGATACATGTAGTAATTTGCTATAATGTCTTGGGTAATGTGATACTTGGCAATTGTTGTGCTCATGTTTAAGCTCTTGCATCATATACTTTGCACCCATTAATGAAGAAATACATAGAGCATGCTAAAATTTGGTTTGCATAATTGGTCTCTCTAAGGTCTAGATAATTTCTAGTAAGGTGTTTGAACAACAAGGAAGACGATGTATAGTCTTATAATCCTTGTAATATGTCTTTTATGTGAGTTTTGCTGTACTAGTTCATACTTGTGTTTGTTTCAAATAACCTTGCTAGCCTAAACCTTGTATCGAGAGGGAATACTTCTCATGCATCCAAATACTTGAGCCAACCACTATGCCATTTGTGTCCACCATACCTACCTACTACATGGTATTTCCTGCCATTCCAAAGTAAATTGCTTGAGTGCTACCTTTAAACAATTCAAAATTTATCACCTCTGATTTGTGTCAATGTTTTATAGCTCATGAGGAAGTATGTGGTGTTTATCTTTCAATCTTGTTGGGCAACTTTCACCAATGGACTAGTGGCTTCATCCGCTTATCCAATAATTTTGCAAAAAGAGTTGGCAATGGGATTCCCAGTCCCAAATTAATTAAAAAAAATAGACACTCCTCCATGGTATGTGATTGTTGGACGGCACCCGAAGGATTCGGTTAGCCATGGCTTGTGTAAGCAAAGGTTGGGAGGAGTGTCATCATAATAAAACTAAAATAAAAAGGCACTCCTTCATGGTATGAGATTGTTGGCGAGGCACCCGAGGATTCGGTTAGCCATGGTTTGTGAAAGAAAGGTTGGAAGGAGTGCCACCCAAAAATAAAATAAAATGGGAGCCGCTCTTTGAAGGTTTGTCTGGCAAGGGGGTTAGAGTACCCGCTACCATTCGTTGACAACAACATACACCTCTCCAAACTTTATTTTTATGCTCTCTTTATGTTTTCAAAATCAAAGCTCTAGCACAAATATAGCAATCGATGCTTTCCTCTTTGAAGGACCATTCTTTTTACTTTTATGTTGAGTCAGTTCACCTATCTCTCTCCATCTCAAGAAGCAAACACTTGTGTGAACTGTGCATTGATTCTTACATATTTGCATATTGCATTTGTTATATTGCTTTGCATTGACAATTATCCATGAGATATACATGTTATAAGTTGAAAGCAACCGCTGAAACTTCATCTTCCTTTGTGTTGCTTCAATGCCTTTAGTTTGAATTATTGCTTTATGAGTTAACTCTTATGCAAGACTTATTGATGCTTGTCTTGAAGTGCTATTCATGAAAAGTCTTTGCTTTATGATTCACTTGTTTACTCATGTCATACACATTGTTTTGATCGCTGCATTCACTACATATGCTTTACAAATAGTATGATCAAGTTTATGATGGCATGTCACTCCAGAAATTATCTTTGTTATCGTTTTACCTCGCTCGGGACGAGCGAAACTAAGCTTGGGGATGCCGATACGTCTCCAACGTATCGATAATTTCTTGTGTTCCATGCCACATTATTGATGTTATCTACATGTTTTATGCACACTTTATGTCATATTCGTGCATTTTCCGGAACTAACCTATTAACAAGATGCCGAAGTGCCGGTTCTGTTTTCTCGCTGTTTTTGGTTTCGAAATCCTAGTAACGAAATATTCTCGGAATCGGACGAAATCAACGCCAAAGATCTTAGAATCCCCGGAAGCATCCGGAACACACGAGAGGGACCGGAGGGGGGCACATGCCCACCACACCATACCACGGCGCGGCCTAGGGGGCCCGCGCCCCCTAGGGTTTGGCCAGCCCTTCGACCCCACGGCGCCGCCTCTTCGCCTATATAAAGCCCCTGGATCGAAAACCCGATACTAGTTGACGAAACCCACGTAAACCTGCCGGAGCCGCCGCCATCGCGAAGCCAAGATCCGGGGGACAGGATCTCTGTTCCGGCACCCTGCCGGAGCGGGGAAGTGCCCCCGGAAGGCTTCTCCATCGACACCGCTGCCATCTCCACCGCCATCTTCATCACCGCTCGCTGCTCCCATGAGGAGGGAGTAGTTCTCCATCGAGGCTCGGGGCTGTACCGGTAGCTATGTGGTTCATCTCTCTCCTATGTGTGTCAATACAATAATCTCATGAGCTGCCTTACATGATTGAGATTCATATGATGATGCTTGTAATCTAGATGTCATTATGCTAGTCAAGTGAGTTTTACTTATGTGATCTCCGGAGACTCCTAGTCCCACGTGTGTAAAGGTGACAAGTGTGTGCACCGTGTGGGTCTCTTAGGCCATATTTCACGGAATACTTACTCATTGAATGGCATAGTGAGGTGCTTATTTATATCTCTTTATGATTGCAGCATGTTTGTATCACAATTTATCTATGTGCTACTCTAGTGATTTGTTATTAAAGTAGTTTATTCCTCCTCGCATGTGTGCAAAGGTGACGAGTGCGTGCACCGTGTTAGTACTTGGTTTATGCTATGATCATGATCTCTTGTAGATTGAGAAGTTAACTATTGCTATGATAATATTGATGTGATCTATTCCTCCTACATATGCATGAAGGTGACAGGTGTGCATGCTATGCTAGTACTTGGTTTAGTCTCGTTGATCTATCTTACACTTAAGGTTACTAAAACATGAGCATTATTGTGGAGCTTGTTAACTCCGGCATTGAGGGTTCGTGTAATCCTACGCAATGTGTTCATCATCCAACAAAAGTGTAGAGTATGCATTTATCTATTCCGTTATGTGATCAATGTTGAGAGTGTCCACTAGTGAAAGTGTAATCCCTAGGCCTTGTTCCTAAATACTGCTGAGTTACTACTTGCTTGTTTACTTGTTTTATTGCGTTATTACTCGCTGCAATACCACCACCATCAACTACACGCCAAGCACTTTTCTCGGCACCGTTGCTACTTGCTCATACTTATTTATACCACCTGTATTTCACTATCTCTTCGCCGAACTAGTGCACCTATTTGGTGTGTTGGGGACACAAGAGACTTCTTGCTTTGTGGTTGCAGGGTTGCATGAGAGGGATATCTTTGACCTCTTCCTCCCTGAGTTCGATAAACCTTGGGTATCCACTTAAGGGAAACTTGCTGCTGTTCTACAAACCTCTGCTCTTGGAGGCCCAACACTGTCTACAAGAATAGAAGCTCCCGTAGACATCACTCGCGCATCCGGATGGGTCAAACCGAATAAAAACGCGGCCTGGAGCGCGGATCCATCCCTAAAACGGATGGCCGCGGCGTCTGGGATGACCCAAAGCCGGCCCAAATCTGGGCCTCGTTGGCGTGGCCATGGACACCGGGGGCTGGCCTCTTGCGTCCTCTCTTGTCCTCCCCTGCCAGCCTGTCTGCCTCCCTAAACACAGCCCCCTCGCACACATCTTCCACCACCCCGCTCCGCCGCCACCCCACGATCGATGATTTGCGAACGCTGTTGACGTCAGGCACCGATGTCGAGATGCCAACAAGCGGTGCGGCAGCATAGGACGCGGCCCGGCGCTTCCGCCTATGCTTTCGCAGCCTCGGTGCAGCGTCGGAGGATGTCGTCGCCGACGTTGTGGTCCTCTCGCCGTCGCGAGACCTCTCGATGTCATCAGCTTCACCATTGTCGGCAGAGGTGAGCTCTCGTGCACCCTGCTTCCAGGCCGCAAGTCGGCCGGTGCGGTGACCCAGCGTACCACTGCATGGTGTAGTACACAAGTCGTTGACATAACACAAGTGAAACACCGTTCCACTCATATTACATCCCTTAGAGTGGTACAACAGAAACATATGCGAGTCCAAGGTATGTCTATAGAAGTACACACGAACTGTTTACATAAGATCAACATAGCCTCCTACTTTACAGTGAGGTAAAACTTCAAATAAAGCTCCAGAAGAACGACTCGTAGTCTATCTTATTGCTAACTCAAGTTCAAGAGCTACTTGGCTTGCTATAGATTTCTAGCTACTTAGGTGCTAGGATTAGGGAAAGGTTCCCTTCTATCACTAGTCTAAGTTTTTCCACTCTAGCCGATGCGAAGTTGACTCCATTGGCTTCTTTGACTGGATTCTTCTTCTTGTTGCGAGCTTGACTCCTTTGTCTTCGAGTTCCACGGTAGTTTCTCCTTCGGTGCATTGCTCTAAGAAGGGGGTTCAAACGAGATAGAATGAGTACGAGCGTACTCAGCAAGTTCATATTAGGAAATATGTGTATCATGCACTAGCTACGGCCATAGACCGGAAAGTCATAGGCCAATGCAAGTTTTTGTAAACATTTCTTCAAAAGGTTTATTTTATTCTGAAAACTATGCCCGTCGGTCTTCACGGAGTTGACCAGAACTTCGTGGAGTTCCTTTCCTGCCGCGTTCGCAGCTCCCTTCCCGAACGGGGAGTGACGAGTCACAATTCGGTATCCTCTCGAGAGGTGCGTTACTTTTCCCATAAGAGAACTTATCCTTGATACCAACCGGGTGTACTTTCCCGTCCACACTTCCTTGGTGTGGGGCCGGGTGTAAGATCCAAGCCAATCACCGCCTTCTCCGCGACCCCGCAAACCCACCCTTTTGTCCGACCGTACACCTCCGGTAGACTTCCCCCGATAATACGGCTTTACTCATGGTGTACTCCGGACAATCCCTCATAGATCGAAGAGATTAACATCACTACTCGGATGGGGATTTAAAATGATTTCCCAACCTATTGCGGCAGTGCCTCCAAGCACCCCACCGTCTCTCCGATCCGTTGGCGTGCGAAGGGAAAAGATACAGCTGACTTCCCCGCAGCCATTATAGATCTTATGGTCAACGCGATATGTACGGCGCTAGAATCACCGGACGGCATTGGTAATTAATCCTAGGGTGATATAACCCATGCAATGGAACCTCCACCATATCAACACATACCATGGTTCCATTGCCCACCACATAGTCATATTCATAATTGTAAAATAATATTTGCTTTTCAATGCATGAGTGATAAGTATAGTACTTTGCATATAGTTTGATAAAAATAATCAAATGACATGAGCAAGCGATGAACTTGCCTTTCTTGACTGCAAGATTATGCGGGCAAAAGCTTCGATACGTGAGAACTCCAAATGCTGAAATACCATCATCGTCCGGTAAGGACAATGTTTAAAGAACTCGGCAAAGATGCTATAATGCATAGTATGAGATGCAATCGTCCCGAGCGTAACCTAACCTCGATGATTTAGGATGTATGAGTTGTAAAGATTCCTTTAGGGTTGGTTGCACTTTTAGAATGGTTCTCAAACAAGGTTCTTATTAGGGTTTGGTTATATTAGCATCATAATCAAGTGATATAAGACATCATAACAATCATACACATAAAGAATAATGGTGGAATAATATGTAAAGAACAGTTGTCAATTTTAAGTTCTACAGAACATGGTTGATGATTACTTATACTATACTTCAAAAGAATAACTTTTGAAGAACATGTGGATTAAGATTTAATAAGTATTTCAAATAAGAACTTTGGGTTTTTATGGTTTGGTTGACAGTTGTACTTCAAAAGAATAACTTTTGAAGAACAGGTTAATAAGAATAAGGACTACTTTAAATAGGAGCTATGGCTTCTAGGGTTTACTAATGGTTTCATTTAGTTTTCTAATACAAACTAGTTGGGTTCTTTAAGTGGAATGGGTTCATATGTAGCAAGTATTGGTAGGGTTATTACCATGGTTTCCCATATACATTATATCAAAGGATGGTTATTAAGATGGTTCCATAGGTTTGCTATTAGGTTTACTATGTCTTCATATTTACTTTACTAAATAATCTCTAATGGTTTCTAGGCTAAGTGGCTTATCATTTCCTAAGTAGGGTTTAGTGGAATAGGAGCATTTAATGTGAATTACTACACAAGGTTGATACTAGGGTTCATCATTATGGTTCTACTAGGGTTTGATGGTTGAGATTGATCCTAATAGTATGGTATGTAATAGTTGTGATCAATGTACTAATCCAATTAATAAGTTAGGGTTTATACCTAGGTGATACTAGTGGATCATATAGGTTTTAATTAAGAATAGGAACATGAAATGATAATCTCATGTGACTTGGTTTTATGCTAGTGGATCATGTCTTGTTTTTGTTGGTCACATAATATGGTTCTCTATGTAAAGGAAATTCACACGATCACATGTGCTAAGCAACTAAGGTTTAGGGTTAAAGCAATTTCAAATGATCACATACAATAATGGGATCCGATTTTAACTTATAATAAAACTAGGGTTTCTAAATTATGATCCAATTCTTAAAGTAATACTTGGTACTAGAATTAATGGGATTAAGTACTTGGAATAAAGTTATTAATGATTTTAACATGCTATTAATTTGAGAGGGTTTAAGAATTAAAATAATTACTAGTTAGGGTTTATGAATTACCACTAATATTTAAGTTAATGCAAATATGATAAAGAAAATTAATCTTAACATTTTAATTAGTTACTGAATAGTTAAAATTTAAATTTGAAACTTCACTAATTATTGAATTCAATTTGCATTTTAAACAATTAGAAAGACATAATTAATAAATATAAAAATAAGTGAATTTTTATTTTGACACACATTTTTGTTTTATATTTTATTTGAATAGAGTTTATTTTTGTGAGCATTTTGATATATTATTCATAATTTTCTGAGTTGAAATGAATTTTATACAATTTTGCAAAGTTTCGGTGATTTTCCGGAATTTGAAATAAATACGAAATACTAAAGGTACCGGTTCACTGCTAGCCCTAGAGACGGACAGGTGGGACCTAGTCCAGGTCACCTGCCACGCGGGCAACGACCAAGTCAAACATGTGCGGGGAGCCCACGGCCACGTCATCTCTACCGGCGGCTTGACGCCGGCGGTCGAACGAAGACGGCGCCGCCGCTACAAGGCACCCCGGATGTGTGGTTTGTACCAATCGAACGAGAAGAACGAAACAAGGCTACTGGTGGTGATGGTTTGTGCGGGGACTCACCGGAGCTTCGTCGGAACCCATGTCCCGCGGTGGTGCACTCCGGCGAGGTGGCTAATCGGAGCTACGGACGTCGATAGGATGCGTGAGTATGCTCTACAGACGCGGAATCTCACCGTGAAGCTCAAGGTGTGGTCGGCGACGACGTTGGTGGTCGGAGACGACGGCGATTGGAGATTTCCCGGCGATGTACTGCAGAAGGGATCGGTGAAATTGATCCGTGACACGGCTCCCCTGGATGCTGGGCTCCTCCCAGAAGCTTCTTGAGTCCAGGCGCTCCTCCTGGACCACGCGCCAGAGGCTGGGGTGGCCTCTTTGTAACACCCCAACTTTTGCAACCTTGTTTATTTGCCCTTAATGCAAAAATTAGGGGGAACAAAAAAATTTTTTCTTAGACTATAGATAGATGAATTGCCTTGATCTGTTGGTTATGATGAATTGCCTTGATCTGTTGGTAGATGAATTGTCTTGTTTTGTTTGTTGAGTTTTGTCTTGAGCTACTTCAAAGAACAACACCTCTGGTGGTTAAACAAGCAACTCACCTAATAAAACACATGTGTGACTTAGGAAAAGTTGTTTTCCTTTTTACCCCATCAAACTCTCCTTCTGATGGCAACATGAGTGTGCCATCTTGATTTTCTCTTTGTAGTACAAGATAGCTCAATCATCCTTAATTCAAAACTTGGGATCATCTACCCCTCATCAAATCCTTCTCTTGTACCCACTCATCCTTGTTGGTTTTGAGGCCATGTCGACCATCTGTGTTGACAGGCTTAAAATGTCCAGACTTTGGCAATTGATCTATAAGCACCCACAACTGTTATTGTTGACTTCAATGCATGGATCTCATCTATGCAACATCCTCTTCAACCTCCACGTCTTGCATGTCTCGGTCAATCCTTGCAACTCATATATTCAACTTGATCCGGTATCATATCCCATGTTCCAGCACCAGATCACTTCCTCCACTTTTACCTCTTGTTTTTGTTTTCATCCAAGTTTATCTTCACAAAACCAAGAGTGGGAATGATGGATACATTTTGTAGCCATCATCTACCCTTGAGAACACTTCTCCCTAAATTAGTTCTCTTACTCAAAACCCTACTTGTTTTCTTCTCTGGTTTTGACCACAAAACCACTTCTAGTTTTATTAAAGCTTCTCAAAATATTTCTTCAAAGAAAATAAGGAACTAAAATGGGTTTTGTTTTTCATCTCATTTCTACCAAGTACTGATTTCTAAAACATTATTTTCTATCTTGCCTTCTTTTTAACAAAAGGCTTGTTTATGGTACCTACACCATTTCTTGTTTTCCTCTTGATTATTTTTACATTTGAGAAAAACTCTACTTTACTTGAGAAAGTAAGTAGAATATTTTGAACTTCTATGTTCCCACTAGTTTCCTCTCAACATTTTAAAAATTCCATTCCACTTGAGTTCATTCCCAATTGTCCCTAGACAATTGAGGTGTTTCAAATACTTTTCAAATAAGTTCTCTTTCAAATGACAACTCTTGCACATCTGGTGTACATCTCCGATCTACCCCATAATGTTCCTTCATCCTCCAATTCTTGATCAAATGGATGATCATTTGGTACTTTCAACCCTCTCCCAATTGACCTCTCCTTTGTAGAGCAATTTTTATTCTTTTCCATCATTACCTTGACCTCATGAATTCATGATTTAAGTCACCATATTCTTCATTGTGGGTATATGGTTACTTCACGCACCATCTCTCTTATTCTTGCTCTACCATTGTCTCAACCACCATCACCATTATCTTCTTGGCACAAAGCCATCATGCAACAAATACCATCATGGTATATTTTACCATCACAATCTTCCTCCATCTCTATATCTCTCACATTGTTCATTTTTATTGGCAAGAATGGAGCCGGCCAAATGGTGTATGCATGGCAAAATTTTCGGCCAGCCCCTTCCTCTTCTTTTCCTTCCTCTACAAGCTTTGCCTCCCAACTACCCCAATCACTAAATGGGCAGCCACCCACCTTGGCCAATCAAGTGAAGAGCTGCCACCACTCCCTCCCTCTATAAAACCTCATAGCCGGCCACCCCCTCCTCTCTTTGCTCTCATTTTTCACTCCCCACTCCTTCCTCCACTCCCTCACACTCCTCTCATACCTCTTACCCACGAGCTGCTGCTCCTCCCAAGCTCCATGGCCGGCCATGGCCATGGAAATCCACCTAGATGGAGCTCCCCTCCTCCCTCAAGCTTCCCCTCACCATGAGAGCATCTCTCTCACTCTCTTCTCCCCTAATCTTTGATGAGTCCAGCTCACTTTCTCCTTTCTCCTCTCACTAGATTGGATCTTGATGCAGGTGCATGTTGGTCCAAGCATGGAGAAGGTCGAGCTATCCTCAGATCTGAAGTTCTTGAGCAAAGTTCGTCCAAAACCTTGCAGTAATTTCTGTATCTTGCTGTTTCAGATTCTGGTACGAACTTGTAAAATCCGCCAAACCTTGTGTGCAGATCCAAATCGAGTGATTCAAAGTTCCACAGATAGGTATTGAAAAGATCTACAACTTGGCGTTGGTCTCATCCTCAAATTTGTTACGGATTTTGCATGGTAAATAAAGTTCTGCAAACATGCAGAATCGCTGTTTGTTAGATTTCGTCCGTTTTACAAAACCTTTTTGAGCAAACTCAACGGTGGGCGAAAGCCCTCTCCAGTACCTTCATTTTGGCGTTGGTTTCACTTCGATTGACCTCCTGAAACTGAAATGGTTCACAGATCAAGATCTGGTCAGATCTGACTTTGTCGAATTAAACCAGGAGCTTGGAGACGAATTTTTGAATGAAACCAACAGGGTAAGAACCACCAATTCAATACCTTTCATATGCCGCAGACCTCATATTTTTTTGATTTGTGTATGATTTTTGGTGAATTAAACTTGTTCTGTGTGTTCTGCAGACATGGCTGTTAGCTTTTAAATCATCAAAAATCCAATTTTGTACCTAATTGAGTGATTCCAATTCTGTAGGATTACTGAATGTTTTCTTAATCATCTCAAACAAGTTTCAAACATTTATCTGCTGTGTAACTCCAGAGAGAAAGAAATTGGTACAGACATGCAGTAAACTTGTAAATCCATTTGTGAGAGTTTCAGAAATAATTTGAACCCAAATCCAATTGTGTGTTAATCTCTGTTTAAATACCTTTCAAATGCCTGTGACCTCATATTTTTAGGATTTTTCTACGATTTATGGCTTACAGATCTTGTTTTCTGTACAGTCAGATTCAAACAAATTTCTAAATTTGTAGGATTAATATTTTTGGGTGATTCCAATTGTATTAGTCTTGTATTAGTACTGACTATATGGGAAAAATATTATTAGTCTCTGTTCATACATATTTGTTACTGTTAGTAAGGTGTATGTGTGACATGCATTGTTGGACCAAAACTTGTTGGTTTATTTAGAACCCTTGACCAACTCTTTTTATTAGAAATGGGCAACCATTGTTTTATGCTTGCAAAGCAAAACCTCTGCAACTTAACATTAGCTCTTTTGTTTAGCTTGAGTTTTCAAATGATGTGGATTATGGTTTGCTTCCTATTTTGGTTGTAGTGTTATGGGAACAAATTATGTTAGGAAAACTGTTTTCTACTTTTCCAAAAATGTTTGAAAATGTTTTGTGAATGTTTGTGATGCCAAACTAATGCTCTTGTCCTCTTTATGATGTTATCTACCAGGGGATACTTAGTTGTGCCATGGTGATACCTAGAGAGGCAATTGCTAAGTCGTGGCACTCTCATACCTTCACTAGGTAAATAAATGGGGTTTTCTTTTAGTTGCTTTGTAGTACCTATAAGTCTTTTGTATGTTAGCCCTTAGTAAAGTGGTTAGCTATTGATTGTTGAATGCTGCATGCTTGTTATGTTTGGAGCAATGTGATTGATTGTGTTCTTTTATTTTATTTTCCGGCGATAGATGCGAACAATTCCGGAGAAGAAGAAGAAGTGGAATCGGACGAGGATTTTATTTATATTACTGGAATTCTTATATTGATGAAGTTGAATAAGTCCAGGGACAAATAAGCCAAGGCAAGCCATCTTTTGATCTCTGATTTGGTGTCTAGTTGGATGTCATTTGTTGATGTCCAAAGCACCTTGAATTCTATGTGTGTTATTCTCTCTATTTATGTCATCTATGTGTGTTTCCAAGTGGGGTACTCCCTAGTGGTGATACTCCACCTTTGTCATGTGATTATGGGATACATGGCATCATGGCCGTGCTATTCCCCCTGGTTATCATGTATGCCCAACTTGAGCATGCATCATCTCAAGAAAATAACTTACATCACACCCACCCCCTTTGTAGTATAGAGGTATCAAAGTCATGAATCTTGGTGTAATTCTCAACTTGAGAGAAGTATGCCGTGTACCCTTGTGAATGTTGGTTGGGTAGTGATTCTCCACTATCCAAATTTTATAGTTAGTACCACAAATCTGAAAGTATAATCCTCTTTGTGTTGTCATCATACATGCTTATCTTAAGCGAGTATGATCCACCCATTACTCCTTTACACCTTCTATGGCAAGATGACTCTCATCTCGGCCATAGTGCAATTCTAGTTCAACTCATGAAACTATAGGTTGGGAACCCCTCAAGGCTTACCTTGTTGTAAATGTTTTATGAAAACCTTGGGTGAGTTAACCCAAGTGTATGGTTTGTGAAAGCAAAGGATCTTGATAAAGATGTTTGGGAAAGTGGTGTATGGTCTGTTCGTGGAACACCAAGGTGCTGTGGGAAAAAGAAATGGTTTCTAAAAAGGGGCACTGCGTATAAGTGTACACCAGCCCAACTTTTATCGCGCAACCACTCTACCCTGGTGTGGGACGGGGCTTAGCCCGTAGTTTGTTGAAGCTGGCAGGAGCACCCTTCACAACTTTCTAGGGAGGGTCATGACGACCTCCGACGCCGGGTTGCGCTCCGGAGGAGGCAATACACTCGTCTAGACCGATAGCCGGACGATTACTGAGGGTCTTCCGTCGTGGCGCCGGAGATACGCTCAAAAGGAGGTATGCTGCCGGGGTGCCGGGAAGGGGTAAGCCCGCAGGGAAGGACTCGTGCCAGTGGAGATGGGCGAAAGGTTATGTCCGGGTATCCGTCGTGGCATATGTTGTTATGCAGGGATGATGCCCACACGATAGGTATCCGGATAGTTGTGGGGAAAGTGTGCAAACTCTGCAGAGTTAAATCTATTCGAATAGCCGCGTCCGCGGTCATGGACGGGTTGCAAAGGTCTACCTTTACCGGGGCTTGAGTTTTGTTTTGATAAATGCTTTGCAAAGAAAGTGTTGTGTTGGATGTACCGGAAGGGTACGGAAAAAGGGCGTGTGTCGACCATATGGAGATGGTCGTGGAAAAATAAGACTAAGTGGGGAACTCTTTCCTAAATGTTTCTTGAAGAGGAACTCTTCTTTAACAAAGATATAGAGATGTCATAAGTATCTTTTGAAGTATCTTCTTCAATAAAGATATAGGTATGTCATAGGAATCCTCTAGCATTTCCATCAACCGAGATGGACTTATGCTACCTCATCTCCAATAAAGGTATAGATATGTCATAGAACTTCCTAAGCGTCCCCATCAATTGAGATGGCGGCATGCTATGTCCACAAGAGAAACTGACGCTCTTGTGCATGCTTTATCCACGAGAGAAACTATGTCTCTTCCACATGCTATATCCACCAGAGAAACTATTTCTCTTTCTCATGCTATTTCCACAAGAGAAATTAGCTCTTCCCTCTTATCATCTTAGTTTAGCACTTGTTATCTTGCACTCTTGCAAAGTACCTTTCTTGATGGTTTGCGAGTACAATTCCAAATGTACTCACGGCTTTGTCCCCGGCTATTTACTTGGCCAGACTTGGAGGAACACGATGGATGAAGAAGGAGTTGACGGCGTCTATGCGAGCTAGGAACGTCTTCCCGCTCGGCTGCTCGTAGGGTTATGGCGGATGACTTGGGTACTCGCGCTGCTGAAGTGATGTTGCTACTCCGATGTTTAGTTAGGCCCTTCGAGGCTATTATGTAAGTAATGGTCATGTGACCTCATTGTAATTTTCTTATTCCGCTTTGTAATGGATGGTGTAATTTGATATCGGTTCGGTTATGTGTTCACGGCGCACCGATCATGGGATCGTGAACTCGTATACATAACGAGGGAATTTCGGACGGCTAGTCCGGGGTCCCCACGTAGCCGGTATCGAGCTATCCCGACTCGTAGGAGACCTTAGTTAGCATGGACGTTAGTTAGGAAACAATTACTTGGGGAAAACTATTTATGAAACAAATTGTTTCTTTAGTCGGAAGTATAGCTTCTACTCCTCTTATTTATTCAAAGCTTCTAAATTCTTATCTCTCCGCTTTATGAAAAGGTTTGAAAATTCTTGCTCTACTGTCTCAACCACTTCAAACTTACATGTTGGACGATGTCCCCAACTCAGACCGGAGACTCGACATCGAAGATGGATCAACCTTTTATGAAGTCTCACGTATCCCCAATGACAACTATTGAAGATCGGACGCCGACTTAGTCCTGCACATAAAGGGATAATAAGATCATGCATTTGGTTGTCACCAACGTCTGTCAAGGATCTGACCTTGATCCTCCGTGGACTTGCACCTTTTTGCAGTCGTCAGGGATCAAGTCCTCAGTTTCTTGACTAGTATTTTTTTAGGCCAGCCACCAGAAGTTGTCGACTTCGGAAGCACCTCAACAGCCGCCCCCTCGAAGACCTCACATCCCCGGGATGTTGAGCAAGAAGACTACACAGTTTTAGCCTCCACCTCAACATCGATGACTCAACACCAGGCCTGCGTCGCCACCAACTGCTACAAGGATCCAAGTTGAAGTCGATGCCAGCAAGATGAAGACGTCGACATATGTGACCAGCCCCAAGCCAATAGGATGGATAGGACAAACTCAATCGCTTTGATTGAACTACCCTTGCGTATTAGGCATCCGTGAGGTACTTAGAGTACCATGTCTGGTGTGATGATTGCTTGTAGTTCCCTTGTGTGCTGCCTTGAGTGTTTGCATCTGTTTGTTGTGTGCATTTATGTCTTGCTATTTAGACGTTCCCACCCTTTTTAATTGTTTGAAATTTTGTGAAACAGAAATTAAAAATGGAAATCTGCCAGTGTACTGTTTGGCTAATAAAAATAGTTTGGTAGCTCCGATTGATGTGATTCCAATTGCACTAGAACCAGTATGAAATTATCTTTCAGACGCCACTGACCTTGTATTTTTAGGATTTTTGTGCGATTTTTAATAAATAAAACTTGATCACTGTTTCTGGTTAGTATTTTGAGTCTCAAAAATTGAAAAATAAGTATTTTTGAATGATTCCAATTGTGTTGATCTTGTTTTGTTTCTGTGCATCTAGGAAAAATACCAGTAGCCCCTGTTAGTAGTATTTTGTCTCTGGTTATGATTGTATGGGTGTCACGTGCAATGATAGGATTAACGAAAAGGCTCTAACTCTAGCCTGTTAGCAGTTGTTTTTCAACCATCAGAGGAACTAACCCTACCCTAATCTACGCTAACTTCCTTCAAGATCAGCTGGAGCATCTCCACTTCATCAAGAAAGCAGAAGCCTCTACCTTCAAGAGTGACTGCACCTCTACCAGAAGACTTACTAACTTGGTCTAACCCGGGAGTATAATCGCGCTAACCTCTAGGATATCTTCTTGAAAATACCCTCCAACACATCGTTTGACAAGCTGAGTGAACAATAGCGTCAAAGCCGAGCTACATCACATGGTTCATCTGGTCCTCATCAAGTGAAGACTCCTGAAGGTACCTCAAGAACTCAAGATTAGGTGTAACTTACCCGCTCACTTCTTAACTGGTCAACACCAACCCGCAAGCCGAAGATTGTCTTCGACGCCCCCGTTGTCGCTTCATATGGGTACCAACCAGGTGTTTCATCAACTTACTAACTCGCCGCGCGTCCCCTATGGTTGAGTTAACACCGTGAGCGCCTCTTGAAGTGGTGGTTTGCACGTCGCCCCCGAAGATTCTTCAGCTGAACAAGGAAGACCGATGACTTCGTCGAAGCCCTGCACGGAACCACGAGGCGAAGCTTCGTGTTTTTCCGAAAGATCGATGAAAAATCTTAAGGGTGGAAGACTCCGTCTTCCACTAAAAGTTGGAGCTAACCCTAAAATTTTAAACCTTTCTAACAAACCGTTGGAAACGTGGGATGCACTAACCCCTCTTGAAGCCGTGGACTACACAACACCCCCTGAAGATGTTCGACTCAAGACGAGAGATCAATGCCTCCTTCGAAGGAGCCGACAAGACCCGTGGCTGAAGCTCTAATTTTCAAAAACCCCGCTGAACAATTTTAAGGGTGGAAGACTTCGTCTTCCACTAAATTTAAGCTAACTCTAAAAAGTTTCCAGCCCTCGCTCAAGCACCGTTGGGTGCACTAACCCTCCCACAGCCTTGAACCGCCTCTACGATCGTTAAGAAACTACAGATCCAACACCTGCATGGAGTAATCTACCTCTTCATGAAACTCGCCATCGGCAGAAATCCATCATGTCTCCCAGAAGATGAAGCAACGACCTTCCCTACAACGGCACGTCTACAGAAGAATGGAGTCTGACTTTGGTTAAACTTTATAACCCCTCTAGTTCTACACTCAGTAATCTCGGGACGAGATTAGTTTAAGGGTGGAAGATCTGTAACACCCCAACTTTTGCAACCTTGTTTATTTGCCCTTAATGCAAAAATTAGGGGGAACAAAATTTTTTTTTCTTAGACTATAGATAGATGAATTGCCTTGATCTGTTGGTTATGATGAATTGCCTTGATCTGTTGGTAGATGAATTGTCTTGTTTTGTTTGTTGAGTTTTGTCTTGAGCTACTTCAAAGAACAACACCTCTGGTGGTTAAACAAGCAACTCACCTAATAAAACACATGTGTGACTTAGGAAAAGTTGTTTTCCTTTTTACCCCATCAAACTCTCCTTCGATGGCAACATGAGTGTGCCATCTTGATTTTCTCTTTGTAGTACAAGATAGCTCAATCATCCTTAATTCAAAACTTGGGATCATCTACCCCTCATCAAATCCTTCTCTTGTACCCACTCATCCTTGTTGGTTTTGAGGCCATGTCGACCATCTGTGTTGACGAGCTTAAAATGTCCAGACTTTGGCAATTGATCTATAAGCACCCACAACTGTTATTGTTGACTTCAATGCATGGTTCTCATCTATGCAACATCCTCTTCAACCTCCACGTCTTGCATGTCTCAGTCAATCCTTGCAACTCATATATTCAACTTGATCTCGGTATCATATCCCATGTTCCGAGCACCGGATCACTTCCTCCACTTTTACCTCTTGTTTTTGTTTTCATCCAAGTTTATCTTCACAAAACCAAGAGTGGGAATGATGGATACATTTTGTAGCCATCATCTACCCTTGAGAACACTTCTCCCTAAATTAGTTCTCTTACTCAAAACCCTACTCGTTTTCTTCTCTCGGTTTTGACCACAAAACCACTTCTAGTTTTATTAAAGCTTCTCAAAATATTTCTTCAAAGAAAATAAGGAACTAAAATGGGTTTTGTTTTTCATCTCATTTCTACCAAGTACTGATTTCTAAAACATTATTTTCTATCTTGCCTTCTTTTTAACAAAAGGCTTGTTTATGGTACCTACACCATTTCTTGTTTTCCTCTTGATTATTTTTACATTTGAGAAAAACTCTACTTTACTTGAGAAAGTAAGTAGAATATTTTGAACTTCTATGTTCCCACTAGTTTCCTCTCAACATTTTAAAAATTCCATTCCACTTGAGTTCATTCCCAATTGTCCCTAGACAATTGAGGTGTTTCAAATACTTTTCAAATAAGTTCTCTTTCAAATGACAACTCTTGCACATCTGGTGTACATCTCTGATCTACCCCATAATGTTCCTTCATCCTCCAATTCTTGATCAAATGGATGATCATTTGGTACTTTCAACCCTCTCCCAATTGACCTCTCCTTTGTAGAGCAATTTTTATTCTTTTCCATCATTACCTTGACCTCATGAATTCATGATTTAAGTCACCATATTCTTCATTGTGGGTATATGGTTACTTCACGCACCATCTCTCTTATTCTTGCTCTACCATTGTCTCAACCACCATCACCATTATCTTCTTGGCACAAAGCCATCATGCAACAAATACCATCATGGTATATTTTACCATCACAATCTTCCTCCATCTCTATATCTCTCACATTGTTCATTTTTATTGGCAAGAATGGAGCCGGCCAAATGGTGTATGCATGGCAAAATTTTCGGCCAGCCCCTTCCTCTTCTTTTCCTTCCTCTACAAGCTTTGCCTCCCAACTACCCCAATCACTAAATGGGCAGCCACCCACCTTGGCCAATCAAGTGAAGAGCTGTCACCACTCCCTCCCTCTATAAAACCTCATAGCCGGCCACCCCCTCCTCTCTTTGCTCTCATTTTTCACTCCCCACTCCTTCCTCCACTCCCTCACACTCCTCTCATACCTCTTACCCACGAGCTGCTGCTCCTCCCAAGCTCCATGGCCGGCCATGGCCATGGAAATCCACCTAGATGGAGCTCCCCTCCTCCCTCAAGCTTCCCCTCACCATGAGAGCATCTCTCTCACTCTCTTCTCCCCTAATCTTTGATGAGTCCAGCTCACTTTCTCCTTTCTCCTCTCACTAGATTGGATCTTGATGCAGGTGCATGTTGGTCCAAGCATGGAGAAGGTCGAGCTATCCTCAGATCTGAAGTTCTTGAGCAAAGTTCGTCCAAAACCTTGCAGTAATTTCTCGTATCTTGCTGTTTCAGATTCTGGTACGAACTTGTAAAATCCGCCAAACCTTGTGTGCAGATCCAAATCGAGTGATTCAAAGTTCCACAGATAGGTATTGAAAAGATCTACAACTTGGCGTTGGTCTCATCCTCAAATTTGTTACGGATTTTGCATGGTAAATAAAGTTCTGCAAACATGCAGAATCGCTGTTTGTTAGATTTCGTCCGTTTTACAAAACCTTTTTGAGCAAACTCAACGGTGGGCGAAAGCCCTCTCCAGTACCTTCATTTTGGCGTTGGTTTCACTTCGATTGACCTCCTGAAACTGAAATGGTTCACAGATCAAGATCTGGTCAGATCTGACTTTGTCGAATTAAACCAGGAGCTTGGAGACGAATTTTTGAATGAAACCAACAGGGTAAGAACCACCAATTCAATACCTTTCATATGCCGCAGACCTCATATTTTTTTGATTTGTGTATGATTTTTGGTGAATTAAACTTGTTCTGTGTGTTCTGCAGACATGGCTGTTAGCTTTTAAATCATCAAAAATCCAATTTTGTACCTAATTGAGTGATTCCAATTCTGTAGGATTACTGAATGTTTTCTTAATCATCTCAAACAAGTTTCAAACATTTATCTGCTGTGTAACTCCAGAGAGAAAGAAATTGGTACAGACATGCAGTAAACTTGTAAATCCATTTGTGAGAGTTTCAGAAATAATTTGAACCCAAATCCAATTGTGTGTTAATCTCTGTTTAAATACCTTTCAAATGCCTGTGACCTCATATTTTTAGGATTTTTCTACGATTTATGGCTTACAGATCTTGTTTTCTGTACAGTCAGATTCAAACAAATTTCTAAATTTGTAGGATTAATATTTTTGGGTGATTCCAATTGTATTAGTCTTGTATTAGTACTGACTATATGGGAAAAATATTATTAGTCTCTGTTCATACATATTTGTTACTGTTAGTAAGGTGTATGTGTGACATGCATTGTTGGACCAAAACTTGTTGGTTTATTTAGAACCCTTGACCAACTCTTTTTATTAGAAATGGGCAACCATTGTTTTATGCTTGCAAAGCAAAACCTCTGCAACTTAACATTAGCTCTTTTGTTTAGCTTGAGTTTTCAAATGATGTGGATTATGGTTTGCTTCCTATTTTGGTTGTAGTGTTATGGGAACAAATTATGTTAGGAAAACTGTTTTCTACTTTTCCAAAAATGTTTGAAAATGTTTTGTGAATGTTTGTGATGCCAAACTAATGCTCTTGTCCTCTTTATGATGTTATCTACCAGGGGATACTTAGTTGTGCCATGGTGATACCTAGAGAGGCAATTGCTAAGTCGTGGCACTCTCATACCTTCACTAGGTAAATAAATGGGGTTTTCTTTTAGTTGCTTTGTAGTACCTATAAGTCTTTTGTATGTTAGCCCTTAGTAAAGTGGTTAGCTATTGATTGTTGAATGCTGCATGCTTGTTATGTTTGGAGCAATGTGATTGATTGTGTTCTTTTATTTTATTTTCCGGCGATAGATGCGAACAATTCCGGAGAAGAAGAAGAAGTGGAATCGGACGAGGATTTTATTTATATTACTGGAATTCTTATATTGATGAAGTTGAATAAGTCCAGGGACAAATAAGCCAAGGCAAGCCATCTTTTGATCTCTGATTTGGTGTCTAGTTGGATGTCATTTGTTGATGTCCAAAGCACCTTGAATTCTATGTGTGTTATTCTCTCTATTTATGTCATCTATGTGTGTTTCCAAGTGGGGTACTCCCTAGTGGTGATACTCCACCTTTGTCATGTGATTATGGGATACATGGCATCATGGCCGTGCTATTCCCCTTGGTTATCATGTATGCCCAACTTGAGCATGCATCATCTCAAGAAAATAACTTACATCACACCCACCCCCTTTGTAGTATAGAGGTATCAAAGTCATGAATCTTGGTGTAATTCTCAACTTGAGAGAAGTATGCCGTGTACCCTTGTGAATGTTGGTTGGGTAGTGATTCTCCACTATCCAAATTTTATAGTTAGTACCACAAATCTGAAAGTATAATCCTCTTTGTGTTGTCATCATACATGCTTATCTTAAGCGAGTATGATCCACCCATTACTCCTTTACACCTTCTATGGCAAGATGACTCTCATCTCGGCCATAGTGCAATTCTAGTTCAACTCATGAAACTATAGGTTGGGAACCCCTCAAGGCTTACCTTGTTGTAAATGTTTTATGAAAACCTTGGGTGAGTTAACCCAAGTGTATGGTTTGTGAAAGCAAAGGATCTTGATAAAGATGTTTGGGAAAGTGGTGTATGGCTGTTCGTGGAACACCAAGGTGTTGTGGGAAAAAGAAATGGTTTCTAAAAAGGGGCACTGCGTATAAGTGTACACCAGCCCAACTTTTATCGCGCAACCACTCTACCCTGGTGTGGGACGGGGCTTAGCCCGTAGTTTGTTGAAGCTGGCAGGAGCACCCTTCACAACTTTCTAGGGAGGGTCATGACAACCTCCGACGCCGGGTTGCGCTCTGGAGGAGGCAATACACTCGTCTAGACCGATAGCCGGACGATTACCGAGGGTCTTCCGTCGTGGCGCCGGAGATACGCTCAAAAGGAGGTATGCTTCGCCGGGGTGCCGGGAAGGGGTAAGCCCGCAGGGAAGGACTCGTGCCGGTGGAGATGGGCGAAAGGTTATGTCCGGGTATCCGTCGTGGCATATGTTGTTATGCGGGGATGATGCCCACACGATAGGTATCCGGATAGTTGTGGGGAAAGTGTGCAAACTCTGCAGAGTTAAATCTATTCGAATAGCCGCGTCCGCGGTCATGGACGGGTTGCAAAGGTCTACCTTTACCGGGGCTTGAGTTTTGTTTTGATAAATGCTTTGCAAAGAAAGTGTTGTGTTGGATGTACCGGAAGGGTACGGAAAAAGGGCGTGTGTCGACCATATGGAGATGGTCGTGGAAAAATAAGACTAAGTGGGGAACTCTTTCCTAAATGTTTCTTGAAGAGGAACTCTTCTTTAACAAAGATATAGAGATGTCATAAGTATCTTTTGAAGTATCTTCTTCAATAAAGATATAGGTATGTCATAGGAATCCTCTAGCATTTCCATCAACCGAGATGGACTTATGCTACCTCATCTCCAATAAAGGTATAGATATGTCATAGAACTTCCTAAGCGTCCCCATCAATTGAGATGGCGGCATGCTATGTCCACAAGAGAAACTGACGCTCTTGTGCATGCTTTATCCACGAGAGAAACTATGTCTCTTCCACATGCTATATCCACCAGAGAAACTATTTCTCTTTCTCATGCTATTTCCACAAGAGAAATTAGCTCTTCCCTCTTATCATCTTAGTTTAGCACTTGTTATCTTGCACTCTTGCAAAGTACCTTTCTTGATGGTTTGCGAGTACAATTCCAAATGTACTCACGGCTTTGTCCCTGGCTATTTACTTGGCCAGACTTGGAGGAACACGATGGATGAAGAAGGAGTTGACGGCGTCTATGCGAGCTAGGAACATCTTCCCAGTCAGTTGCCTGTAGGGTTATGGCAGATGACTTGGGTACTGCGCTCGTCGAAGTGATGTTGCTACTCCGATGTTTAGTTAGGCCCTTCGAGGCTATTATGTAAGTAATGGTCATGTGACCTCATTGTAATTTTCTTATTCCGCTTTGTAATGGATGGTGTAATTTGATATCAGTTCGGTTATGTGTTCACGGCGCACTGATCATGGGATCGTGAACTGTATACATAACAGGGAATTTCGGACGGCTAGTCCGGGGTCCCCACACTCTTCCGTCGGCTTCGTCTTCGACTCCGGCGACAGAGAGTGGATGAGCATGAGGAATAGAAGGTGTCTGAGGAGAAATGGAGTGGAGGAGATGAACAAGACGTGCACGGCGATGCTCTCCACCTATTTATAGGCCAAGGGAAGCCCTGTGGCCTCGACACGGCGACGGCCATGGTCGAAGAGGTGGCGTCTCCGGGAAGCTTCTAGGCGGCAAGGATCTCCTCGTCCGCGGATAAGCTCGGACGCGAGAGAGGTTGGGCGTGGTTCTGAGTGTCTGGCGACGTCCGGGGCAAGCTTATCGTCGACGAGATCGTGGCCTACTGGCTTGCAGCGCTGTCGTGCTCGGAGACGACGACGACGAACTGTTTTTCCTCACGCACGATTTTTGACGCACGCGAAACGGTATTTGGACGTGGGGCCGGACTGCTCCCGGGCCGTGGTGTGGGTTGCTGCTCGGGTTGGCTTCGGGCTGCTGCGGTCCGAGTAAGGTAAGTCCTCTCTCTCTTCTCTTTTCTATTTATTTTCTGTTTTATTTTCTGATTTGAATTGCTAGTTGAATTCAAATTTGAATTTGTTCTATTTTGCGAGGTTCTAAAATATTTGATTGTCAATATAACTTGATGATAATGCCTACTGCATAGTCTTGTTGTTTAAACAAATATTTAGTTAGGACTTAATTGATATCTTGTGAGGCTTGAGTAAAGTATTAATGGTTTAGTTATTCATTTCAATTCCCTTTTTAATTTAGGAACCAAATCCATTTAAATGGTTTGAAATTTAGAACATGTGAATGGTAAAAATATTATTAGGTTAAACTAGTGTGCTTAACAATATTGATTGTTCATATCTATTTTCATTATGGTTGAAGTTTCAATTAAATGGTGTTGTGAATAGAATGAGTTTATGATTTCATGTGGGTTCTTAGGGTTTAAGAAGATGGTTAAGAAAGTTCTATAATCATTAATCTGGTTTTAGCAAACTGTATCTTGAATTATACTTGTGATCCATGATACACAAGTGGGAACATAATATTTTATGTGGGGTGGATACTACATGAAAAGGTTTAGGGTTTTGGGAATACTTCACTAATTGAAGTATTAAATAGGCATGAAGTATGGCAGGGTTCTTTTCATGACCCCAATTGGTACTTGGATTCAAATGTGGTCTAGGGTTTTCTTTGGAATTTCTCATGTAATACACAAGCTAGAATTGGGTATAAGCATAAGCTTTGATTATGTTTTATTGGCTAGCTAGGGTTACTCCTCCACACAAGGCATGAGGATTGGTGTGGGGTTAACTACTAGTGATATACTTATTATTTTATGTGATAGATGAGATCTAGTAATCATATGGTTTAACTTATCATCTAGGTCTACAAGATATGATCATGCATTAGACAGGATCCACTCATTCCTCACTAATCCCAATTTAGTATTCCTCTCATCACACTCATCCTAGATTCTTAGGGTTTATAATTAATACTAAGTTGTGATGATTATGGAATTGGTTTTCTAAGGTACTGTTATTGGAATAGGGTTCTCACTTCTAAGATCAAATATTGACTTGAACAACTAGGATTAGTACTACTCTAGTATTCTTGTATGGGCATGGCTATGATTGGTATTATAACTTCTCTCACTTCTCAATGTATTGGAATATCCTAAGGTCCTACTCAAGAGATGATGATATGATCCTCTAAATATATGGTTTTCCTAGGAATTCTACCTTGGTATCTTCCGTAGCTTGTTCTTCAGGAAATCCGATAAACTCTGCATCTTGTGGTATGCCTCCACCTCCTAGCTTCTTCATCTTGATCCTAGCTAATTCACATGGAGTGGCTCTATGTGTTTGTGCCCATGTATGATGGTACTTGATGAGCAAATGGATGAAGGGTGTGGCTCTATTTATAGGCTTGGGCAAGCTCTAGTATCATGACACATAGGTGGTGACTCTTGATTTGGTTTGATGAGTAAGGTGCTTGGTTGTCATGCCCTCATCCATAGCAATCCTTTGAGCATGAGGTGGCAAAGCTTGGAAAGCAAGTCATGTAGATATTTTCATCCTATGTGGCAAGATCATTATCCTCTCATATGATTTATTTTTGGATAGCCAAGTGGCATTTGTTACTAAATATCTTGTGGATGGTTTTACTATTGTTGATGAGTCATCATAGCATATTTGATTGGATTTACATTATAATATTGGTAAAAAGTTAAAGTTGAAGGTTATTCCTCAATTTTGGATAGTTGGTGTTTGAATTCATCTAGGCATGATCATATGAGTTTCAAAATACTCATAGCTAGTTTTATTCAAATAGTTTGAACTATAATTCGTAATGTAAATGGATTTAGTTTTATGATATTCCATGTATTTAATAAGTTATGATTTAAATAAGAATGTGTGGCTTTTATGCACTTTAGACCCCGTGGTTTACCTTATTTATAAGTGAATTAAATTACACACAAATGTAGTTGCTAACTTTTAGGTGTTGTGTAATAGTTCTAGTTCCTTTTTGATCCAACCTATGGATCAAATTATGTCTACCCAAAATAAGGTTTAGCAAAGATCACGAGTGAAGTTTATAGCGCTTGACTTGATGATCTACTTCAATTCCAGCAAGTCAAGTGAAACTTCAGTTACTGTGGTAAGTTTTATTTGAAAGCGCGAAAATTCCTCGGATTTTCTATGCATGAATGCAATGCACACTTTGGTGTTCTCTCATTTTGTTGCGTCTAAACCTAGGATATTACAGCCTCTCCCCCTTAAACTGAACTTCGTCCCGAAGTTCGAACGCTCTCATGTTTCGGAACGTGGAACTGACTTGAACGGATCACCATCCTTCAACTCCATGGTGATCACACTAGATATAGTGAAATATATCCCTTGTCCAGATCCTTCCGGATTCTTCTGATATCTGGCACTGATACTTTCTTCAATTCTATGATTTCTTCCAACACTCCAAGCTTATAGGCTTACTCTCCAAAGATTCTTGGATTAGGACATCTTATTGTGTTAATGGACTTTACTAATGGTTGTGATGACATCTTCCTATTTGGGTACTCAAAGCTTGGTTCTACCAACTGCGGTAATCCGAGCTGCGGTGTAATATGGCACTACGATTTACCAGCTGCGATACTCAAACCTTAATTTTAAAAGATTTATTTAAGGTAGAGTATTGTTTTCCCTTACTACCATAACGAAAGTAATGGTACTTGGTAAGGTATTACGATAGGCATGGTCCTGGTTGTTTAGTCCTACGAATGGATTTGACTCATTTAGTCCATCCAATCATGGCTTCTAGTTTTAAGCTAGTTATCTTCCTTTTGGTTTCTTTAGGTTCCATGAAAGGAATCTTTCTAATAATCATTAGTTTTGGTATAGTCAAACCCTTCGATCTTTTGTTTTCTTAGGCTTTGATTGCCCCCCAATATCTTCTTCATCCAACTTCATTTTCTAATACTTACTTAAGTTCTCTTGGTTTTGAGTAATTAAAATTACCCATTTAAGTTAAGGTCTAACCCTTACTACTTCGATATATAAACCTCGGCTACGGTCTGACAATCTCCTGAGAGTACTTTTATATGGGTACTTCCCAACCACCTTATAAAAATAAGATCGGACTTCCTCTCAGTTCAGACCCTCTTCTTGGTCCATCATACTCCAAATAGTATATTAATACTTCTCCTTCAGCCTTCCTCTCCCCCTTGGAGTTTACTAATGATCTTCAAACTTCCTTTCTTCTAACCATTAAACTCCAAGGTTAGAAGATTAGTCTTGGTCTGGCTTATAGTTTGTACATTTCTAAAGTCTCACGAAGAATTCTTTGTGGTGTATCCACTCAGTTGTGGGTATCCATTATGAATCCTCCAATTAAAAAAAAAAATTACCGGCTACGAGATACCGACCGTGAAATACTAGGCTGTGGAATCCCCTTTCTTTTAGGTAAAGAAATGTTCGAGTTGTGGCTATACGGTACCAATTGCTGGACTACCTAGTACCAGATGTAGCTTATTGGATACCGAGTTGTGGCTATGTTGTGGTTGTCAATATCTACCTACCAACTGTGGCTACTTACATAGCTTTAGTTAAGATATACCTTACTTAACATTCTTTCTCTTCATGGTTATCCTATATCACTTGCGGTCTTATTATACCAGCTACGACATCACTTGTCTATTTTCCTTCTTCCGGGGTTTGTTTTGCAAGATAACCACTTGTTGACACTATGAAAATAGTATTGTAAGTGACTTCACTTGCATTCCCTTCTTCCATAATGAATATGGCTCTACTTCTCTCGCTCCATATTCACTATTTTTTTCACTTTCATGGTACTTCCATGTTGAAGTACTCCTTGATTGAGGATAAAAATGAGTTTTGATTGGTCCTTCCTTCAGATTGTTGTGGTTGCTTCCCACAATCTTACTTCCTTCTTCAAGGGAACCTTCATATTATCTTCAAAATCTTCAGAATTCGTCACTTCCTCACACGAATACCTTGACCCTCTAGACCTATAACATCAAGTAAGAGCTTGATATTGCAACATGCATTTGCATATCAAAGTCAAACTTCATGTATGGATCTAGTCAATCAATGAAGATTCAAGAAAATCCAAGAAGATCCAGACTTTGTGCTTATAATACACATCCTTATATGCCTAAATATAATAATTGGGTAAGACATCCCTAAACATCAGGATCAGATGTGTAGTATAAAACACCACATAAGATAGGTTTAGGTTGTGATACTTAGCACAATACGTGAATTTCTACTATTTGTCTCAACATTTATCTTAATTGCACATTTGCAATGAGACAAACTTGAAACAAAATGGCTTGGGATAGTTGAAGTTAACCTAGTTTTCTTTGGAAGTACTAACAAAATAGTATATCCTATATGTTCTATTGAAGACTACCTCCTATAATACAATTATTTCTAATATGTCTACTCTAAACACATGATTGTTTAGAATATACCACCTATAACTCTAGGATTTCTCTATGTGATATGCTCTAAATAAGCCTTCTTTAAATTAAGGACTATGATTCTAACATACTTGGTACAGTTTCCAGGATTTTAAGGCCTAAGCTTTCGAACTATTCCCTAAATCCTTACTCCTTATCATTCTTTTGTTATCGTACTTATGATGTTCTACTCCATCATACCATGATTCTCAAGTGAATCATATATGAGTACCTAGTTTATTATTGAAAGTAGACTCATGTAACTCCTATCACTCTTCCTTACCTCCTATGATTGACTCATCATAGGTATATACTACCTTATATAACTTATCTACATTACTTAACATCAGTCATTTGGCATTTTAACTAACTTTCACCTAACTATAACTTGCATTGGTATACTTCTTCCAATAGGATATCTTCCTTATGGTTGTATCCTCTCTTTGGACTACCATGTGTTGTATACCAAGCTGTGGTCTACTACCACCCATTATCTTAAGCTTCAATGGTGTTCTAATTATTTGGGAATGAAGCAAGATAACTAATTCTCTATACTCAAGAAAGATAGATAAGAAGAATTGACTCAAGTGTGTCAGGATTATTCTCAAGTGAATACCCATCTCAAGTCAAAACAATAGTTGGTTTAGCATAGTTGACTTGGCTAAGACTCTTCCTACAGACACTACCAAACCTATAGGTCTCACTACAAGAAATATGTTAACTAGTGACTTTCTTACAGTGACCACAGATAAATAGGTCATAACACTATGACAATTTCGCAAAAAATGGTCTTAAGCTATTTGGGAGGGTCCAAACCCTAATTTTCTATGACTATTATGGGCGGAAAGGTCATAATTTTGTTACACAAAATGGTCAAAGATAAGATGATACGGTCTACGACCTTATCTTCGGCAGAGTACGACCAATTTAAATGGTCGTTGGTCCTAATTTGTGGTTTGTTAAAACAATAGACATCCAACTCAATATTTGGTGTTAGCCTTAGTTTACTTGTTTTGTTCCCTTCTATATGGTTTTGATGTTCATTTAGGGCTTATTTGATTCAAATGAATATGTAGGATTTGGATTAATAGAATTGTTTTCTACAAAGGTTGTTTGATTCATATGGTTTCAATCCTTTGTAATTTATACAAAATATTCATTTGGACTATGTTTTAGAGGAAAATTTCCCTTCCGATCTCTTTCTACAATTTCTTTGATTTTCCTGTACAATCAACTAGAATTGGTTAGGACATGTCTTTCCAATCTAATGTTTCTCCTATTTTCAATTCTGAAAGTCTTGCAAATCAATCGAGCCATAATTTTTTTATATAGTTTTCCTATCGTGAATAAAGAGGGTGACCTGTGTAGGACCACACAAATTTGATCCGTAGCTACAGCCCGCCAAAGACTAGACCGGGAATGCGGGAACCAAATTTCCAACAACGGACGCGCGGTGAGACAAAATTTTGGTTAAGTCCCGCGACATCAAAACCACGACCAACCTGATAAGACCTAACCCTAGCCCCAGATCTCCCACTCCTCTTTCCACCCCGTCGCAGCCGCCGCCGCACACCAGATCCAGCGAAACGATCCTCTCCCCCGATCTTCCTTCTCTCGCGCCCCAATCTTCTCCCACCGCATGGCCTCACGCCGTCCACTCCACCCCATGACCTCGCCTTCATCGGCCTTGCCATTTCGAGGCGCTCAATGCTACCGTCGATGGGGACTACGCCGCCGTCGAGGAGGAACAGCGGCTCCCCTTTCGGCTTGCTCGCCGACGCGCGCGGCTGCGTCGAGCTCACCAGACCCCATTGGGCGGGTGCCCATGGCAGCGCGGTGTGGTTTCTCAGCACGTCCTCGCTGCCTGCACTCGCCACTCGCACAACCCAGCGCCGTGACGACGAGGTCGCTTGGTCGATAGCGAGGGCGCGACTGCCCGTAGCTCGTCTGACCACCACGGCAATGGGAGGTGCGTGCGAGCTCCGGCGCCGACCGCAGGGAGGCCAAGGAAGCGACACCTCCGCGTGCCGGATGTGATGGCTGGGTCGGGCGTGTCACGAGATGCGGCACGTCGAGCTGCTCTGCGCCGAAGTCCACCAGAGGTCGATTTTTTTCCTCCTGGCATGCTCAAATCCACTGATACATGATGCAGACTGTTTGGTGTTGATTTGTTCGTGAGCACTAGGCCACAGTACGGTCTGTAATTTAGATGCACATCTCTATTTAGCAGCTGCCGCTTAATTATGCACACGTAAAGATGCATACTCAGCGTGAGTAGCTGTTTGAGTAGGAGTTTGTGTACAAGAAGATCTTTGTGCATTGGAGGTAGTTTCAGTTTGAGTAGGAGATTTGGACGCTGAGGGTCTGAGTAGGAGCATATTTAATTCTTTAATCCGAGGTTGAATACTAATTTAGTTAACCAGTACCATCTTTGTATGGATAATTCTCCTGCAATTTGAGCAAGTCTATGCTTCTACCTGCTTTCGTTTGAGTACATTGAATACTAAAATCTACTGCTTTCATTTGTTCTTATTCTGCACTCCACGGTTGTCGTTTGCACTGCACCATTCCTTGCAATTTCTGTTTGTTACATGTGTACTGAAACATGACGCTACTAGGTAGTTTATTTGCATGTGAGGAAGTTATCTGTTGATGCAATCTCTATCTCGTGAACAATCAATCTGATTTGCTTACTGTTGTTGTAGTTGCACTAGTATTTCTGTTTGACTGTTTTTTACACAATTACTGAAAATTAAGGGCCAGGTAGTTTCTCTGTATGTTACTGGACCAACACTCTTGTAGACGCAGTCAAGCATGCAATTTATGTTCTTCATGGATGAGTTGTGCGTCATACATAAATTACGAAGTGTCGAAACTTACTAATCACTCTCTTGCTGCTAAATGATTCACAGAGCACCTGTATTTCTAGTGACAGCTTACTGGCCAGAAAAGTGAAGTCGCATGAATGTTCTATCTTTTTCACAATTTTGACCTCTATATTTTCTTACTGGCACGACAGAAATCCAAGCAGAGAGCGGCGGTGATATCAAATAACACTAGCCACAGCTTGAACGCCTCTCTTGTAGACAACAGATGTAAGATGTTAAACCCCGGCACTGAATCTGGTAACTTCTCATCATTACTTTTGCATGAAGTTCAGGCATAATGATGTGTTTGTTGTACTTACACTATATGCTTGCATTGGTATATATAGTTTATAGGTATTGCAGATCAATCAATCAATACAGCAAACTCTTGAGTACTCCATATAACTTCACTAAATAATACTTATAACATTTGTGTTTATTTAAATATAAACTAAGAATTCACGTAACTTTACTTGACAAGTGTGCATAAGCATGTTATAGGATCAGCTTATAGTTGTCTGATGTTAAATGTTTACGCAACACATATTAGTAGGTAGGCGTGTTTGTTTGCAAATTCTTGTGATCCCATACAGTCACTTTGCTTGTTTATTTTGGTATCCATCATCAGCCATCATTTTGCATAAACACACAATCGGGGCACCGACCGGACCAACCAATCCGGCGTGTCAAGCTTATCTGTTTGCGTATACTGTAGTTTTGAATTGAGGGCAATGATAAGTGATTTGCCCATTTTATTGAAGGCTATTGTTTACATAACCAAGATTAGTAATTTGCCAATTGTTCCGCAATCACCATTTTCCTGTATCTTACTTTGGTATAAGCTACATTGTCGACATAAGTGTTCTTTGTGTCGCTGGCATCTGAGGAAAATGCTAGGAATAGGGAAAACAATGGGATAAGATGCATACATATTTTTATAATATTATAATTTATGAAAACAATGTCTTGTTACAGCATGAATATTGGTCCATATGATCGATTATGTTTAGCTATAAAGTATTCAGGAGATAAGTTGATTCTTGCAGCAGCAAGTTTTTGCACTGATGTGTCCTCATTGGTTTGCAGGGCTAAATTTTTCGGAAGATACATATATTGCTAAAGTCAAAATGGAAATAGTTGTGCGCAAGGAGCAGGTATAAGCTTATTTACTCATTGCTGAATCCCAAAAAGATGCATTCCGCTATTTTCCCATGCTATATCAAGATATGAATCTGAAGTCTTACATGAATCCAATGTATGTTGCTGATTAGAATTGCGTGATAGTCTACCTGTTTTGCGTTTTTTTTTATCTTTGATAGGCATCAATTGTGGTAGCTCTAAACTGATGTATATAAGTACAGGGTAGGGATCTTGTAGTGAAATGTACATGCATAATTAAAACAAGTGCTAAACTGAGAACATAAAGTTTTCAATATTATTACTGTTGTTAAGACTTCTTATAAAATGCCATGAAGGCTCACTGTTTATCCCCATGATTATGTAGTGTGTATTTGTACTTTTTTTATTGTCTTAAAATATTAGTCTTCACATACTATCATTTACTATTCAGAAAATCTAAAAATCTGAATAAAATTTGGAAGAACACTTTAGTGCTACATCATAGCTGACCGCTGAGTTTGTGTTGTTTTAATTTGGGAATTTAAGAGTTGCAACCTGGAACATTACAGCAACATCACAGACGCATGATTCTATTAATAACTATAACAAACCTGAAATTTGAGTTAGATTTCTCTAGAATAAGAATAGCAGTATTTGGTATGAATTTGACCTGTCCGTGAGAATAGTATTTCTATGTTACCTACGAATTTGTAACTAACAGGTATCCCGTCAGCCTGTCTTAGGCATTCGACACTTTATATGAATGATCTTACCATTTCTTGATGTGCACATCTGAAGACGCAAACATCAAAAACAAAATTTATCCACTGTCTTCAATGTTCATGTTCTATGTGGTGCTGATTTTATTCTCTAGGAAGAAAATGACTACTTTGTAATGGAGTTTTTGGTCTGACATAAAAGAACAAATGTTCAGTACTTTATACTACTAAGTAATCTAAACTTCTTGTTTTCGTAATGGAGTTTTGGTCTTTCTGGTAGCTGTTCTCATTGTCCGGTCTTTGTGAGACTATTTTTGCTTTTCTGCAGATTTAACCCTTAGTTTTAATTTGTGCATCCATTGTCATCAATAAATTCAGAACCTAGAACTTCATATTAGAATGTAGAGTGCACAGTATACATGATTGACAACTTCCTAGTTTAGGTTGGCTGGTCTTACTGATTCTTTGTGCTGGATTCAATTAGAAGATTTATCTCTAATATAGTCAGATTATTGATTGATGTCCTGTCTTGCCAACAAGAAAGTCACGTGAGACCATACTTATATTAATGTTGTATCTAAGTATCTTCACCTGTTAAAATATTACAGTACCACTATGTAAATAACTAGTAGTACCGTGTCCAGGGTATTACAAGAGCTACGAAGTCAAGTCACAGGAAGAGTGAAGAAGTTCTAGCCTCTTTTACAAGAGCTACAGGCTGAAAGTCAGAGGAAGAATAAAGAAGTTCCTAGAATATCAAAGAATAGATGGATTTTTTTATACTTAGCGTTTTATTTGTAGTGTTATGTTGTTATTGTGTGTAATCTGGGAAAATGCGTCTCAAAGATTTGATGGTTAAATGTATTTTGGCTGTTATTTGAATATATTCAAGTGTTTTTGCTCACTTCTGATTTGTATATTGTTTATTGATTTAAACTGTGAAAAATTGAGAATAGAAAATAAATTTTTTGTTAAAAGTCTAGGACCCATCAAACGAAGAGGCTGGAAATCTGGAAAAAAATGGCTAGATAAAATGGACAGGAAGGAAGCCACGACCTCAAAACAAAAATAAAAATAGGCAAAATTGTTGGGCTTGGCCCATGGAAAGCATCGATCTGAGGCAAAATTATTGGGCTTGGCCCAAGGAAAGCATTGATCTGGATTGGGCTGATTTCGATGCACAACCATTTGGTTTGGTCACATATTTGCCACGTTGGATCTGACGTGGACAGATAGGCCAGCCCGTGACTAAAATTTTGGTCATAGAATCTATGACAATCAATTTTGGTCGTAGTCCTCTACGACCATTCAAATGAGAAGGTCGTTGTGCGCCGTCAGTGACGCTCAACTGTCGACCAACAGTTATTGGTCACGACGTGGTCATAGATGGCGCACAATGACCTTTCAGCGACCAATATGGAGGGTCGCAAGTCACCATATTTCTTGTAGTGTCTCCTTTAAAAGGGTTTTAATCCTAGGGTCAAAACATTTGCTCTGATACCAGCTGCGGTGACCCAGCGTACCACTGCATGGTGTAGTACACAAGTCGTTGACATAACACAAGTGAAACACCGTTCCACTCATATTACATCCCTCGAGTGGTACAACGAAACATATGCGAGTCCAAGGTATGTCTATAGAAGTACACACGAACTGTTTACATAAGATCAACATAGCCTCCTACTTTACAGTGAGGTAAAACTTCAAATAAAGCTCCAGAAGAACGACTCGTAGTCTATCTTATTGCTAACTCAAGTTCAAGAGCTACTTGGCTTGCTATAGATTTCTAGCTACTTAGGTGCTAGGATTAGGGAAAGGTTCCCTTCTATCACTAGTCTAAGTTTTTCCACTCTAGCCGATGCGAGTTGACTCCATTGGCTTCTTTGATTGGATTCTTCTTCTTGTTGCGGTTGACTCCTTTGTCTTCGAGTTCCACGGTAGTTTCTCCTTCGGTGCATTGCTCTAAGAAGGGGGTTCAAACGAGATAGAATGAGTACGAGCGTACTCGGCAAGTTCATATTAGGAAATATGTGTATCATGCACTAGCTACGACCATAGACCGGAAAGTCATAGGCCAATGCAATTTTTTGTAAACATTTCTTCAAAAGGTTTATTTTATTCTGAAAACTATGCCCGTCGGTCTTCACGGAGTTGACCGGAACTTCGTGGAGTTCCTTTCCTGCCGCGTTCGCAGTTCCCTTCCGGAACAGGGAGTGACAGTCACAATTCGGTATCCTCTGCGGAGGTGCGTTACTTTTCCCATAAGAGAACTTATCCTTGATACCAACCGGGTGTACTTTCCCGTCCACACTTCCTTGGTGTGGGGCCGGGTGTAAGATCCAAGCCAATCACTGCCTTCTCCGCGACCACCGCAAACCCACCCTTTTGTCCGACCGTACACCTCCGGTAGACTTCCCCGATAATACGGCTTTACTCATGGTGTACTCCGGACAATCCCTCATAGATCGAAGAGATTAACATCACTACTTGGATGGGGATTTAAAAGGATTTCCCAACCTATTGCGGCGAGTGCCTCCGGCACCCCACCGTCTCTCCGATCCGTTGGCGTGCGTAAGGGAAAAGATACGGCTGACTTCCCGAGCCATTATAGATCTTATGGTCAACGCGATATGTACGGCGCTAGAATCACTCGGACGGCATTGGTAATTAATCCTAGGGTGATATAACCCATGCAATGGAACCTCCACCATATCAACACATACCATGGTTCCATTGCCCACCACATAGTCATATTCATAATTGTAAAATAATATTTGCTTTTCAATGCATGAGTGATAAGTATAGTACTTTGCATATAGTTTGATAAAAATAATCAAATGACATGAGCAGGCGATGAACTTGCCTTTCTTGACTACAAGATTATGCAGGCAAAAGCTTCGATACGTGAGAACTCCAAATGCTGAAATACCATCATCGTCCGGTAAGGACAATGTTTAAAGAACTGGCAAAGATGCTATAATGCATAGTATGAGATGCAATCGTCCCGAGCGTAACCTAACCTCGATGATTTAGGATGTATGAGTTGTAAAGATTTCTTTAGGGTTGGTTGCACTTTTAGAATGGTTCTCAAACAAGGTTCTTATTAGGGTTTGGTTATATTAGCATCATAATCAAGTGATATAAGACATCATAACAATCATACACATAAAGAATAATGGTGGAATAATATGTAAAGAACAGTTGTCAATTTTAAGTTCTACAGAACATGGTTGATGATTACTTATACTATACTTCAAAAGAATAACTTTTGAAGAACATGTGGATTAAGATTTAATAAGTATTTCAAATAAGAACTTTGGGTTTTTATGGTTTGGTTGACGAGTTGTACTTCAAAAGAATAACTTTTGAAGAACGAGGTTAATAAGAATAAGGACTACTTTAAATAGGAGCTATGGCTTCTAGGGTTTACTAATGGTTTCATTTAGTTTTCTAATACAAACTAGTTGGGTTCTTTAAGTGGAATGGGTTCATATGTAGCAAGTATTGGTAGGGTTATTACCATGGTTTCCCATATACATTATATCAAAGGATGGTTATTAAGATGGTTCCATAGGTTTGCTATTAGGTTTACTATGTCTTCATATTTACTTTACTAAATAATCTCTTGTAATATCCCAGGTTTAGACGCAACAAAATGAGAGAACACCAAAGTGTGCATTGCATTCATGCATAGAAAATCCGGGGAATTTTCGCGCTTTCAAATAAAACTTACCACGATAGTCGAAGTTTCACTTGACTTGCTGGAATTGAAGTAGATCATCAAGTCAAGCGCTATAAACTTCACCGTGATCTTTGCTAAACCTTATTTTGGGTAGACATAATTTGATCCATAGGTTGGATCAAAAAGGAACTAGAACTATTACACAACACCTAAAAGTTAGCAACTACATTTGTGTGTAATTTAATTCACTTATAAATAAGGTAAACCACGGGGTCTAAAGTGCATAAAAGCCACACATTCTTATTTAAATCATAACTTATTAAATACATGGAATATCATAAAACTAAATCCATTTACATTACGAATTATAGTTCAAACTATTTGAATAAAACTAACTATGAGTATTTTGAAACTCATATGATCATGCCTAGATGAATTCAAACACCAACTATCCAAAATTGAGGAATAACCTTCAACTTTAACTTTTTACCAATATTATAATGTAAATCCAATCAAATATGCTATGATGACTCATCAACAATAGTAAAACCATCCACAAGATATTTAGTAACAAATGCCACTTGGCTATCCAAAAATAAATCATATGAGAGGATAATGATCTTGCCACATAGGATGAAAATATCTACATGACTTGCTTTCCAAGCTTTGCCACCTCATGCTCAAAGGATTGCTATGGATGAGGGCATGACAACCAAGCACCTTACTCATCAAACCAAATCAAGAGTCACCACCTATGTGTCATGATACTAGAGCTTGCCCAAGCCTATAAATAGAGCCACACCCTTCATCCATTTGCTCATCAAGTACCATCATACATGGGCACAAACACATAGAGCCACTCCATGTGAATTAGCTAGGATCAAGATGAAGAAGCTAGGAGGTGGAGGCATACCACAAGATGCAGGTTTATCAGATTTCCTGAAGAACAAGCTACAGAAGATACCAAGGTAGAATTCCTAGGAAAACCATATATTTAGAGGATCATATCATCATCTCTTGAGTAGGACCTTAGGATATTCCAATACATTGAGAAGTGAGAGAAGTTATAATACCAATCATAGCCATGCCCATACAAGAATACTAGAGTAGTACTAATCCTAGTTGTTCAAGTCAATATTTGATCTTAGAAGTGAGAACCCTATTCCAATAACAGTACCTTAGAAAACCAATTCCATAATCATCACAACTTAGTATTAATTATAAACCCTAAGAATCTAGGATGAGTGTGATGAGAGGAATACTAAATTGGGATTAGTGAGGAATGAGTGGATCCTGTCTAATGCATGATCATATCTTGTAGACCTAGATGATAAGTTAAACCATATGATTACTAGATCTCATCTATCACATAAAATAATAAGTATATCACTAGTAGTTAACCCCAGACCAATCCTCATGCCTTGTGTGGAGGAGTAACCCTAGCTAGCCAATAAAACATAATCAAAGCTTATGCTTATACCCAATTCTAGCTTGTGTATTACATGAGAAATTCCAAAGAAAACCCTAGACCACATTTGAATCCAAGTACCAATTGGGGTCATGAAAAGAACCCCTGCCATACTTCATGCCTATTTAATACTTCAATTAGTGAAGTATTCCCAAAACCCTAAACCTTTTCATGTAGTATCCACCCCACATAAAATATTATGTTCCCACTTGTGTATCATGGATCACAAGTATAATTCAAGATACGGCTTGCTAAAACCAGATTAATGATTATAGAACTTTCTTAACCATCTTCTTAAACCCTAAGAACCCACATGAAATCATAAACTCATTCTATTCACAACACCATTTAATTGAAACTTCAACCATAATGAAAATAGATATGAACAATCAATATTGTTAAGCACACTAGTTTAACCTAATAATATTTTTACCATTCACATGTTCTAAATTTCAAACCATTTAAATGGATTTGGTTCCTAAATTAAAAAGGGAATTGAAATAAATAACTAAACCATTAATACTTTACTCAAGCCTCACAAGATATCAATTAAGTCCTAACTAAATATTTGTTTAAACAACAAGACTATGCGAGTAGGCATTATCATCAAGTTATATTGACAATCAAATATTTTAGAACCTGCAAAATAGAACAAATTCAAATTTGAATTCAACTAGCAATTCAAATCAGAAAATAAAACAGAAAATAAATAGAAAAGAGAAGAGAGAGAGGACTTACCTTACCTGGACCGCAGCAGCCCGAAGCCAACCCAGCAGCAACCCACACCACGGCCCAGGAGCAGTCCAGCCCACGTCCAAATACCGTTTCGCGTGCGTCAAAAATCGTGCGTGAGGAAAAACAGTTCGTCGTCGTCGTCTCCGAGCACGACAGCGCTGCAAGCCAGTAGGCCACGATCTCGTCGACGATAAGCTTGCCCCGGACGTCGCCAGACACTCAGAACCACGCCCAACCTCTCTCGCGTCCGAGCTTATCCGCGAACGAGGAGATCCTTGCCAGCTAGAAGCTTCCAGAGACGCCACCTCTTCGACCATGGCCGTCGCCGTGTCGAGGCCACAGGGCTTCCCTTGGCCTATAAATAGGTGGAGAGCATCGCCGTGCACGTCTTGTTCATCTCCTCCACTCCATTTCTCCTCAGACACCTTCTATTCCTCATGCTCATCCACTCTCTGTCGCCGGAGTCGAAGACGAAGCCGACGGAGGAGGCCACCCCGGCCTACGGCGCGTGGTCCGGGAGGAGCGCCCGGACTCAAGAAGCTTCGGGAGGAGCCCGGCATCCGGGGGAGTCGTGTCACGGATCAATTTCACCGATCCCTTCTGCAGTACATCGCCGGGAAATCTCCAATCGCCGTCGTCTCCGACCACCAACGTCGTCGCCGACCACACCTTGAGCTTCACGGTGAGATTCCGCGTCTGTAGAGCATACTCACGCATCCTATCGACGTCCGTAGCTCCGATTAGCCACCTCGCCGGAGTGCACCGCCGCGGGACATGGGTTCCGACGAAGCTCCGGTGAGTCCCCGCACAAACCATCACCACCAGTAGCCTTGTTTCGTTCTTCTCGTTCGATTGGTACAAACCACACATCCGGGGGTGCCTTGTAGCGGCGGCGCCGTCTTCGTCTGACCGCCGGCGTCAAGCCGCCGGTAGAGATGACGTGGCCGTGGGCTCCCCGCACATGTTTGACTTGGTCGTTGCCCGCGTGGCAGGTGACCTGGACTAGGTCCCACCTGTCCGTCTCTAGGGCTAGCAAGTGAACCGGTACCTTTAGTATTTCGTATTTATTTCAAATTCCGGAAAATCACCGAAACTTTGCAAAATTGTATAAAATTCATTTCAACTCAGAAAATTATGAATAATATATCAAAATGCTCACAAAAATAAACTCTATTCAAATAAAATATAAAACAAAAATGTGTGTCAAAATAAAAATTCACTTATTTTTATATTTATTAATTATGTCTTTCTAATTGTTTAAAATGCAAATTGAATTAAATAATTAGTGAAGTTTCAAATTTAAATTTTAACTATTTAGTAACTAATTAAAATGTTAAGATTAATTTTCTTTATCATATTTGCATTAACTTAAATATTAGTGGTAATTCATAAACCCTAACTAGTAATTATTTTAATTCTTAAACCCTCTCAAATTAATAGCATGTTAAAATCATTAATAACTTTATTCCAAGTACTTAATCCCATTAATTCTAGTACCAAGTATTACTTTAAGAATTGGATCATAATTTAGAAACCCTAGTTTTATTATAAGTTAAAATCTGGATCCCATTATTGTATGTGATCATTTGAAATTGCTTTAACCCTAAACCTTAGTTGCTTAGCACATGTGATCGTGTGAATTTCCTTTACATAGAGAACCATATTATGTGACCAACAAAAACAAGACATGATCCACTAGCATAAAACCAAGTCACATGAGATTATCATTTCATGTTCCTATTCTTAATTAAAACCTATATGATCCACTAGTATCACCTAGGTATAAACCCTAACTTATTAATTGGATTAGTACATTGATCACAACTCTTACATACCATACTATTAGGATCAATCTCAACCATCAAACCCTAGTAGAACCATAATGGATGAACCCTAGTATCAACCTTGTGTAGTAATTCACATTAAATGCTCCTATTCCACTAAACCCTACTTAGGAAATGATAAGCCACTTAGCCTAGAAACCATTAGAGATTATTTAGTAAAGTAAATATGAAGACATAGTAAACCTAATAGCAAACCTATGGAACCATCTTAATAACCATCCTTTGATATAATGTATATGGGAAACCATGGTAATAACCCTACCAGCAATACTTGCTACATATGAACCCATTCCACTTAAAGAACCCAACTAGTTTGTATTAGAAAACTAAATGAAACCATTAGTAAACCCTAGAAGCCATAGCTCCTATTTAAAGTAGTCCTTATTCTTATTAACCTCGTTCTTCAAAAGTTATTCTTTTGAAGTACAACTCGTCAACCAAACCATAAAAACCCAAAGTTCTTATTTGAAATACTTATTAAATCTTAATCCACATGTTCTTCAAAAGTTATTCTTTTGAAGTATAGTATAAGTAATCATCAACCATGTTCGTAGAACTTAAAATTGACAACTGTTCTTTACATATTATTCCACCATTATTCTTTATGTGTATGATTGTTATGATGTCTTATATCACTTGATTATGATGCTAATATAACCAAACCCTAATAAGAACCTTGTTTGAGAACCATTCTAAAAGTGCAACCAACCCTAAAGAAATCTTTACAACTCATACATCCTAAATCATCGAGGTTAGGTTACGCTCGGGACGATTGCATCTCATACTATGCATTATAGCATCTTTGCCGAGTTCTTTAAACATTGTCCTTACCGGACGATGATGGTATTTCAGCATTTGGAGTTCTCACGTATCGAAGCTTTTGCCTGCATAATCTTGCAGTCAAGAAAGGCAAGTTCATCGCTTGCTCATGTCATTTGATTATTTTTATCAAACTATATGCAAAGTACTATACTTATCACTCATGCATTGAAAAGCAAATATTATCTTCTCTTTCTTAATAGATGGCCCCATTTTACTGGTCTCACAGCGAGCCACGTCACCTGATTTAGAATTTTCACCTTCTCCTCATCGTTCCCAGCTGTAGGCCACGTCTTTTATGTCCAGACCAACACGGCACGAGTCTCTGACAAAAGCTTCCGGTTTGGTTCACGCCGTCCTGTACCCCAAACCACGCAAACACCGACGACATTAATCATTCAGCAGCTGTATCGTCTTCTCTGGAGCAGTTTCCTCTTCATCTCCCCATATTAGAAATTAACGCACCGAGTAACTGAGGTAGGCGATCAGGCGGCCGCCTCTTTATTCCCCCCTACTATGCCCACCTATAAACAGTCGCTGAACCACGTTCGTCCAGATCCAAACAATGGAATAATCCCTCACTTATTCGGTCAGAGCTACACCACCGATGGCATCTCCACAATCGTCTTGGGAAACCAGCGGCTGCCCGCGGCGGCCAGACATTCGCACCGGATGCGCGACGTTGTATTTCCGCCTACCCTGCTCGCCAAACAGAGTGCTAGCAAGAGGGCGGCCGAGTCCATCGTCGTCGTCTACTCACCCGCGTCTGGGGCTCCGAGCGCATCATCTTCCTGGCATCGCATACCGGCCCACACTGGGGTTGCCCATCGACGACGCCGGCAGAGGTAGCTGCCGTCATCCGCCCAGCACATCGCCAAGTCTCCTGCGGGCTCTGGCTCGCTCAGCACATCCCATGGGTTCGCCTAGATATCCTTCATATTCACGTGAGTTCGCAACTGTCTGTTTAGCTAGGTTTGAATCAAATCGAAGCATGCGGTTTGTTTTCCTGACGTTGTTCTCGGATGCGATCGAACTGTGTAGCCCATATAGATTACTCCGTATTGTACCTACAAGCTTGGTATACACATTTGTCTTCAGCAGGTTACCGCTCATTTCTCATCGGCTGATTCCCCCTTCATCTTGCCAACGCAGCCCGCAAGGCCAGGACAGTTACCTGAAGGTAGATGAGCAGGACTTTTCTGTGGATCATCTTTCTTGCGGCTGGAATATTCAAGATTACCAGCCTGATTTTGATCACATATTCATCCTTACCAGTGAACCTGTTTTTTCTCTCCAATGTGTAAGTCGTGCATGTCCCATCAGACCATGTTCGTACAGCACCTCTTCACCTTTGATTTTCCGCTTCTTAATTCAAAATGGACATGTGCGGTATTACGGTTTTACAATTACAGAAGTGTTCAATGAAGCTGTTGGCTTATGCATGACACTATGGTTTTCTTTTAGTTTGAAGAGTACAAAAACAGAGAGGAGCCAAGTGAGTTGTCCTTGCGCTGGTTTGTATGGTCAGTGGTAGCTTCATAAGAGGAGATTCTGTAATACCAGTTACGTTCACACATATTTTATGGTGCCCTCCAGACCTAATCGGTTTTAGCACCTCATTGTCAAAGTCTTTTTGGAGCTCCATTTCCATCTGATCGAAAGGGTGATCGCTTGGAACATAGATTGTACATTACTTCTTTATGACTGCTCACAATATATGATAGGTGTATTGCTGCTTCTAGAATGTTGCGGACATTGCTGCTTATTCAATTGTGGCAGATCTACCAGAAATATTAGCAATAGATACATCTTATTAGATGCGCATTCACTCTTTCTAGCTTCCTATGGAGGCTTGCAGCAATTCATCTTTGGATCTATGGATGCAAAAAATAGTCAAATGTTAAGGTATTTGTGTTTGTGATAACCGCTACAATATATTGAGAATCCAATTGGCAAACATCCATTGGTTTCGAGCACCAATCCGTTCCGTGGTCATTCTTCTCGCAGCCTGGTAGATCTGCCACAATTGAATAAGCAGCAATGTCCGCAACATTCTAGAAGCAGCAATACACCTATCATATATTGTGAGCAGTCATAAAGAAGTAATGTACAATCTATGTTCCAAGCGATCACCCTTTCGATCAGATGGAAATGGAGCTCCAAAAAGACTTTGACAATGAGGTGCTAAAACCGATTAGGTCTGGAGGGCACCATTGAAAAGCAAATATTATTTTACAATTATGAATATGACTATGTGGTGGGCAATGGAACCATGGTATGTGTTGATATGGTGGAGGTTCCATTGCATGGGTTATATCACCCTAGGATTAATTACCAATGCCGTCCGGTGATTCTAGCGCCGTACATATCGCGTTGACCATAAGATCTATAATGGCTCGCGGGAAGTCAGCTGTATCTTTTCCCTTACGCACGCCAACGGATCGGAGAGACGGTGGGGTGCTTGGAGGCACTGCCGCAATAGGTTGGGAAATCCTTTTAAATCCCCATCCGAGTAGTGATGTTAATCTCTTCGATCTATGAGGGATTGTCCGGAGTACACCATGAGTAAAGCCGTATTATCGGGGGAAGTCTACTGGAGGTGTACGGTCGGACAAAAGGGTGGGTTTGCAGGGTCGCGGAGAAGGCAGTGATTGGCTTGGATCTTACACCTGGCCCCACACCAAGGAAGTGTGGACGGGAAAGTACACCCGGTTGGTATCAAGGATAAGTTCTCTTATGGGAAAAGTAACGCACCTCTGCGAGAGGATACCGAATTGTGATCGTCACTCCCTGTTCGGGAAGGAGCTGCGAACGCGGCGGAAAGGAACTCCACGAAGTTACGGTCAACTCTGTGAAGACCGACGGGCATAGTTTTCAGAATAAAATAAACCTTTTGAAGAAATGTTTACAAAAAATTGCATTGGCCTATGACTTTACGGTCTATGGCTGTAGCTAGTGCATGATACACATATTTCCTAATATGAACTTGCTCGAGTACGCTCGTACTCATTCTATCTCGTTTGAACCCCCTTCTTAGAGCAATGCACCGAAGGAGAAACTACCGTGGAACTCGAAGACAAAGGAGTCAAGCGCAACAAGAAGAAGAATCCAGTCAAAGAAGCCAATGGAGTCAACTTCTGCATCAGCTAGAGTGGAAAAACTTAGACTAGTGATAGAAGGGAACCTTTCCCTAATCCTAGCACCTAAGTAGCTAGAAATCTATAGCAAGCCAAGTAGCTCTTGAACTTGAGTTAGCAATAAGATAGACTACGAGTCGTTCTTCTGGAGCTTTATTTGAAGTTTTACCTCACTGTAAAGTAGGAGGCTATGTTGATCTTATGTAAACTGTTCGTGTGTACTTCTATAGACATACCTTGGACTCGCATATGTTTCTGTTGTACCACTCTGAGAGATGTAATATGGGTGGAACGGTGTTCCACTTGTGTTATGTCAACGACTTGTGTACTACACCATGCGAGTGGTACGCTGGGTCACCGCGAGTGGTATCAGAGCAAATGCTTTGACCCTAGGATTAAAACCCTTTAAAGGAGACCTATAGGTTTGGTAGTGTCTGTAGGAAGAGTCTTAGCCAAGTCAACTATGCTAAACCAACTATTGTTTTGACTTGAGATGGGTATTCACTTGAGAATAATCCTGACACACTTGAGTCAATTCTTCTTATCTATCTTTCTTGAGTATAGAGAATTAGTTATCTTGCTTCATTCCCAAATAATTAGAACACCATTGAAGCTTAAGATAATGGGTGGTAGTAGACCACAGTTGGTATACAACACATGGTAGTCCAAAGAGAGGATACAACCATAAGGAAGATATCCTATTGGAAGAAGTATACCAATGCAAGTTATAGTTAGGTGAAAGTTAGTTAAAATGCCAAATGACTGATGTTAAGTAATGTAGATAAGTTATATAAGGTAGTATATACCTATGATGAGTCAATCATAGGAGGTAAGGAAGAGTGATAGGAGTTACATGAGTCTACTTTCAATAATAAACTAGGTACTCATATATGATTCACTTGAGAATCATGGTATGATGGAGTAGAACATCATAAGTACGATAACAAAAGAATGATAAGGAGTAAGGATTTAGGGAATAGTTTGAAAGCTTAGGCCTTAAAATCCTGGAAACTGTACCAAGTATGTTAGAATCATAGTCCTTAATTTAAAGAAGGCTTATTTAGAGCATATCACATAGAGAAATCCTAGAGTTATAGGTGGTATATTCTAAACAATCATGTGTTTAGAGTAGACATATTAGAAATAATTGTATTATAGGAGGTAGTCTTCAATAGCACATATAGGATATACTATTTTGTTAGTACTTCCAAAGAAAACTAGGTTAACTTCAACTATCCCAAGCCATTTTGTTTCAAGTTTGTCTCATTGCAAATGTGCAATTAAGATAAATGTTGAGACAAATAGTAGAAATTCACGTATTGTGCTAAGTATCACAACCTAAACCTATCTTATGTGGTGTTTTATACTACACATCTGATCCTGATGTTTAGGGATGTCTTACCCAATTATTATATTTAGGCATATAAGGATGTGTATTATAAGCACAAAGTCTGGATCTTCTTGGATTTTCTTGAATCTTCATTGATTGACTAGATCCATACATGAAGTTTGACTTTGATATGCAAATGCATGTTGCAATATCAAGCTCTTACTTGATGTTATAGGTCTAGAGGGTCAAGGTATTCGTGTGAGGAAGTGACGAATTCGAAGATTTTGAAGATAATATGAAGGTTCCCTTGAAGAAGGAAGTAAGATTGTGGGAAGCAACCACAACAATCTGAAGGAAGGACCAATCAAAACTCATTTTTATCCTCAATCAAGGAGTACTTCAACATGGAAGTACCATGAAAGTGAGAAAAATAGTGAATATGGAGCAGTAGAAGTAGAGCCATATTCATTATGGAAGAAGGGAATGCAAGTGAAGTCACTTACAATACTATTTTCATAGTGTCAACAAGTGGTTATCTTGCAAAACAAACCCTGGAAGAAGGAAAATAGACAAGTGATGTCGTAGCTGGTATAATAAGACCGCAGCTGATATAGGATAACCATGAAGAGAAATAATGTTAAGTAAGGTATATCTTAACTAAAGCTATATAAGTAGCCACAGCTGGTAGGTAGATATTGACAACCACAACATAGCCACAACTGGTATCCAATAAGCTACATCTGGTACTAGGTAGTCTGCAGCTGGTACCAGATAGCCACAGCCTGAACATTTCTTTACCTAAAATAAAGGGGGATTCCACAGCTAGTATTTCACAGTCGGTATCTCGTAGCTGGTAATTTTTTTTTTTTAATTGGAGGATTCATAATGGATACCCACAACTGAGTGGATACACCACAAAGAATTCTTCGTGAGACTTTAGAAATGTACAAACTATAAGCCAGACCAAGACTAATCTTCTAACCTTGGAGTTTAATGGTTAGAAGAAAGGAAGTTTGAAGATCATTAGTAAACTCCAAGGGGGAGAGGAAGGTTGAAGGAGAAGTATTAATATACTATTTGGAGTATGATGGACCAAGAAGAGGGTCTGAACTGAGAGGAAGTCCGATCTTATTTTTATAAGGTGGTTGGGAAGTACCCATATAAAAGTACTCTCAGGAGATTGTCAGACCAGAAGCCGAGGTTTATATATCGAAGTAGTAAGGGTTAGACCTTAACTTAAATGGGTAATTTTAATTACTCAAAACCAAGAGAACTTAAGTAAGTATTAGAAAATGAAGTTGGATGAAGAAGATATTGGGGGGCAATCAAAGCCTAAGAAAACAAAAGATCGAAGGGTTTGACTATACCAAAACTAATGATTATTAGAAAGATTCCTTTCATTCTAAAGAAACCAAAAGGAAGATAACTAGCTTAAAACTAGAAGCCATGATTGGATGGACTAAATGAGTCAAATCCATTCGTAGGACTAAACAACCAGGACCATGCCTATCGTAATACCTTACCAAGTACCATTACTTTCGTTATGGTAGTAAGGGAAAACAATACTCTACCTTAAATAAATCTTTTAAAATTAAGGTTTGAGTATCGCAGGTAGTAAATCGTAGTGCCATATTACACCGTGAATTGGATTACCGCAGTTGGTAGAACCAAGCTTTGAGTACCCAAATAGGAAGATGTCATCACAACCATTAGTAAAGTCCATTAACACAATAAGATGTCCTAATCCAAGAATCTTTGGAGAGTAAGCCTATAAGCTTGGAGTGTTGGAAGAAATCATAGAATTGAAGAAAGTATCAGTGCCAGATATCAGAAGAATCTGGAAGGATCTGGACAAGGGATATATTTCACTATATCTAGTGTGATCACCATGGAGTTGAAGGATGGTGATCCGTTCAAGTCAGTTCCACGTTCCGAAACATGAGAGCGTTCGAACTTCGGGACGAAGTTCAGTTTAAGGGGGAGAGGCTGTAATATCCCAGGTTTAGACGCAACAAAATGAGAGAACACCAAAGTGTGCATTGCATTCATGCATAGAAAATCCGGGGAATTTTCGCGCTTTCAAATAAAACTTACCACAGTAACTGAAGTTTCACTTGACTTGCTGGAATTGAAGTAGATCATCAAGTCAAGCGCTATAAACTTCACTGTGATCTTTGCTAAACCTTATTTTGGGTAGACATAATTTGATCCATAGGTTGGATCAAAAAGGAACTAGAACTATTACACAACACCTAAAAGTTAGCAACTACATTTGTGTGTAATTTAATTCACTTATAAATAAGGTAAACCACGGGGTCTAAAGTGCATAAAAGCCACACATTCTTATTTAAATCATAACTTATTAAATACATGGAATATCATAAAACTAAATCCATTTACATTACGAATTATAGTTCAAACTATTTGAATAAAACTAACTATGAGTATTTTGAAACTCATATGATCATGCCTAGATGAATTCAAACACCAACTATCCAAAATTGAGGAATAACCTTCAACTTTAACTTTTTACCAATATTATAATGTAAATCCAATCAAATATGCTATGATGACTCATCAACAATAGTAAAACCATCCACAAGATATTTAGTAACAAATGCCACTTGGCTATCCAAAAATAAATCATATGAGAGGATAATGATCTTGCCACATAGGATGAAAATATCTACATGACTTGCTTTCCAAGCTTTGCCACCTCATGCTCAAAGGATTGCTATGGATGAGGGCATGACAACCAAGCACCTTACTCATCAAACCAAATCAAGAGTCACCACCTATGTGTCATGATACTAGAGCTTGCCCAAGCCTATAAATAGAGCCACACCCTTCATCCATTTGCTCATCAAGTACCATCATACATGGGCACAAACACATAGAGCCACTCCATGTGAATTAGCTAGGATCAAGATGAAGAAGCTAGGAGGTGGAGGCATACCACAAGATGCAGGTTTATCAGATTTCCTGAAGAACAAGCTACAGAAGATACCAAGGTAGAATTCCTAGGAAAACCATATATTTAGAGGATCATATCATCATCTCTTGAGTAGGACCTTAGGATATTCCAATACATTGAGAAGTGAGAGAAGTTATAATACCAATCATAGCCATGCCCATACAAGAATACTAGAGTAGTACTAATCCTAGTTGTTCAAGTCAATATTTGATCTTAGAAGTGAGAACCCTATTCCAATAACAGTACCTTAGAAAACCAATTCCATAATCATCACAACTTAGTATTAATTATAAACCCTAAGAATCTAGGATGAGTGTGATGAGAGGAATACTAAATTGGGATTAGTGAGGAATGAGTGGATCCTGTCTAATGCATGATCATATCTTGTAGACCTAGATGATAAGTTAAACCATATGATTACTAGATCTCATCTATCACATAAAATAATAAGTATATCACTAGTAGTTAACCCCAGACCAATCCTCATGCCTTGTGTGGAGGAGTAACCCTAGCTAGCCAATAAAACATAATCAAAGCTTATGCTTATACCCAATTCTAGCTTGTGTATTACATGAGAATTCCAAAGAAAACCCTAGACCACATTTGAATCCAAGTACCAATTGGGGTCATGAAAAGAACCCTGCCATACTTCATGCCTATTTAATACTTCAATTAGTGAAGTATTCCCAAAACCCTAAACCTTTTCATGTAGTATCCACCCCACATAAAATATTATGTTCCCACTTGTGTATCATGGATCACAAGTATAATTCAAGATACGGTTTGCTAAAACCAGATTAATGATTATAGAACTTTCTTAACCATCTTCTTAAACCCTAAGAACCCACATGAAATCATAAACTCATTCTATTCACAACACCATTTAATTGAAACTTCAACCATAATGAAAATAGATATGAACAATCAATATTGTTAAGCACACTAGTTTAACCTAATAATATTTTTACCATTCACATGTTCTAAATTTCAAACCATTTAAATGGATTTGGTTCCTAAATTAAAAAGGGAATTGAAATAAATAACTAAACCATTAATACTTTACTCAAGCCTCACAAGATATCAATTAAGTCCTAACTAAATATTTGTTTAAACAACAAGACTATGCGAGTAGGCATTATCATCAAGTTATATTGACAATCAAATATTTTAGAACCCGCAAAATAGAACAAATTCAAATTTGAATTCAACTAGCAATTCAAATCGGAAAATAAAACAGAAAATAAATAGAAAAGAGAAGAGAGAGAGGACTTACCTTACCTGGACCGCAGCAGCCCGAAGCCAACCCAGCAGCAACCCACACCACGGCCCAGGAGCAGTCCAGCCCACGTCCAAATACCGTTTCGCGTGCGTCAAAAATCGTGCGTGAGGAAAAATAGTTCGTCGTCGTCGTCTCCGAGCACGACAGCGCTGAAGCCAGTAGGCCACGATCTCGTCGACGATAAGCTTGCCCCGGACGTCGCCAGACACTCAGAACCACGCCCAACCTCTCTCGCGTCCGAGCTTATCCGCGGACGAGGAGATCCTTGCCAGCTAGAAGCTTCCAGAGACGCCACCTCTTCGACCATGGCCGTCGCCGTGTCGAGGCCACAGGGCTTCCCTTGGCCTATAAATAGGTGGAGAGCATCGCCGTGCACGTCTTGTTCATCTCCTCCACTCCATTTCTCCTCAGACACCTTCTATTCCTCATGCTCATCCACTCTCTGTCGCCGGAGTCGAAGACGAAGCCGACGGAGGAGGCCACCCCGGCCTCCGGCGCGTGGTCCAGGAGGAGCGCCCGGACTCAAGAAGCTACGGGAGGAGCCCGGCATCCGGGGGAGCCGTGTCACGGATCAATTTCACCGATCCCTTCTGCAGGTACATCGCCGGGAAATCTCCAATCGCCGTCGTCTCCGACCACCAACGTCGTCGCCGACCACACCTTGAGCTTCACGGTGAGATTCCGCGTCCGTAGAGCATACTCACGCATCCTATCGACGTCCGTAGCTCCGATTAGCCACCTCGCCGGAGTGCACCGCCGCGGGACATGGGTTCCGACGAAGCTCCGGTGAGTCCCCGCACAAACCATCACCACCGAGTAGCCTTGTTTCGTTCTTCTCGTTCGATTGGTACAAACCACACATCCGGGGTGCCTTGTAGCGGCGGCGCCGTCTTCGTCTGACCGCCGGCGTCAAGCCGCCGGTAGAGATGACGTGGCCGTGGGCTCCCCGCACATGTTTGACTTGGTCGTTGCCCGCGTGGCAGGTGACCTGGACTAGGTCCCACCTGTCTGTCTCTAGGGCTAGCAGTGAACCGGTACCTTTAGTATTTCGTATTTATTTCAAATTCCAGAAAATCACTGAAACTTTGCAAAATTGTATAAAATTCATTTCAACTCAGAAAATTATGAATAATATATCAAAATGCTCACAAAAATAAACTCTATTCAAATAAAATATAAAACAAAAATGTGTGTCAAAATAAAAATTCACTTATTTTTATATTTATTAATTATGTCTTTCTAATTGTTTAAAATGCAAATTGAATTAAATAATTAGTGAAGTTTCAAATTTAAATTTTAACTATTCAGTAACTAATTAAAATGTTAAGATTAATTTTCTTTATCATATTTGCATTAACTTAAATATTAGTGGTAATTCATAAACCCTAACTAGTAATTATTTTAATTCTTAAACCCTCTCAAATTAATAGCATGTTAAAATCATTAATAACTTTATTCCAAGTACTTAATCCCATTAATTCTAGTACCAAGTATTACTTTAAGAATTGGATCATAATTTAGAAACCCTAGTTTTATTATAAGTTAAAATCTGGATCCCATTATTGTATGTGATCATTTGAAATTGCTTTAACCCTAAACCTTAGTTGCTTAGCACATGTGATCGTGTGAATTTCCTTTACATAGAGAACCATATTATGTGACCAACAAAAACAAGACATGATCCACTAGCATAAAACCAAGTCACATGAGATTATCATTTCATGTTCCTATTCTTAATTAAAACCTATATGATCCACTAGTATCACCTAGGTATAAACCCTAACTTATTAATTGGATTAGTACATTGATCACAACTCTTACATACCATACTATTAGGATCAATCTCAACCATCAAACCCTAGTAGAACCATAATGATGAACCCTAGTATCAACCTTGTGTAGTAATTCACATTAAATGCTCCTATTCCACTAAACCCTACTTAGGAAATGATAAGCCACTTAGCCTAGAAACCATTAGAGATTATTTAGTAAAGTAAATATGAAGACATAGTAAACCTAATAGCAAACCTATGGAACCATCTTAATAACCATCCTTTGATATAATGTATATGGGAAACCATGGTAATAACCCTACCGAGCAATACTTGCTACATATGAACCCATTCCACTTAAAGAACCCAACTAGTTTGTATTAGAAAACTAAATGAAACCATTAGTAAACCCTAGAAGCCATAGCTCCTATTTAAAGTAGTCCTTATTCTTATTAACTCTGTTCTTCAAAAGTTATTCTTTTGAAGTACAAGCTGTCAACCAAACCATAAAAACCCAAAGTTCTCATTTGAAATACTTATTAAATCTTAATCCACATGTTCTTCAAAAGTTATTCTTTTGAAGTATAGTATAAGTAATCATCAACCATGTTACGTAGAACTTAAAATTGACAAGCTGTTCTTTACATATTATTCCACCATTATTCTTTATGTGTATGATTGTTATGATGTCTTATATCACTTGATTATGATGCTAATATAACCAAACCCTAATAAGAACCTTGTTTGAGAACCATTCTAAAAGTGCAACCAACCCTAAAGAAATCTTTACAACTCATACATCCTAAATCATCGAGGTTAGGTTACGCTCGGGACGATTGCATCTCATACTATGCATTATAGCATCTTTGCCAGTTCTTTAAACATTGTCCTTACCGGACGATGATGGTATTTCAGCATTTGGAGTTCTCACGTATCGAAGCTTTTGCCTGCATAATCTTGCCGTCAAGAAAGGCAAGTTCATCGCTTGCTCATGTCATTTGATTATTTTTATCAAACTATATGCAAAGTACTATACTTATCACTCATGCATTGAAAAGCAAATATTATTTTACAATTATGAATATGACTATGTGGTGGGCAATGGAACCATGGTATGTGTTGATATGGTGGAGGTTCCATTGCATGGGTTATATCACCCTAGGATTAATTACCAATGCCAGTCCGGTGATTCTAGCGCCGTACATATCGCGTTGACCATAAGATCTATAATGGCTCTGGGGAAGTCAGCTGTATCTTTTCCCTTCTGCACGCCAACGGATCGGAGAGACGGTGGGGTGCTGGAGGCACTGCCGCAATAGGTTGGGAAATCCTTTTAAATCCCCATCAAGTAGTGATGTTAATCGCTTCGATCTATGAGGGATTGTCGGAGTACACCATGAGTAAAGCCGTATTATCGGGGAAGTCTACTGGAGGTGTACGGTCGGACAAAAGGGTGGGTTTGCAGGGTCGCGGAGAAGGCAGTGATTGGCTTGGATCTTACACCTGGCCCCACACCAAGGAAGTGTGGACGGGAAAGTACACCCGATTGGTATCAAGGATAAGTTCTCTTATGGGAAAAGTAACGCACCTCTGCGAGAGGATACTGAATTGTGATCTGTCACTCCCTGTTCGGGAAGGGAACTGCGAACGCGGCAGGAAAGGAACTCCACGAAGTTCTGGTCAACCTGTGAAGACTGACGGGCATAGTTTTCGGAATAAAATAAACCTTTTGAAGAAATGTTTACAAAAACTTGCATTGGCCTATGACTTTCTGGTCTATGGCTGTAGCTAGTGCATGATACACATATTTCCTAATATGAACTTGCTGAGTACGCTCGTACTCATTCTATCTCGTTTGAACCCCCTTCTTAGAGCAATGCACCGAAGGAGAAACTACCGTGGAACTCGAAGACAAAGGAGTCAACTGCAACAAGAAGAAGAATCCAGTCAAAGAAGCCAATGGAGTCAACTTCTGCATCAGCTAGAGTGGAAAAACTTAGACTAGTGATAGAAGGGAACCTTTCCCTAATCCTAGCACCTAAGTAGCTAGAAATCTATAGCAAGCCAAGTAGCTCTTGAACTTGAGTTAGCAATAAGATAGACTACGAGTCGTTCTTCTGGAGCTTTATTTGAAGTTTTACCTCACTGTAAAGTAGGAGGCTATGTTGATCTTATGTAAACGGTTCGTGTGTACTTCTATAGACATACCTTGGACTCGCATATGTTTCTGTTGTACCACTCTGAGGGATGTAATATGAGTGGAACGGTGTTTCACTTGTGTTATGTCAACGACTTGTGTACTACACCATGCAGTGGTACGCTGGGTCACCGCATCTCTAATGGTTTCTAGGCTAAGTGGCTTATCATTTCCTAAGTAGGGTTTAGTGGAATAGGAGCATTTAATGTGAATTACTACACAAGGTTGATACTAGGGTTCATCATTATGGTTCTACTAGGGTTTGATGGTTGAGATTGATCCTAATAGTATGGTATGTAAGAGTTGTGATCAATGTACTAATCCAATTAATAAGTTAGGGTTTATACCTAGGTGATACTAGTGGATCATATAGGTTTTAATTAAGAATAGGAACATGAAATGATAATCTCATGTGACTTGGTTTTATGCTAGTGGATCATGTCTTGTTTTTGTTGGTCACATAATATGGTTCTCTATGTAAAGGAAATTCACACGATCACATGTGCTAAGCAACTAAGGTTTAGGGTTAAAGCAATTTCAAATGATCACATACAATAATGGGATCCGATTTTAACTTATAATAAAACTAGGGTTTCTAAATTATGATCCAATTCTTAAAGTAATACTTGGTACTAGAATTAATGGGATTAAGTACTTGGAATAAAGTTATTAATGATTTTAACATGCTATTAATTTGAGAGGGTTTAAGAATTAAAATAATTACTAGTTAGGGTTTATGAATTACCACTAATATTTAAGTTAATGCAAATATGATAAAGAAAATTAATCTTAACATTTTAATTAGTTACTGAATAGTTAAAATTTAAATTTGAAACTTCACTAATTATTGAATTCAATTTGCATTTTAAACAATTAGAAAGACATAATTAATAAATATAAAAATAAGTGAATTTTTATTTTGACACACATTTTTGTTTTATATTTTATTTGAATAGAGTTTATTTTTGTGAGCATTTTGATATATTATTCATAATTTTCTGAGTTGAAATGAATTTTATACAATTTTGCAAAGTTTCGGTGATTTTCCGGAATTTGAAATAAATACGAAATACTAAAGGTACCGGTTCACTCGCTAGCCCTAGAGACAGACAGGTGGGACCTAGTCCAGGTCACCTGCCACGCGGGCAACGACCAAGTCAAACATGTGCGGGGAGCCCACGGCCACGTCATCTCTATCGGCGGCTTGACGCCGGCGGTCAGACGAAGACGGCGCCGCCGCTACAAGGCACCCCCGGATGTGTGGTTTGTACCAATCGAACGAGAAGAACGAAACAAGGCTACTGGTGGTGATGGTTTGTGCGGGGACTCACCGGAGCTTCGTCGGAACCCATGTCCCGCGGCGGTGCACTCCGGCGAGGTGGCTAATCGGAGCTACGGACGTCGATAGGATGCGTGAGTATGCTCTACGGACGCGGAATCTCACCGTGAAGCTCAAGGTGTGGTCGGCGACGACGTTGGTGGTCGGAGACGACGGCGATTGGAGATTTCCCGGCGATGTACTGCGAAGGGATCGGTGAAATTGATCCGTGACACGACTCCCCGGATGCTGGGCTCCTCCCGAAGCTTCTTGAGTCCGGGCGCTCCTCCTGGACCACGCGCCGAAGGCTGGGGTGGCCTCTTCCGTCGGCTTCGTCTTCGACTCCGGCGACGAGAGAGTGGATGAGCATGAGGAATAGAAGGTGTCCGAGGAGAAATGGAGTGGAGGAGATGAACAAGACGTGCACGGCGATGCTCTCCACCTATTTATAGGCCAAGGGAAGCCACCGTGGCCTCGACACGGCGACGGCCATGGTCGAAGAGGTGGCGTCTCCGGAAGCTTCTAGGCGGCAAGGATCTCCTCGTCCGCGGATAAGCTCGGACGCGAGAGAGGTTGGGCGTGGTTCCGAGTGTCCGGCGACGTCGGGGCAAGCTTATCGTCGACGAGATCGTGGCCCATGCGGCTTGCGGCGGCTGTCGTGCTCGGAGACGACGATGACGAACCTGTTTTTCCTCACGCACGATTTTTGACGCACGCGAAACGGTATTTGGACGTGGGCTGGACTGCTCCTGGGCCGTGGTGTGGGTTGCTGCCGGGTTGGCTTCGGGCTGCTCGCGGTCCGAGTAAGGTAAGTCCTCTCTCTCTTCTCTTTTCTATTTATTTTCTGTTTTATTTTCTGATTTGAATTGCTAGTTGAATTCAAATTTGAATTTGTTCTATTTTGCGAGGTTCTAAAATATTTGATTGTCAATATAACTTGATGATAATGCCTACTGCATAGTCTTGTTGTTTAAACAAATATTTAGTTAGGACTTAATTGATATCTTGTGAGGCTTGAGTAAAGTATTAATGGTTTAGTTATTTATTTCAATTCCCTTTTTAATTTAGGAACCAAATCCATTTAAATGGTTTGAAATTTAGAACATGTGAATGGTAAAAATATTATTAGGTTAAACTAGTGTGCTTAACAATATTGATTGTTCATATCTATTTTCATTATGGTTGAAGTTTCAATTAAATGGTGTTGTGAATAGAATGAGTTTATGATTTCATGTGGGTTCTTAGGGTTTAAGAAGATGGTTAAGAAAGTTCTATAATCATTAATCTGGTTTTAGCAAACTGTATCTTGAATTATACTTGTGATCCATGATACACAAGTGGGAACATAATATTTTATGTGGGGTGGATACTACATGAAAAGGTTTAGGGTTTTGGGAATACTTCACTAATTGAAGTATTAAATAGGCATGAAGTATGGCAGGGTTCTTTTCATGACCCCAATTGGTACTTGGATTCAAATGTGGTCTAGGGTTTTCTTTGGAATTTCTCATGTAATACACAAGCTAGAATTGGGTATAAGCATAAGCTTTGATTATGTTTTATTGGCTAGCTAGGGTTACTCCTCCACACAAGGCATGAGGATTGGTGCAGGGTTAACTACTAGTGATATACTTATTATTTTATGTGATAGATGAGATCTAGTAATCATATGGTTTAACTTATCATCTAGGTCTACAAGATATGATCATGCATTAGACAGGATCCACTCATTCCTCACTAATCCCAATTTAGTATTCCTCTCATCACACTCATCCTAGATTCTTAGGGTTTATAATTAATACTAAGTTGTGATGATTATGGAATTGGTTTTCTAAAGTACTCGTTATTGGAATAGGGTTCTCACTTCTAAGATCAAATATTGACTTGAACAACTAGGATTAGTACTACTCTAGTATTCTTGTATGGGCATGGCTATGATTGGTATTATAACTTCTCTCACTTCTCAATGTATTGGAATATCCTAAGGTCCTACTCAAGAGATGATGATATGATCCTCTAAATATATGGTTTTCCTAGGAATTCTACCTTGGTATCTTCTGTAGCTTGTTCTTCGGAAATCTGATAAACCTGCATCTTGTGGTATGCCTCCACCTCCTAGCTTCTTCATCTTGATCCTAGCTAATTCACATGGAGTGGCTCTATGTGTTTGTGCCCATGTATGATGGTACTTGATGAGCAAATGGATGAAGGGTGTGGCTCTATTTATAGGCTTGGGCAAGCTCTAGTATCATGACACATAGGTGGTGACTCTTGATTTGGTTTGATGAGTAAGGTGCTTGGTTGTCATGCCCTCATCCATAGCAATCCTTTGAGCATGAGGTGGCAAAGCTTGGAAAGCAAGTCATGTAGATATTTTCATCCTATGTGGCAAGATCATTATCCTCTCATATGATTTATTTTTGGATAGCCAAGTGGCATTTGTTACTAAATATCTTGTGGATGGTTTTACTATTGTTGATGAGTCATCATAGCATATTTGATTGGATTTACAGTATAATATTGGTAAAAAGTTAAAGTTGAAGGTTATTCCTCAATTTTGGATAGTTGGTGTTTGAATTCATCTAGGCATGATCATATGAGTTTCAAAATACTCATAGTTAGTTTTATTCAAATAGTTTGAACTATAATTCGTAATGTAAATGGATTTAGTTTTATGATATTCCATGTATTTAATAAGTTATGATTTAAATAAGAATGTGTGGCTTTTATGCACTTTAGACCCTGTGGTTTACCTTATTTATAAGTGAATTAAATTACACACAAATGTAGTTGCTAACTTTTAGGTGTTGTGTAATAGTTCTAGTTCCTTTTTGATCCAACCTATGGATCAAATTATGTCTACCCAAAATAAGGTTTAGCAAAGATCACGAGTGAAGTTTATAGCGCTTGACTTGATGATCTACTTCAATTCCGGCAAGTCAAGTGAAACTTCGATTCTTGTGGTAAGTTTTATTTGAAAGCGCGAAAATTCCCCGGATTTTCTATGCATGAATGCAATGCACACTTTGGTGTTCTCTCATTTTGTTGCGTCTAAACCTGGGATATTACAGCCGGGACGGCCATTTCCTACAGGTCCCTACGAAGACATTGGATTGCCCCTGGCCGCGAGGTGCTCGATGAAATGGGCCAACTAATAATTTGTCCCATTTCATCTGTAAATCATGGTGGACAGCGACGATGAGTTCTTCTACAAGAACTTCATCGACACATCCTCAGACGACGAGTCCGAGGACGACTTTCTCACGGAGGCTGCATTGTTCATCCAAGAGCACAATGTCGCGCAGATCCCCGTGTACTGGGGGTCCTTGCCGGGGCGCGCTCCGGCCTTGGACCGCAAAAGAGAACGCGATCACGACGCCGGCCTGTTTTCGGATGTCCAGACCGTTGTTCAGCCGGATAATGGATGGCATCAAGGTCTATGACGACTACTTCAACGCCAAATAGGATGCAGTTGGCAAGGTAGGCCTATCTTCATATCAGAAATGCACGGCAACGATTAGGATGCTAGCATATGGTGTTGCCGGTGATTACGTAGATGAGTACGTCCGGATGAGCGAGTACAGCTGCTTGGAAGCGATGTAAAGGTTCTGCATAGAAGTGATCGATGTGTTTAGGGCATCTCCAGCGGCGCGACGCAAACGGACGCTGAGCGACCGTTTGCGTCCGCCTTGACCGTAAATGCGTCTGGCACCATTTCCAGCGGCGCGACGCAAAGTGACCGGGCCGTCCGCAGAGACGCAAACCTGCCGCATATTTGCGGCAGGTTTGCGTCTCTGCGGACGCTGCGCGGACGCGCAAAGTGTCTGCTCGCGTCTCCACCGGGCCCGCTCGGCGGCGAGTGCGCATCGAGGGCATCGCTTCGGCGGTTAGCGCTTCCGCGTCGCGCCGCATCCTTCGCCATCAATGGCGCGGCCGCCTGTTCTGCGCGCGCCGCGCGGCGGCGGGCTGGGCTTCTGCGCCGCCTTCAATGGCATCGTATCCCGCGTGCGGCCGCCCTTAAAAGTCCACTGGCCGCGTTCCTCCTTCGCCCACACCTCCACTCGCACCACCACCGCCGCAGCGCCATGGGGAAGAAGAACGACTTCGAGGCCTCCGGCAGTGGCAGCAAGAGGGTGCCGCTCCGCGTCACTCTGGTCCGGCGTGCAACTGCCTGGCGGCTCAGCTGCAGCCGGGTGCCCATCCCTCCAGTCCCTGTGCGCGAGCCTGATCGGAGCGCAGAGATCCGGCGAAGGAGGCGGTACCTGCCGCCGGACCTCCGCGCCGATCCGGCGTACGCCATCGACTCTGAAAGTTGGCGTACGTATCTATCGACCGAGACGGATAGGAGAAGAAGGGCGGGCTTCATGGGCGACAGGGATTTTCCCTTCGCGGATGCACCGCCGACTCGTCCACGAAGACAGGAGGCGCCGACGCGTCATCAGCAGGCGCCGACCCGCGCGCAGTACAACAACGACGACGACGACCGCGACGACCACGACGACGACGCCTACGACGACGAGGACGACTACATCAAGGCGCTCACGTACCATAACGAGGAGGTGAAGGACGACAGCGACGACTACGTCGCGGCCGTCTTCCACGAATGGCAGCAGGCCATGGCAGAGGGCCGCAATTTCGAGTTCCCGGAGAACATGACAGACGACGAGATGGTGAAGCTCGGCGTCCTCGTCTCTGAGAACGACGCGCCTGTTCAGCCGCCGCTGCCCCGCTACGCCACCGGCATCATGCCGCCGGGCCTGCCGGAGGATGAAGCCCTTCGACAAGCGCTACAGGACTCGGCGGCACCACAACCACCACCGTACAACCCCTGGGCTCCTCCTCCACAGCCGCAGCCCTGGGCGCCTCCTCCACCGCCGCCACAGCCGTATCCCTGGGCGCCTCCACCGCCGCCACAGCCGCAGCCATGGGCGCCTCCACCGCCGCCGCAGCCCTGGGCGCCTCCACCTCTAGCACCGCTGGCGCGCCCGGCGTATGCTCCCCCGGATGGCAACTGGCTGTGGGCGATAACGGAGCTCATCGTGCTCGACAGCGACGACGAGCAGCAGTAGGCGTTAGGGGTTTTTTCATGTTTAAAAAAAATGATTTGGCCAAAAAATGTGTCGTGCCGCTGGAGCCACCCCCGAAGCAAACGGACGCGCGGTCGATTTCGACCATTTCGGCCAACGCAAACGGACGCGCGCGGACGCTAAAATGCGTCGCGCCGCTGGAGATGCCCTTAGTGAACAATATCTGCGCCAACCTACTGCAGAGGACACAACCCGTCTATTGTCAATCAATGCTTCCAGGGGGTTTCCTGGGATGCTTTGCAACATAGACTGCATGCACTGGGAGAGGAAGAACTACCATTTTAGTTGGCAGGGGTCGTACAAGGGCCATTCTGAGGGGTGCACAATGATTCTTGAAGCCGTTGCTTCACATGACACATGGATTTGGCAATGATTTTTCGGAATGGCCGGCTCGCACAAAGACATCAATGTGCTGCAACGCTCTCCGGTGTTTGATAGGCTAGCGGTCCCCTGATGTGGATTTTGAGATCAATAGCCACTACTACAACAAGGGGTACTAACTTGTTGATGGTATCTATCCACCTTGGGCTACACTCGTGAAGACAATCCGTCGTCCCAATTCATAGCAGGAGGCAAGATTTTCCAAAGAGCAAGAGGCAGCCCGGAAAGATGTTGAGCGAGCGTTGGTATCCTCCAAGCTCGTTGGGCTATCGGCAGGCACCTGCTAGAGCATGGAGTGTGCAAACTCTGTGGGAGGTGATTACCGCTTGTGTAATCATGCACAACATGATTGTTGAGGTAGAGCGGGATGATTCACTGTTTGATAATGATTGGAAAGGTCAGGGAGAGTTGGTTGCTCCTCAAGGTGGTCCGGCTTCATTCCAGGATATCCTCCATGTGCATCACAAAATTCAGGATCAAACGGTTCACAACCAGCTCCAAGCTGATTTGGTTGAGCACGTGTGGGCGAATGTTGGCAACAATGTTCCAAACAACAACAATGACGAAAATCTCGAAGAAAACAATGTCTAGGCCATTTGTATCATTTTACTTTTTTTAATAAGTACTTTGTCATTTAATTGTCATTTAATAGGTGGACAATAATTTTAGGTAATAAATCTTAATCATTTAAACTTATCTTTTTATGATTTTATATGCCTTATACTGAATTTAAAAGCCAAATGCCAAAATCTATGGCCGCGATCCATATTTGAGCGGTTAGGTGGAGCGTGTGACCCAAAATGTCGGGCGAACGCTGGTCACTATCCACGCGGTCGCGCGCCCACCCAAACGAATGCGGACTTCCCATGTAGATCGGTGCGTTGGAGATGGCCTAAGGGCATCTCCAGCGGCGCGACGCATTTCGGACGTCCGAAATGTCCGTTTGCGTCGCGCGGCGAACGCTCGACTGACCTTTTTGTCCGCGCATCCGTTTGCACCGGGGGTGGCTCCAGCGGGCCGACGCATTTTCGCGTTTGCATCAATTTATGAAGTTTCCAAACAACAAAATATGGAAATCAACAAAGTCATAGTTATTACATTTAAAAGTCGACATGAAAATAAGATAGTATTTCTCTAGGCATGATCTTCATGGCCAGCCAATGTCCACGATGCTCACTCGGATCCGTTAGCGACTGTTTGGAGACGTTCTCGTCGGTGACTTCTACATTCCTATGTAGATAGTCCTGCCAAGATGAAGCTCCAGGAAGTGGCGCAACCAGCTCACCTTGGAAATCCCATTGGTTCTCATTGCGGCCATCAGGACGCTCGTTACCTCATGCATGGTCTTCAGCGACCATGTTCTTGCCGGGTGACGGACAATTGCCCACCGAGCTTGGAGCACACCAAATCCGCGCTCCACATCTTTCCTGCAAGCCTCTTGCATCTTGGCAAACCTCCTCGTCTTCTCGGAGTTTGGATTATGGACAGTCTTCACCAATGTGGCCCAGTCAGGGTAGATGCCATCAGCAAGATAATATGGCTTGTCATATGCATTTCCATTGATCTCATAGCTCACCCGGGGAGTTTTACCTTGCATGAGCCTGTTGAAAACCGGTGATCGGTGCAACACATTGATGTCATTGTTGAAACCGGCCATGCCAAAGAATGAATGCCAAATCAATAAATCTTGAGATATGATAGCTTCAAGAATGACAGTTTTTTCCTCCTCATGCCCGATGTACGCACCCTGCCATCCAAATGGACAGTTTTTCCACTGCCCGATGTACGCACCCTGCCAATCATTCCTGGGAAGCCTCTAGACTCATTGATAGACATGAGCCGCCTTGTATCCTCCACAGTTGGCTCCCTACAGTAATACTCTCTGAACACGGCAATCACGGCTCGGCAAAACCTGTACATGGCCTCAAGACAGGTGCTCTCACTCATTCGAATATACTCATCGAATATATCCGCAGCCATTCCATATGAGAGCATGCGAATAGCCGCGGAGCATTTTTGGTAGGAGGTGAAGCCTAACGCACCTGTTGCATCGCGCCTGCATTGAAAGTATGGGTCGTAGTTTCTGACGCCCCGTAGAATGACCAAGAACAGTTCCCTTGACATCCTGTATCGGTGCCGGAACAGTTTTTCCGAGAAGATCGGATTGGTGAGGTGGAAGTAGTCCTTGTGGAGGCGGGCCTGCCCTTCCACTCTGTTGCGCGGCAGGTTTTTGGAGCACCCCTTCACAGAGCCCCGGTGCTGCGGCCCCGGGTTAGAGGTGAACTCGTGGATCATGGAGACCGCAGTAGTTGCCAATGTCTGCGTCGACTCATCGGACTCCTCGTCGGAAGAGGAGTCGACAACCTCCGCGCGGAACTTGTCCAACATCTGCCACATGTCCATCTGCGTGGGTACAAACTGCGGATCAATGGCTGCGCACAATAGCGCCGAAAACACGAGTAGAAACCTACCGCCGCAATTGACCGAACAGGTCGTGGGCGGCGCGGAAGGGCGGCGCAACCGGGAGCGTTTCGCTCGAAAACAGTCGGCAGGTACGCGGCGGAGCCAAGCCCGAGTATACTCCTGCTCTCCCGTGCGGCAAGAACGCAGCCAGCGGCGGCTACTGCGGCGCTGCAGCCGGACGGCGGCGGCGGATGGGGTTGGGGTGGTGGCGACGCACTAGGGCAGCAAAGAAGGGGAAAAAGACGCAAATCGAAGCGGTCGATTTCGCTTTCCCTGACATGCGGGACCTGGTAAGAAATGGAGGACGCTCGACGCGACCGCCGAGCGTCCGCGGAGACGCAAACCTGGCGCATATTTGGGCAAGGTTTGCGTCTCCGCGGACGGCTCGGTCACTTTGCGTCGCCCGCTGGAGCAGGCCCCAGACGCATTTCCGGTCACGGCGGATGAAAACGGTCGCTGAGCGTCCGTTTGCGTCGCGCCGCTGGAGATGCCCTAACTACCCGCTCTATCATGGTCTAGTATATGTATAAATGCTGCCACAGTAATAAACAAACGAAACCACACATGAATTAATCATGGTCCTGCGTGTTAACCGGTCACTGAGTCAAAACAATGAAACATTACTGTAAGGTCGTAGTCGCAGTCATAAGAATGTATTGTTTGTTGTTTGCTCCTTTGTCGAAGGTCAAACCACGCACGGAGGATGTCAGAGCACCACCCTCCACCACTGCGTCAGTCGTACAGACACTGATCGAATGCATGCATGCCGCCGGGCCCGGGGGTAGAGAATTGAACTCTTGCTGCCGGTACGTAGCACTTGGCAGGGGCTCGGCGTGCGATGCAGGCCGGCCGGCGGCACAGCTCGTGATGACGACGGGAGGGCTCGCAAAGCCAAAAGCTACCGAAACTTTTCTTTGTTTATACTTCTCGGGTGACCGCGCCAAAAAATGCACTGATGATGACGATTTCTTCCCGTCTGGCTACTCAGCTTGCCTGCTGGAGCGGGCAACGGCATCTATGCGTGCCGATCGATGCCGAGGCCGCGGCAAATGAGCGGAGAAGAACGAGTCGAGCATCAGGGTGATGAGTAAGTGCGTCGAGATCGATGGGACATGACATGCGTGTACCTACCTACGTAAGGGTCACATTTCGATTCTCGCATGATGATGATGGTGCCCCTCCCGGCGGATGCGGGGAGTTGTGATGGGTGTAGTGATGAGTGGGATGGTTCTAGTTTAGGACATCTCCAGCGGGCATGAGCCATCCGGTCCTGGCTCCGTTTAGTGTTGGTCTGTTGAAACGGACCCCACGATCGACGATCGCATACGTTTCAGTGGGTGATCTAAACGGATCGACTCAAACGGACCAACCCATCCATCCATTAAATTTGGGCCGTGCATGCATCAGGCTGGACAATGCGCGCGTCCTTCTGTGTCCTTCCCTTGGCAATTCCGGGCCCTCCAGCCAGTGGCGAAGAAGGCACACACAAGCAACTCCCTACCCCAAACCTCGTCTGCAGTCTGAGCACTAGGTCGGTGTTGCCATCGCGACTTCTCACTAAATCCTGGAACCACGTTCTTTTGCCATTGTTTTGCGCTAGCACCACAAGAGCTTGCCGGTTATTGCCATCCCTGGCCATCGTTGCGAGTTTTTCCCACATTCCAACAGCGGCTCAGACCACACACATTGTCGGAGTTGTCAGACATTAAGCACCATCCTGCCACCAGCTCCGGTACCTACTCTTCTCCGGCCACATACTCGGGCGTGTCGCTAGCCCGTGCGCCCACAACATGCTTGTCCAATCGCCTGACCCTGTTTGAGGTATGTTAGCCCTCCAAAATTCTTTATCCTGCATTGCACGAGCGTAGGCATGAACATGGATGATGCATTCATGAACTGACCAGCTGCATATGCTTGTGCAGATGGGTAGTAAGCCAATCAAGTTTACTACAAAAATTTCATCGAAGCGTCGTTGTAGGAGGAGTCCGACAGCGAGACCGAACTTTTGTTTGCCACTACAAGCATGGCGCATACCTGCTGCCAAAGTGTAGGAGTGGCTCATCGGTGACACTAGTAGGGGAATGCCTACCAGTCGCGGGCCCTAGCCCGCCACAGGTACCTTGCTAGTGGTAAGGTCTTACTAGTCGCATGTGCGCCCGACACACGACTAGTATACCAGGTACTAGTCGCATGCGCACCCGGCACGCTGCCAATAAGTTATTAGTTGTGTGCTCTCGTTCGGTTCGCCACTAGTATTTTTGCAATTTTAAAACAAAGCTGGGACCAGTCCCCAGCTGTCCACGTGATTTTACACAAAACACACTAAAACCAAAAACAAAGCAATCGAGTCCATGTAGCTTCTTTGTGGCTTTGATGAGATCTAGGAGACGATCTGGTCACCGGCTCAGGGCATCGGCGGTGGCGGAGTAGGGCGGCGGATGTGGGCGTCGGAGGTGGTCGTTGTCATCTGAGAGGAGCAGGTAACCAACGATGGCGGACCGGTGGCGGAGCAGGTCGTTGGAGGTAGGCATCGGAGAGGAGGTGGTCATCGGAGAGGAGGTGGTTCCCGTTGTCGGAAAAGAGCTTGTCGCTGTTCGTTGCCGGAGAGGAGGTGGTCGCCTGAGGTGGTGGTCATCTTTTGGTAGAGAAGGATGGAAAGAAGGGGAAGAGGAGGAGGGGAGGAGGTGGAGGAGAGAAAAGAGGAGAGGAGGAGGGAAAGAATGGGAAGAGGAGGAGGGATAAGGTGGAGAAGGGGTAGAGGAGGAAGGGACAAGGAGGAGAGAGGGAATTTTTTTGAAATTTTTCATATTTTTTTCAGCAAAATAAAACCTGAAAAAACTATGTTTTCCTTTTCGATTTTTTGGAATCTAGAAAAATCGCTAAACGCCAGGAGGGCGTTGAAATCGAATGTACAATTTTGCGTAGATACAATTTATTATAAAAAAAGATTTTCGTCGGAGGTCGTATGCAACCAGAAAAGTCGTTTTACCGAGACATGACCCCATTTTGCATAATATATTAAAATTCATGTTTGTTACTTTTCATTAAAACTAGATGACATAACACATGGCCCTCTTGAAGGATTTTAGTTTTTGAATTTTCTATCATTTCCATGATTTTTTGAAAATTTAAAAGGTGATAGGATTAGGGGGGGCACGCTACTACTAATTTGATAGTAGTAGCGTGCCCAAAATGAGGCACGCGACTAGTATTTTTGCTGATTCGCGCCCGTTATCCCAATATATTGGAAGCGGCGGGCAAAGGCACATGCGACCGGTATAGGGATAGGAGTCGCGTGCCCCCGTGGGCGCGCGCTGCGGGTACTTTCTGGACCCGAGTACAACCGGGACTCGCATACTAGTCGCGTGTGCTACCTCCGCTATGCTGCCATTACTCGCGTACCAGTCACGTCCGCGTTTTTGGCACGCGACTACTAATACCGGTTGCATTTGTTTATACGGGGGCGCAGCCAATAAGCATCCCCTGTAGCGTTTTCCATACTAGTGTGAAGCACAGGGCCAACACCGAACACGATCGAGTAAGTGGCCACTCACTCCTTACGAGGAACTAGTTCCACCTAACTGATCTGGTGTACGACGCGAAGACATTCGATTGTCGCCATTGGATGTCCAGAAAGTTGTTCCTAGATGGCGTGAGGGAATATAGTGACCACTTCGAGGCTAAGCTCGATGCTACCATTAAGCTTGGCTTTTCCTCTTACAAAAAATGTTTGGTTTTCATTCGGTAGCTTGCATACGGAGTACCAAGTGATCTCGTTGATGAGTACATGTGCACGAGTGAGAGCACATGCATTGGTACCATGTATAAGTTTTTCAAAACAGTTATTGTTGTCTTTGGCAAAGTTTATCTGAGAGAGCTAGCCAACAACCAAAGACATTGATCGCCTCTTGTCCATCAAAGAAAAGAGAGGGTTTCATGGCATAGATTTACAGCTGGGCATGGGCAGCCCGGCCCGGGCGGCCCGACCCGACCCGGCCCGAAAATCCGGGGCCGGGCTTGCATGTCGGGCCGGGTTCGGACCTGAATTTGGAGCCCGAAGGTCGACCCGGGCCGGGCTCGGGCTTGAAGAAAACAGAATTTTACCCTAGTTCGGGTCAGGCTTGTCGGGCCGGGCTGGGCTTTTGTCAGTTCGGGCCGGGTTGGAGCCCAATTTGCAAGCCCGAATGTCGGGCTCGGGCCGGGCTCGGGCCTGGGAAATTAGGTTCGGGCTTTTTTGGGCTTGGCCCGAAACTCGGCCCGGCCCGAGGAATGTCCAGGTGTACATAGATTGCATGCATTGGCAGCAATATAACTATCCGTTTGTTTGGAAAGGGGCAATTCAAATAGCATGTGGAGGGAGAGGACGATATAACTATCCGTTTGTTTGGAAAGGGGCAATTCAAATAGCATGTGGAGGGAGAGGTACACGGTAATGCAAGAGGCAGTTGCATCACGTGATCCATGGATTTGGCACTCCCTTTTATGATGGCGGGATCTAACAATGATATCAATGTGCTACAACGGTCACTGGTATTTGATAGGCTTGCAGAAGGCTATGCTCCTCACGTTGCCTATTAGATCAATGGTAATCCTTATTACAAGGGTCGATATCTAGCTGATGGCATCTATCCTTTCTGATCCACATTTCTGAAGATAGTCCACAACCTTGAATATGAGAAATTTAGGAGGTTAGCGAAAAAGCTAGAGGTTGCTCGTAATCAATGATGTAGAGAGGGCATTTGGTGTGCGATAATCACAGTGGGCTATTGTTCACACCCTGCTAGAACCTGGAGCACAAAGAGGATGTGGGACGTGATGACAGCATGTACCATCATGCATAACATGATCGTTCAAGAAGAGCGTGACGACAACATCTATGACCAAGACTGGTAATTTAAGGGTGAGTTGGTTGATCCACAACCCATGGTAGCGTTTGGGGAATAGTTCTTTCATGTGCATCATACATTGTGTGATCAGACCACTCATGACCGCCTTCAAGCCGATTTGGTTAAGCATATGTGGATTCATGTTGGAAACCAACCAAGCTAGTTTCGTTCAATTTGAATTTTCTTGTTTCTGAAACTATATGTTTATGTGGTCCCGAACTATTTATATTTATGAATAACATTTATTTTATTTATTAATCTCATTTTTATGTAAATATGATGGTCACATTTGAATGCTAAAGACCAACGGTCCAGTGTTGGCTAAAATGGCCATCGCGAACCGAGTCATGCCGCTGGGGCACAGGCTCAGCAGGCCGGACCACGACCCAAATTATGTCGGCGTCACGATTCCAATAGATCAAAAACGGATCGAATGGGTTATTATTTATGGTCATGCAATTGGAGATGCCCTTAGATTCATTTGTGCCAACATATACTACGTGAGTCCAAGTCTAAAAATAAGAGTAGTAGTTTTATCTAGATATGGTATATTTTAGTTGTAGATATATCTATATCTAAAAAATTGAGACACTTGTTTCTGAACGTAGGAGTATATGTTATAGTGGCATCTGTATAACCACGCTTTCATGTGTGCACTTTTTGAGGATATGGTTCATTTCGGGGATCTGACCCATTTCGCAAGTGCTTAAAAATAATATTTCGATCAACCAATTCTATGGTTATTTGATTTTTAATCTTTGAACTAAACAATTTATATAGAAAATTATTTTTTTCGATAATGAATGTTTTATTACTTAAAAAGTTTAAGCACTGCACCCGGTCTCTGCATAGTTAGGATGCACACAGCCTGCCAATCTACACATAACGAAAAAACGAAACTAAAGTTTTTTGCTACTACAAAAGATGATGCTGGAAAAAACTCTAAATAGAAGGTGGGCTAATCCATAGATCATGTTGTATAGAAAATTATCTAAGAAACAGTACCCTACAAGATCCCCTAATACTCATATGAATCAAAACTATCCTACAATAATTTCGATCAAAAAGTGTTTGACATTGGAGCACACATAAAGGAATTAGTATGAATTAAGCAACACACGCAAGACAAACCTAGTGATCTAGACCCTCCACAAATCATTTGAAGCAAAGGGGCCAACAATGTCAACCGAAGAACAACCCCACAGGAGACCACACTTCGATTTGAAATGAAGAAACACACGTGCAACCAGCTGGTTACATTCCATCGCCCGAAAATTACAGAAGAACATGAGCACGTACTGCTAATTAAGCTGACTCCTCGCATCAGCTCCAGCGCGAACGTCTGATCGAGCACGACGCATGTTCTTTCATTTCATGTCGAGGCCATCACATCACCTGCTCCCGCGTGGAATTCGCCGTGTCGACACACAAATTAACACCCCTGCGCCACCACTACCATGTAATGCTGTTGAATCGACGGGAAACAGATCGGTCATATCGTTTTGCATTCAACGTTGTACTCCATTTCGAGTTCAAGCTTGTAGATACATGATAATCATCGGGATGTGCCAGATATTATGCCCTCGGATCTTGGTCACTAGTAGAAAAAAGGGCAGGTAGTATGTCTCGATTGGGCAACCATGACTGTTCAATCAGGACTAAGGTTTTCACCTTTAGTCCCGGTTTAAATATAAACCGGTCTCTTAATCCTGGTTCGTTTTTAAAGCGAAACTAAAGCTTCCAGCGGCTTTGAACAAAAGCCTTGTTTTCTACTGGTCGGTGGAAGAGGAAATTAACCCTCAGATCGGTTAATGGCCCGAATTTGACCTTTAAGATGAAGCCCGGGGCACCATGATGTTCATGCATATATATAGTGGGGATTGTGATCGATGCGGACGTCTTAGGTCCCGACTGTTTTATCACTTGATCTGCGAGTAAAGTGGACGGGTCGTCAAAGCCTTTGTACGATCGAGTCGTCACATTTACCACTGTGAACAAGAACAATCGATTGTGACCGAGGCAGCGGTTCTAGATGTGCAATTAACGTGTCTAGTTCTTTTCGGTTTCTCTTCCTTCTTGTCCGGCCGTGCAACGAGTTGTGGTAAAATTTGCGTGTACGGGGAGTTGGAGATATCGATCGGTGTCCTTTAACTTGTGTAGAAATATCACTGTAATTGTCACGTACGGGACGTGAGCATTCATATATGGTTTACTTTTGCATGCAAAGGTGGAATACCGTCACATCACTCTCGCCATAGGAAGAGTAGGTGCGTAGGTGCACGGTGAGATCGCTCCGAATCTCAACTTATGCCTAACCAATCTAGCCAAAAACAATGTTAGAGTTAGCTATGAGCATTTCTGAGCAACATATATGTGGTTGATTTATTCCGTACCAGTGGCTACTTTGATGTGGTCGATGAAGCCATAGTAACCACATTCTTGTTACAGAGATTTCCAGTTGGAAGAGGGAATTGTAGTCGCCACCTAATTTCCACTTCTTTTCAGCTTCTTCAGCGGCTTCTAGGAGAAGCTTGAAGCCTATATCGTAAATTTGGTTCTGCTTAAAATCGAGTTTGGGCCAAACTACACCTGGGCAAAACTCGGGCTGGGTCGGGCTTCGGGCCAAGCCCGAAAAAGCCCAAACGTAAAATGCTAAGCCCGAGCCCAGCCCGGCCCGACCGTCGGGCCTATAAATCAAGCCCGAGCCCGGTCCAAACGGGCAAAAGCCCAGCCCGAATCTTGCTTAAATTGCGAAAACTACAAGCCCGAGCCTGGCCCAGCCCGACGTTCGGGCTCAAAAATCAAGCCCGAGCCCGGCCCGAAGTGCAAGCCCGACCCGGCCCGGCCCGGGATTTTCGGGCCGGGTCGTCCGGGCCGGGCTGCCCATGCCCAGATGTAGGCCAAACTAGGCTATAAGTAGGCAAAAATCCAAGATCCCAGACTTTTAGGAGAAGCTGATGGGAAAAAGGCGCCGAAGAAGGCAAAAAGAACTGAGAATAAACCGACCGGCCGGCCTGGTCAGTCGGTAAACAAGCGAAACCACATATGTGTGAATTTTGGTCCTTGGTTTTGGCAGGTAAACCATGGAGTCAAAACATGCAAGGTGGTAGTCGCAGTCAAGAGAAAATATTATTGTTTGTTCCTTTGCCCAATGTCAAAGCACGCAAGGCTGTCAGAAGAGCACCTCTCCTTTCTCTCTCGCTCTCGAGTCGTTTTATACTACGTCGTCGCTAGTACGGAAGATGGTGAGCGCATGCATGCCGGCCGCCGGGCCCGTGGTCAGAGAAAATTGAGCTCGGCGCGCGGCGCAGGGAGTGAGATCAGGTGACATGCACCTTTTGCATGTCACCGTGTGACATGCGGTCTAAAACCAAATTTAAACTTTGCGAAAAAATCTGAAAACAATCATATATGTTCACAGTACATATTAAGACAATCTCTAAAAAATTTAGATCAAAATTCGAAACATACATCGAGAAACAAAAAAGAGAAACTCAGATGTGAATAGTGTATATAGAAACTCAGGAACTATTCATGGCAGATTTCTCTTTTTTGTTTCTCGATGTATGTTTCGAATTTTGATTTGAAAATTTTAGGGGTTGTCTTAATATATGTTGTGAACATGCATGATTTTTTTTAAATTTTTTCGCAAAGTTTAAATTTAGCTTTAGGCCGCATGTCACACGGTGACATGCAAAAGGTGCATGTCACCTGATCTCACTCCGCGGCGCAGGCCGGCCGGCCGGCCGGCGGCATGCTGGTGATGACGATGGGAGGGAGGGCTTGCAAAGGCAAACAAAAGCTACCGCAACTTTTCTCTGTTCACTTCTCGATCGGGGTGACCCAGGCCGGCCGGTGCGGCGAGAAAAGATGTACTGATGATGGCGATCTGTTCTGCTGCGTGCGCGTGTAACGGCATCGATCTATGCATGCCGATCGAGGCCCAAGGCAACTGAGCGACGTAGAATGAGATCGGTCGACCAGGTGGCTCATGAGTGTGTGAGGCGAGATCGATGGGGCATGGGACATATGACATGCGTGTACCTACGTAAGGGTCGCATGATGCCCCTCCCAGCAGATGCATCATATGTTCAGGGAGTTGTGATGGCTGTGTGCTGATGAGTGCTGTGTGGTTCTAGCTTCGTTTAGATCCCCATCTGGCAACTTTGCCTATCATGCAACAAAACAGTGGCTCGCCTATGCAAATATTGCTCGTACTCCTCTCTGGTGCTCAAGATTCATTAGTGCACGGCCTAATATGCCCCTCCCTACGATGATCCATTCCGAATATGTGAGCTTGTCACTTGTGGCGGGAAAGACTCCTCGCTTGCCCGTCGAATGCCGAGTCTAAGGAGCATAGAGACCACCTCATTTATGCTTGGTAGCACATCTGGAAGAGTCTTCAGTGCTCCTCCCTTAATCCCTAATCCAAGTTGACGGATTATAATTTGTTTTTTCCTACCTTAAGCTCACCGAAACCCATATCCAGCGCATGTATATATCTGTCTGTATACATACGACATCTATACGCCGTTTTATGAGAAAAAAAAGAGGTTACGTGACTAATTAACCCTCTCGGTTGAGAACCAATCTGAGGTTGGGTGGTTAGGAGGATGGTTGTATCCCCAGCCTACTAGAGTTCAAATCCCAGGTTTGATATCTATGTGTCTCATAAAGCTGAAATTTTTATTCAGTGGGAGGCGACATTCCCGCCGACAGCGAGGTGCCTGTGGTGTTTCAAGATCTGATTCGCCGGCTCAATCTTTCGAAGGTGGTCATAGGGGTAGGGTGTGCATGTGTGCCTTTATAGGGGTGAGTGTATGCGCGTGTGTATATGAGCGTCTGTGTTTACCTGTGTTTCTCAAAAAAAAAAACTTCCCAGTTGCCTAACTACTACCCCGCGTCGTGCATGCTAGGTTTTCAAACCTGCCGACTGTGTACGAATCCGCTGGGATCCGACGATGGTACCGCCGGATGACGAAATCGCTATGCCGGCAGAGATCCTGCTAATTAAATGTGATATCACACACGTACGTGACCATTACACGTACAAGACAACGGGCTGACCACTACAGGGCTCTACGTACATGTCAGATTTTTAAATTTTAAGATAATGCTCCCATTTGCGAGGGGGTATGGAAACATCTCCAACATCCTTGTTTTTCTGCAGCCATAGTTTTGCCAAGGGGGAGCACCGAAGTGCATCTGGAAAGAAAGTAAGAGTATCTCCAGTCGCGTCCCCCAAAGCATCCTCCAAACCGCGCTGGATTGAGCGTTTGGGGGACGTGTTTTGTTCGTGCCGCGTTTGGGGGACGTCGCTCCCCAGCCGCGTCCCCAAACGCCTCCCCCAAATATTTAAAATATTTTTTTTGACATTTTTATTTCAATTTCCACAAACTAATACATAATTGGGAACGTGGTTTACACGAAGACACAGTTTGGAATATCGTTTTCCACAAACTAATACATAGTTTGAACCATGGTGGACACAAATATAAAATTTTGCAAAGAAACTAAACCTAACTAGGCCGTGCATCGAAGGTTTCCTGTGTTCCCTGCTAAGAAAGAACACTCGAGGGTACACCCAGTCACCTAAACTGGAAAATCCAGCGGGAGGATGGTGCCCTCGTTGCTTCTACCGATGAGGCGAACATCCAGAAACTTCCGTGCACGTGTTCGCTGCGAAGAAACAACACTTAGTCGTCCTCCTCGTCGGTGCTGTCGCCGTGGTAGTATCGGCGGCAGCGCGTCTCGTCGAAGACCTTGACGCTCATGTCCCTGTCGCCGAAGTAGGAGAACAAGAGGATGAAGCCGGCTTCGAGGCTGTGGTGCCGCGCGAACTTCTCCCAGCCGATGCTGAGGTACATCTTGCCGCGCGCGTCGTAGATCACGTCGACGATCCACCGGTAGTAGCCGCATGCAGCCTCCCGCAGATGCATCGTGTGCGGGCGGTCGTCGCCGGCGACGTAGTCGGCGAAGGAGTCCGGCAGCCTCTGGATGCCGCGCGGGTCGCCCTTGAGGACGAGGACGAACTCGAACAGCACGTCCGGCTCCACGTCTATCTCCGACGATGAAGCCGACGGCGTGGGAGGCGACGGCGAGCGTTCAGCTCTGCCGCGGCCACGACCACGACCACGACCACGGCCGCGAGGTTGGCCTCCGCCTCTACCATACATACCGTCGAGTCTTGTTGAGATGGTGGCGGCTAGGGTTTGGGAGAGAGGCGCTAGGGTTTGTGTGTGAGAGAGACGATGAGAGGCGGCCCTTTTATAGGCCGGAGGGAGGCGGAGGAGCGGTGGCGCTCATTAACGTCGGCCCGTAGAGCTAGGAGCGACGGGACGCGTCGCTGCGCCTCTGCGGGAACTGCACCGTCGCTGCAAAGCCAATAACTTCCGTCGCGAGGTAGGCGACGGTTAGGTTAAAATTTATTGTCCCGCTGATGAGTCGGCCCCGCCACTCCCCGCCTCGCTTTTCGGTGTGTCCGGCGTCCCCGGTGCGTCCCCTGTGGGATGGGGATGGGCTCGGGGCGCCGGACACCGTATCGGGGCGCGCCGGACAAAATTTGGATTTGGGAGACGCGCCTGGAATGGTTTTTTGGTCCGGCGCGCCTCAAATTGCTTTTGGGGATGCGGCTGGAGAGATGCTCTAACCACATGGTCTTCCGTGCCATCCGAAGCTCTACCTAGAGATGGAGGACCTAGATTTGGCGGGGATATTCGATTGCATCTCTCTAGTATTTTTTTTACATTCGGGGTAGTCCCTCAGTTGTATCGAGAAGTTTTGGGACTTCTTTCCAAAATTGTTTGTAAGTTGTTGTATAATATATACCACTAGTAGAAAATATGGTTTTAGTCCCGGTTTATTTGGGGTTTAGTCCTGGTTGCGCAATCGAGACTGCGCAATCGGGACTAAAGGTCATCCCCTTTAGTGGCGGTTGTAATACAAATCGGGACTAAAAGGTTCTTCATGTCGGCTGCGGACGCGCACCAGGACGAGGGACCTTTAGTCCTAGTTTGTAACACCAACCGAAACTAAAAGCTATTTCGTCTATTTTTTTCATCCAATTTTTTTATAATTATTTTCCACTCCCTCTTTTTTTCTATTTATTTTCAGAATTTCTAGTATTTTAGTTATTTGACAAGTTTAGTCTCTAACTACACTTAATCAAACTTCTCGCGCGGTCACCCACCATCTCACTACTTCAGCACTAGCATTCTTAACTTCAAGTTCCTTCACGCCCCGCATCCAAGTGCTTCGCGTGCATGTTATTTATACTAGTATCATATCAATCCTAGTAACATGTTGGTCACGATGTCACACTTCTTTATTGTTTGAATTCCAAATATTTCTTTTAATAACAAAATTAGTGATGTAATAATAATCTTGAATAAATAATTAAACAATAATTTTAAATTTTTTTACTTTTTTTTTGCAAAACCTAAAACCTGAGAATTAGATAATATAAAAATTATCTAACATTTATGGTTAAGTAATAGTAATATTTTTTATCTTTATGCATAAAGCAATTATTAATTTAAATTGTTTTAAAATTTTAAAATATAAAATCCTGAATTTCCGGTAAAAAAATTAAAATCTTTCTGCTCTCATATTTCTATTTGGAATTTTGAAAATCTAAAAACATACCAACCAGGTTAACCTAGGTGAATTCAGATGTAACTTTCTCCCACAATCATTTTGATATAATATACATTTTTTCCAACATCGTATGCAAAAGTTAATGACATTTTACCTTTTTCTAAACTTGTTTTGCAGAAAAAAGTCGAAATTCAAATTTGTTAATTTCCCCTAATAGTAGGTTGCGTAACATACAAGAATCTCAAAAGATTTTATTTTCTGAATTTCTATCATTTTCTTCTGTATTTTACAAAGCCTTTAGTCCCGGTTGGTAGCCTGCCGCAACCTCTTTAGTCCCGGTTGGTATTGGTCCAAACGAACCGGGACTAGAGGGTTGTCGTGGCCCGCGTTGTTCGAACATGGACTAATGCGACCCATTAGTTCTGGTTCGTAATTGGACCGGGACTAAAGCTTCTAGGGACTTCGGACGAAAGCCCTATTTTCTATTAGTGTACCTCTTCTTTTTTTCCAAATGAAAGGCAGTTCTTCTGTCATTTACTCGAAGAAAAAGGCATGAAGAAATTCATTTCTATTCGATTGCATCTCTCAAGTAGCATTTTGCTGGCGTATTAAATTTGACCAACTTCTTAGAAAAAAATAGCAATATTTATGACATTAAATTGGTATCTCTAGATCTTCTTGACATGTAGTTTCATGATATAATACCAAAAAATATTTCCATAAGGTATGAGGAGTTGATCATTATAGACCACTTGATCATACATGAACGGAAAATGGACATCACAGAAAATTTGTAACCCTGAAATGTAAATGTCTGGGAGCCACACGGTAAACAACATATCACTGAAATGACAAAAACAAAAGACTAGTGAGACCAAGAACAGAGATATATTGCACCTCATTATTTACCATGCAAGGTTTTGAGCAAACTGAATTGCTACCTCGTTTATGAGAAGTGATTGCTTCTTAAGCGAAAATACGTTGAACATGGGAGCATATGCTCATGCTATCTAGAAAAATATTTTAATTTTTTTAAAAAAACTATGAATAAAAATCTGGTGGATGCACGTCGACATTATTTGGCGCATGCCAAGTTTCGCGAAAAAACTGAATTTTTTTGTGCCATATGTAAAAAAAGATAAATAAATGTATCATGAAAAGCTCTCTTTAAGCACCAGATTTTGTCTTTTTTTGCACACGACACAAATAATGTCGGTTTTCGGCGAAACGACTTTATGAGCACATAACATGTTGACATGTATGCATCAATTTTTCGTTAAGATTTTTTAACATTTTAAACTACATTAAAAGTCATTTCAAAAACCGGAAGCATATGCTTCCGGGTGCAAAATCACCTTGTCCTTAAGCGAAAATGCATTTTTGAAAATAGATGGATGGATGTGATAGTTATATTCCTTTTGAGGTCGATGTGGCTGGTAAGGAGACACCAAAATGTATGGAGGGCTATGTTCTTTTAGAAGAGCCAAATGAGATGACTCTTATAATCTTATAGGGATGCTCAATGATGTACTCACTAGTACAGAAAAACCTACCAATTGCGTGTCATTTTTGGCTACCAGTCGCGGCCCCGGCCCGCCACTAGTACCTTACTAGTGGTAAGTCTTACTAGTCACGTGTGTACCCGACACTCGGCTAGTATGGAAGGTACTAGGCGCGTGCTGGCGTGTGACACGCTACCACTAAAGTACTAGTCGCGTGCACCTGTCAGGTCTGCTACTAATGTGATTTTTTCGCAATTTTAAAAAAAGCCAGGACAATTGCCCAGATGTCCACGTGATTTTTCACAAAACACCCCAAAAACTAAAAGAAATCAATCGAGTCCATGTCATCTCCTTGTGGAGTTGACGAGAGGAGATGGCTAGTAGGAGGTCGTCGGAGCTGGCGTCGACGGTGGCGGAGCAGGGCGCCAGCGGAGGTGGAGAAGGGCGCCGACGGAGGTGGAGCAGGGCGCTAGCGGAGGTGGAGCAGGGCGTCGGATGTTGGTGGAGGAGCAGTGCGCTAGATGTGGGTGAAGGAGCAGGGTGCCGGATCTGCGCGAAGGAGCAGGGCGTCAGAGGTGGAAAGGAGACGGTCGTCGTCACCAGAGAGGAGGTGGTCGCCGGAGGTGGTGCTCTTCTTTGGACAGAAGGTGGAAGAGGAGGAGATGAGAAGGTGGAGAAGTGGAAGAGGAGGAGAGAAGAAGGTGGAGAAGTGGAAGAGTAGGAGGGGAGAAGGTGGAGAAAATGAAGAGGAGGAGGGGATAAGGTGGAGAAGGGGTGGATGAGGAGCACAAAGTTTGAAATAGAGAGACGGATTTTTTTTGGAATTTTTCAGATTTGATTTTTTTTGAGCCAAAATCTAAAACCAGAAAAAGCCCTTTTTTTCGATTTTTGGGAATCTAATTTTTTTCTAAATTCTCAAAGGGAGTGAAAATTGGATGTAAAATTTTGCATAGATACATTTCCATAGAAAAAATATTTTCATCAGAGGTCGTATGCAACTAGAAAAGCCGTCTTACTGATATATAACCCCATTTTGCAATATCTCAAAATTCATGTTTGTTAATTTTCCTTAAAACTAGATGACATAACACATGGTCATCTCGAAGGATTTTACTTTTTGAAGTCTCTATCATTTTCTATATATTTTTTAAAACTGAAAGGCTATATCGATGCTCTTGGGGGGGGGGGGCTGCAAATCCTGAAACTAATTGTAGAGTGGCCAAAATAGGGCACGCTACTACTAAGCTGATTAGTACCAGCATGTCCATAATAGGGCACGCGGCTAGTATTTTGCATGATTCATGCCTAGTCCAATATATTGGAAGCAGGTGGGCAAAGGCACACACGACTGGTATCCCGATAGTAGTCACGTGCCCCCACTAGCGCGCGTTGCGAGTATTTTCTAGACCCGATTACTGCCGGGCCCCACCTAGTAGTCGTGTGCCTTTTGGTCCTCTGCCAGTACGAGCACACCGGTCAAGTGTGCCTTTTCGGTCCGTGATTACTAATAGCAGCCGCGTGTATTTAGATGGGTGCGCTGCCAATGAGTGTGCCCCTATAACGGTTTCCCTACTAGTAACTAATGTTGAATATATACCATGGATTTTAATGAAACTACGCTACATTGGCCTTATCACGACTCACTTCTTCTCTCTAAAGACCTAGTAACATTCATTGGCCTTTATCTTCATGAATTCTGTAATAATGAACTGTGTTGGCTAGGTGAACTATATTTCTTGGTACAAAGTTCAAAAGCGCAACACAATTTTCTTAAAAAATACTAGATTCGTTTCTTGTTTAATGGATTGTTAAAGCTCTTAATTATTTCACCCTTCCAGACTTGAAGCTCTCAACCAAGGAATTCATATCCATTGACCTGCTAAGGACCCATGACTTTATTTCACGGTATAGCACCGAAGTCTTTATAAGGAGCAAGCTTCCCTGAGCAAAGAATGAAAAGTTTATTTCTCATTCCACATTCCCGTGTTGGAATTATAGAGTCCAAATGTATGCATATTTTGCCGTGTCTCTACACACCACAGATATAAATTTGGTAGGTATGGGTATAGAAGGCACCGGAAATTACCATTGGATCACCCGAGTGAACAAATGCACACATTGGATCAGATAGCCGCCATGCCTCTCCCTCGCACTCAAATACCTCAACTATTCTCCGCCAACTCTGTTTCTTCATTGTCGGCCATGGCCTCATGCTCCTAGCATCCCATACACTATGCTATCTTGCCATCTTCATAAAGCGGCAAACTGGTGCTAGCATGCTTGACTAGGATGGTATGGGTACCATAGAAGGGGGTTCACTAGCAGCATAGTTCTGAAAGTAGGGCCAGTGAGAGTAGGTTGTTTGGTCGCTCAATGTATGGTTCTGGGGGAGTAACACAGAGGTAGGACATTGAGTAGATGCGAACGTGTAAGAGCATCCCCACTCGTTGGCGCTCCCCACGCCTAAATCCGGACGAAACAACCGCCGGATTGGACGAAATTAAGTCGTGGGGAGTACCGTATTTCCAGTCGTCCACCCGGAGTTCGGCGGATAGAGTTTAAATTCAAACAAATCGCCGTCCCGCGCTACAAGTACGGCCAGTTGATCGGCAAAAGGAGCAAAAGGATCAGCCACAGATCGGCGATCGGAGGGAAATTACACGGAGACAGGCTCGTCGGCAGTCCCGGCCGGCACGGCGGTGTCCGACGGACCAGTTCCCTCACACGCGGCCGAAGCGGCTGCGGCGGGCGACGAGGAAGCAGCGGCAGTGGACGTCGAAGCAGCCGCAGTCGACGAGGTAGATGGTGAGGTAGACGAGGTAGGAGCCGGCGGAGACGACGAAGGACTGGCCGGAGTGGCTCGGAGGATGTCGGCTGCGGTGGCCCCGGTACCAATTCCTCGTCTCCTCGTCCATCGGTTCCATGTCGCCGCCGCCCATGAGGAACGCCAAGTCTGTGTTCCTCTTCTTCGCCGCCGCCGTCGTCTTCGGCGAGGCGATCCGGACGCCTTGGTTGGCGAGCATCTCCCGCCACCTGCCGTCGAACTTGTCGTTCCTCCCGTCGGCGTGCGACCTCAAGTCGGCCCAGCACTTGTCGATCAACGCCTGCATCCTGTCGGCGGGATTGTCCGTCCGTTTGAGCTCTTTCAGCTTCTTCTGGCCGAGTTCAGGGCGCCCTTCCGCCGCGCACGCCGCCGGAGCGTCGGGGTTGTACTGCTCGGTCTTGCTCTTCGAGAGGGTCGTGCGAGTTTCCTTCCACTTCTCGCAATTCTCGAGGCGGGCGTAGACGTTGAGGAACTTGAACTGCAGGCCGGTGTCCTCCGTGTACATGTCCAAAGCTCGGCGCAGCTGGGGAAAAAAGAGCACGGCGATACAGGTCAGGTAACGACGATGTACCTCGGTGATGCAGGGTCGGCGGAGCATACCTTTTGCTCCAAGTCGTGGCCGCTGATCGGCCGTTTGTCGACCTCCTCCTGTATGCCGTGCCATTTGCTGCACGCCGTCTGCATGATACCCCAATGGGTGGCCATTGCCTTCTCTCCCCGGTACACGTTCATGTTCGTCTTGTTGAAGTAGGGATCGATGAGTTTGCGTTCCTCGTACGCCTGCTTCACTCGAAGCCAGTATGTGTCGAACGACTGATTGGCCCCGATTATGCCGTTCGTGGACACGGTCATCCAAGCTTCGGCGAGGCACTCCTCTTCCTTCGGCGTCCATTTGATACGCGGTTCGGCGGGCGGCGAGTCCTTCTTCCTCTTCTTCTTCCCCTTCGACAGGTTGGCGGATGCTTGAGTTGGCTCTTCTTCTTCCTCGTCTTCTTCTTCGACGGCTTGGCTTCCGTCGGCAACATCCTCCCGATGCCCGTTGCGCGCCGCCACAGCTGCCGTCGCCCTCGTCTCCTCTTGCGTGAAGAACCCCGGGCACGCAGCGGCGGCGGCCATGAAGAACCCCGGGCTCGCAGCGGCGGCCATGGAGCCGGAGGTGATCATCTCGTGGATCTCCTCTTCGTTCGGCGCCGCCATCGCGCCGAACGGGAGCGGCCCTCGTCGCAGGGCCGGCGAGGTGTCCTCGAACAGGCCGCCGCCGACGTCAAGCTCGGGCGGCGACGTCGTGGACCTGGACGGTTGGACGTGGGCGCCCTCGTGGAACACGGCAGTCGGCGACGGCGAGTACAGCGAAGGGGAGAAGGACGACGGGGAACTGGTTGTACCTTGCGTCGGCCATTGGCCGGGGAACATGCTGCCGCTGCCGCTAAAGGCCATGCTGATCAGCCTCGCTTGTTCGTCCTGGGCCGCCGCCGCCGCCCTCTTGGCGGCGGCTCTTTTCACCCTCTCCGCCCTGGCGCTTGTTTCCACCTCGCGCCGTTTCTCATCCGCCGCCCACTCGGCGTTCGACATGCCCGGCGGCTTCGTCTTTTTCGCCCGCATCTTCCTCGCCGGCGCCTTCGGCGGCATTGTGGTGGACGAGAACACGAGGAGGAGAGTGGTGGTGGACGAGAAGACGCCGCCAGGAACTGGAGCTGGAAGACGAGGAGATTGGGGGATTTCGGCGGGAGAGAATGGGGATATGCAACCAAAATTGGAGGGAATGGGGATATGCAAGCAAATTGGAGGGAAAATCGACATGATTTGGTTTTCCAGTCGCCGACTACGCGGGTCCACACGACGTTTCGCGCCAAAATCTTTCGTCCGGAGTCCCCGAGCGCGCCCGGGGGGCCGGGGATGGCGTGGGCTCGCCGGATGGATGAAGGGCCAAATCCGGACGAAAACGAGGAACCGGGGGCGCGACTGGGCCGAATTTCGCCGTCCGGATGGAAAAAACGTCGCTCGGGGGCCTCGTCGGGGGACGAGTGGAGATGCTCTAATGCATCAGGCATGCCTCAATCACCAGTTTGCTTGTGGTTACTGGTTAGTGCAGGTTAGAGAGCCCACTAATTTGCTGGATATCAGAGTTAGCTGTTGCATGGGGTGTTGCTGAATTTTGGCAACTCAAGATTATGCCCAAATTTCAAATGAAATGTTATTTTGAATAGAGATTTCATACATATCACATAATGCCTAACAAGTATGAGCAAAAGGTAGGGGCGGATTAATTTACCGTCCCTTCGCCTAGGTCACGTTCCCGAGCTTCAGCATTGAGAACAAGCAAGTGCGTATATGGTTGGCCTATCTCAGAGCGCTCCACGATACATCCCTGGCGCGAGCAGGCTGAGCAAGAAAATAAGGAAACGGGTAAAAGAAAAAAAAAACGCAACCTCCTCCTCAGGCCTCGTTCGGTTCATGGGGGCCCAAATCCCACGTGTAACAAACCACGAGAGGATTCGGGTGATCACCACATGTCACCCTGATCCCGCTAATCCCTCTTCCCATAATCCCTCACACCTTTGACCCGTTCGGTTAGAAACTGCGGCAGGGAGAGGCGCTGATGAGGAACTCTGCGACTCTGCGAGGCTAGGGAACGTCGCCGCCGTCCACTCCATGGTCGCCGCCGTCCACTCCATGGCCGTCGCCGCCCAATCCAAGGTCGCCGCCGCCCACTCCCGTGCTCGCCGCCGCCCACTCCCGTGCTCGCCACCGCCCACTCCCGTGCTCGCCGCGTCCAGCCTGTCCTAGCTGCGGTCCCCTCGTCCTCGTCGGAGCCACCGCCCTCCGGCCTTGCCGCAGCCGCCGTTCGTCCGTCCTTGCCGGAGCCGTCGTTGCTCCTTACCCGCCGGAGCCGCCGCGGTGCTGCATCTGAATCGGGCCGGACAAACGTCCGGGTTTCCTTCGTACTGATTCGGGGCAGCACACAGGGAACGGTTCCACGGGGTGAGACTAGATGTTTTTAAAACCGGCGATTTGGACGGGATTGGGGTGGTTTCGGCCGGGATGGGATTCTGGCCGGGTGTAACCGAACACATTTCTTAGCGGAGTCAGGATCGATCCCGCCGAGCCGATCCGGCTAACCCCGGGTTTTGGTCCGAATCCCGGCCGGGACGGGACCAACCGAACAAAGCCTAAATGGGTAGGAGGCGGTTGCGTGCGTGACCTATTGAGGCTTTGTTCGGTTGGTCCCGTCCCGGCCGGGATTCGGACCAAAACCCCGGGGGTTAGCCGGGATCGGCCTGGGCGGGGATCGATCCCAGACTCCGCTAAGAAATGCGTTCGGTTACACCCGGCCAGAATCCCATCCCGGCCGAAACCACCCCAATCCCGTCCAAATCGCCGGTTTTAAAAACATCTAGTCTCACCCCGTGGAACCGTTCCCTGTGTGCTGCCCCGAATCGGTACGAAGGAAACCCAGACGTTTTGTCTGGCCCGATTCAGATGCAGCACCGCGGCGGCTCCGGCGGGTAAGGAGCAACGACGGCTCCGGCAAGGACGGACGAACGGCGGTTGCGGCAAGGCTGGAGGGCGGCGGCTCCGACGAGGACGAGGGGACCGCAGCTAGGACAGGCTGGACGCGGCGAGCACGGGAGTGGGCGGCGGCGAGCACGGGAGTGGGCGGCGGCGACCATGGAGTGGACGGCGGCGACCATGGAGTGGACGGCGGCGACGTTCCCTAGCCTCGCAGAGTCGCAGAGTTCCTCATCAGCGCCTCTCCCTGCCGCAGTTTCTAACCGAACGGGTCAAAGGTGTGAGGGATTATGGGAAGAGGGATTAGCGGGATCAGGGTGACATGTGGGGATCACCCGAATCCTCTCGTGGTTTGTTACACGTGGGATTTGGGCCCCCATGAACCGAACGAGGCCTTACCCAGCAGTTCCCCCAAATCTCGTTCTGAATAGGCGGGGCGCAGGTGGCGGCGATGGGGGTCGAAGCCTCGGAGGAGAAGGGAGATGCTGGCGGTGGAGGTCAAAGGAGAAGGGATCTGGGAGGCGCTCGCGAACGGAGCTTGGGGCAGTGCACTCGGTCGAGGTCGGAAAGATGGGAGATGGAGGAAGGCAGTGGTTGAGGTCGTAGATGGGTGGATGTGGGGGCATGCAGCGGTGGAGGTCGGAGGAGATATGAGGAGGGTGGCGCGGTATCGAGGAAGCTGTGGAGGAGGGCGGCAACAACGACGAGGAGGTGGGAGGAGAGCGGCGACGGCGGAGGTGAGTGGAGTAGACGAGTGGGAAAAATTTCTGCGGCTCCACCACTTTCTTTCCTCGCCAACGTTCATCACAGCTGAGCGAAGCGATGACTACAAGATTGGTCCGTCCTTTCACCTGCCATCGATCTACCATAATTTCTCAAGAATTTAAGGTATATGTTTCAATGTCTTCCAGTTCCAGTCCGTATCAAGGATGCTCTCTCCGTTTTGTTTTCCATGGAAATTTCGTAAGAATCTGTAGCATCTGGATATGCATAAACAACTGTATTCGACCTGGTTAATTATTTTTGTGTGTTGGTTTTGTTAATGGATGGTTTATGGGGTTATGCAGTCAATTGGATCTTAGCAGAGCGAGCAGACTAAGTTGCTTGACTTTGGAAGGATAGTGAGAGCACCTTCCAGTCATCACATGGAAACATGGTTGGGCCCTTTGACTCAATGGCCATGACAATGGATGTGCAGCTTCAAGGTATGATATCTTTGTTTGCCCTCCATGTGCTTACTGTTTTTTCCTTCCCGCTGTTTGTTTAAGGTTCAGAAAGGAAGGATGACATGTTCTTTTAAATCTTAGGCTAAGGACATGATCATAATGACAAAGAAGTCATGAAATTCATTTATTTGAGTGGTAAGAGAAGGATTCACGTGAGAAGACAAATAGTGGGTGTCGAGACCAGCAACCTTGCTGTCTCCGCACCATCCCTAGGTATACTGGTTCCTTACCAAAACGTTTTTGCTCTACTATTGTGGTGTATTATAAATAAATATTGTGAGTTAGGATGCACACTGATATATATTGTGATCCCTAATTTTGTTAATTTTGCTTTTACTGATTTGTTTTTATGGTTTAGGGTGCACGCCCACAACTCACCTTGGATTATTAAGGTGAGTTTCCCTCTCTGATGCATTTTCACTTTATGCTTTATGTGATTTCATAATGAATTTTGGGTTCATGCTTACGTTATACCAATGGCACACCATTTTATCATGCAAATGAACAGGTTATACTATCCTATAGTATTACTGCCCTGTGATGATTAATTACGAGAACAACGATAAATATGATGCACCTGTTTTTTCTAATAATGATGGTTGTATATAGTTTCATGTTTTTTCTTGCTATGGTAAATTCTGGGCTGTGATTTCTTTGTCACATGAAAATATTAGATAATTCTGAAGTGCCTTTCCCTTTTGTCTTTGCAATAGTTTGTTGGACACTCATGAGCGACAATGCTAGCGAGGCTGCTCAAGGAACATATTTGGTTGCTACGATTCATAAAATTTGATGGGTATATTAGGTTACACATAGATCTGGATGTACTAATTTATCTTTTTTTGTTTATCTTTATTTACACTGGCTCATACTTCTCTATGGATATTAAACTATTTACTCTTGTGTTATCTGATCTGAAAATCTTCCCTTGATATGCGGGTTTACTACTATTTTACATTTTGGGTTCATTCTGACCCAACCTAACTGACCAAATGGATTTGACGTGTTATTCATGTCAGGTTAGTGTGTGTCTTTATTTGCAAATAACCGAATTGTATAAATAGAGTCCTACCTGATAGCCTTATTTCTCATGTCGCTCAAGCTGCTGTTATTTTATTTTGGCTGCAGTAAAGTGTTCGTAATTTCCCCCACTATTATTTTTTTGCATTATCTACTAATAAATTTTCTTGTAGGATATTATTAAAAATAATCAATTTACAAATTGATTAGTGGTTTACTGCAAGGCAATAATCCCTAAACTGAAATCACCTTGGCTGCAAGGCTTAATAACTTTTCTTGTTATCTTCTTCACTAACAGGTGCTCTAGGAGATAAGGAGTTTCTTATTTACTATTCTGGCATTCTGAGAAGTTGTTCCATGGGAAGAAGGAGCTCCAGTTTCATGATGCATACGAAGAGATTATCCACCAGGTATATTTCACTTGCGCGAGGAGCTCCATTTGATGAAACAGGTTAAGGCATCATCCACCATGTATATTTTGCTTCTGCATAAGCTTCAACCAGTTTTATCTACAATTGTCTTTATTTTTGTCTCCAATATATCTTATTTGCTGGCTACGAAGTACCAGTTGATATATCACTTGTATTACTTTCCGGATTGTCAGGCTGCCAAATCCACATTTCTCGCTCTATGGACATGTCAAGGCATCATCCACTATGTATATTTTGCTTCGCATAAGCTTCCATCAGTTTAATCTACATTGGTCTTCATTTTCTCACAAGATATTTTTCTCCCAACGTACACATTTCCTCTCTCCAATTTAGTTTATCTGTTGGTTATGAAGTACCAGCTGATATATCACTTGTATTACTTTCCAGATCGTCTGACAGGCTGCCAAATCTACGCTTTTTTTCTCTAGGGCGTCTGTTCAGCCACAATGGACTTTGATTGTTGAATACTCAAAAACTTCTTGCATTCATCAGAGCTTGAGCTCCAAAAAGAGAGGTAATCGCACATATCATACCTTGTCGATATCATTATTTTATGAAAACACATGAAAGTTAGTGGTAATGCTTGATGTGTGAGTGCATTTCCTAATACTTTTCATTGAATTAATCATTCTTTGATGTGCTTTATGCTATTTGGTTGTTCTTTCTCCAAACAAAATAGATAAAAAATGTCTATCTTGGAGCCAGAGAGTTATTTGAGAATGTCTTTTTGGGAGCACCTATTTGGTGAAAAAGGTCTGTGGTTTGTTTCTCCACTCTTATATACAGTTTAATTCATCCTCGAAATAATTCGTCATGGCTCATTTGTACACACTACCATACTACTTTTAGTTTCTGAAAAAAAGACTCTTGTTGTTTAAACGCTTTAGTAATCATCTTAATATCAATTACTGCTGATATGCTGCTCTGCAAATAATCAATAACTTCACCTGTTATGGTAAGTTCGCTGGTCCCAGATAGTCCTAAAACGCTAAATCATTTGTTTGGTTGATGTAGGTTTTAGTTTTTTTTATTGTCCGTATTGATAATAGTAATAGAATTGTTGATCTTTCTTCCAAAACTAAATTATTATCTCTTCTGAAGTTCAAGGTTTACAGACGATGGCTCTTTTTGAAGTGACACCCGTGCATCTGGAGGTCTGCTCTTGTCAGTATAATTGCTCAAGCTCTTCGCCAAGTGTGTCTTGCTTTTGTAGCTATTTTCAATTTATGTTGCGAAATACTGCAAAATGTGAACATGGACATATTCTTGTCTTGCTTTTGTAGCTATTTTCAATTTATGTTGCGAAATACTGCAAAATGTGAACATGGACATATTCTTTTGTAATACGTTATGGTTGCTTCGCGCTCCATAATTTCATGATATGTTTGTGTGAACCTAAGCACAGCGAGGGTTCACAATTCAGCAATGGCCGGTAGTAAGATAAACATGAATACAAGCTGAGCAATTGATCCATATTTGCCACTAGGAAGCTGATCCATACTTGTCAATACGCGTTGTGATTGGATTGCACAACACCGGTGAGGAGGCGCCTCATGGGGCACCCCAACCACTAGTGGCACACACATTACATACGGCGACCTCTGGCAGCTTGGGGGACGACGCGCTTGATGCGAGTATCGCAACTAGCCACCAACAAAATGGGTCCAGCCCATAAGCTGCAGCATGTTGCACTGTCCGTGTCTCTACCTTGACCGCACTAGGCTGTTTTCTCCTGGCGATCTGCGTGGCCCGTGTAAAGACTTGGAAAGCTGGATCATCTCATATCCTTTAATTAGCATCATCAATTTATCTGTGGACATTTTATTCAAGATTTTTTTTCATCAAAATTTTGACATTGCTGATTCTCAAGTACCAGACAAGGTTATTCTAACGTCAAATACAATTTTTTTTAATTCACTAATATTAATTGCAGTTGGTGTGAAGCATGCGGATGGCGTGTTATTTTTCATGATCACACAATCTGCATCTAGAAAAGGTAATCATCAGGTGAAATTTTTATATCGACTACTGATTGTTAGAGTATGTAATACCGTATGTGTACATGTACGGAGTAGTACTCCGACGTACACATACCAACCTTGTATTTGCCATGTATGGGGGCTTTTCCCTACACTATATAAACATGCAAACGATGCCCTAGAAGGGTACGCATCGTTCCACGATATTTGACATTGTATCAGAGCAGGTCCTCTTCCTGACCTAGCCGCCGGCCACCCAAGCCGCCGCCGCCGCAGCTCTCTGCCGCCGCCGCCAAAACACATCAAACTCTGCCGACGCCACCTTCTGCCGTGTCCGCATCAAACCCAAGCCAAAACACGTCCCAGCTTACAAAACCCTGCCGCCGCCATCAATCTTGATCGCCGCCGCCAGATCAAAAATTCCAAGCCAAACTGATCTCTGCCGCCGCCGCTTGCTGCCGCCGCATTGAGCCTACAATCAACAACACACAAAAAGGCCCGTCTACTTCAACCTCATGGCGTCCTCATCGTCCTCGGCAACTGTTCTTGTTGCAGCTCTCGGAGCGCCGCCGGCGCAGCTTTTGACTCGTGACAATGCTCTCGTGTGGAAGGTGCTTGTCATCCCTGCGCTTCGTGGAGCTCGTGTCCTAGATCTTGTTGAAGGATCCGAGGGAGCGCCCGTGGAGAAGCTGGAAGCTGAGGATGAAAATAAAAAGAAAGTCACAATCGAAAATCCCGAGTATGCCTCCTGGATCGCTCGCGATCAACAGGTAGTGCGATGGCTCCTCAATGCTCTTTCCCCGGATGTTCTTGTGCATGTCATTGGGTTGGAGACATCTGCCGAGGTTTGGGCTGCTCTTAATGCGCATGTATCCACAGCATCGAAGTCCCGAGCTGAGCGCCTCGGTGGTGCCCTCAATGATACAAAGAAGAATGACCTTACCGCTGAAAAATACTTCGCCAAGATGAAGACTTTGGCCTCTGAGCTTGATGCTGCTGGCAAGCCCCTTGATGAAGATGAGCTGATCTGGTATGTACTACATGGTTTTGGCAGTTCCTACAATACACTTGTTACTGCTGTTGGTGCAAACCCTGATACAACTCTGTCCGAGCTATTTGATCAAGTACAAGCTTATGACCGCCTCCACAGACTCGAGGATCTTTCTTTTTCGTCGTCTGCCAATGTTGCTCGCCGTGGTGCTCCTTCTCCGCGTGGCAACGATCGGTGGCGCGATGATCGTGGTGGACAGGACCGTTGGCGGGATGACCGTCCTCGCCAGCAACATGATCGTGGACGCGGTGACTACCGCGACCGCGAGGAGCGCGGTGACTACCGCCAGGAGTGTGGTTACTATCGCGATCGCCAGGACCGCGGTGACTACCGTGGACGTCGCGATGATCGTGATCGACGTGACGGTGGCGGCTACCAGGGCCGCCGTGATGGAGGCGGCTATCAAGGCCGTCGTGATGATGACCGTCCGCGCCGTCGTGACGATGGCGACAGACGTGATGATGGTGGGCATCGTCGTGACCGCCAACCCACCCCATATGTTGATACCACTTGCCAGATCTGTACCATCCATGGGCATCCCGCTCGTGACTGCTGGTGGCGTTATGGTAATGACCGTGGTGACCGTGGTGATCATGGAGACCAAGGCAACAAAAATGCAAAATATGCTTCCTATGGTGTTGATTAAAACTGGTACTATGACACTGGCGCAACTGATCATATCACTGAAGAACTGAACAAGCTCTCCACCCATGACACTTATCAAGGGCAAGACATGGTCCGCACTTCTGAAGGCACAGGTATGCACATTAGTCATGTTGGTCATTCAATTGTGCGCACCCCTCATCATTCCTTTGATCTCAATGCTATATTGCATGTCCCTAGTGTGCATCTAAAAACCTTTTATCAGTTCATCCATTCACTCTTTATAATCATGTCTTTATTTGAGTTTCACCCTTTCTTCTTTTTGATTAAGGACCAAGCAACTCGATGCATTCTGTTTAAGGGGCCTTGCCATGGAGGTCTCTATCCCTTGATGCCTATCTCCGATAAGTCCTCCAAGCATGCCTTCATCACAATAAAGCCTACGTCTTCCACGTGGCATTGTCGCTTAGGACATCCTTCTTCATTTGTGGTTCAACAAGTTCTTAGGAGAAATAAAATAGCTTACACCCTAGAAACTACCCCATATGTTTGTGATTCTTGCCAGTTAGCAAAAAGTCACCAGTTGCCATATCCTATTTCTACCAGTAGATCTACTGTTCCTTTTGAGCAAGTTTTTTCTGATGTATGGGGTCCAGCTCCACTTTCTGTTGGGAAACATGCATATTATGTAAGCTTTATCGATGACTATAGCAAGTTTGTCTGGATCTATTTGCTTAAAAAGCGTTTTGATGTTTATCAAGCTTTCCTTAATTGGCAACAATATGTTGAGCACGAATTTGATAGGAAAATTGTCACTATGCAAACTGATTGGGGTGGTGAGTATGAAAAACTCAATGTTTTCTTTCAAAAAGTTGGCATATCTCATCATGTCTCCTGTCCGCATGCTCACCAACAAAATGGTTCTGCTGAACGCAAACATCGTCATATTGTTGAGGTTGGCCTTGCTCTTCTTGCAAATGCATCTATGCCACTTAAATATTGGGATGAAGCTTTTCTTACTGCCACTTTTTTAATCAATATGCTTCCTAGTAAGGTTATTGACAATGAGTGTCCTACTGAAAGATTTCTTCATATCTGACGAGGGATCACCTCGGCAATGCCTACGTATTGTAGACTTGGGTTTCGGGAGAGAGCGACGATGGAGATTCCGGGGTCGAGATTAGGCACACGATGTACCCAGCTTCGGGTCCCCTCGGTGGAGGATCCCTACGTGCTGCTAGCAATCCAGTATATGATCATAGATGTGTTTACAGGGTGCCGCCGTAGGCGGAGCTATGTTGTCTATCTATTGTCTATATGTTGCCTATCTATTGTCCTCCTTATTTCGGGTGCCCTGGCTAGCTTTATATATGCAACCAGCCTAGGGTTTTACAAGAGTCCTAGTCGACTACTTCTTCGGGTTGCCTTGTTGGGCCTTCTCCATATTTGGTCTTCTCCATATTGGGCCGGGCTAGGTATACTAATAATGGGTACCCGAAGGGTATGCCCATGTCGTAGCCCCCGAGTTTATAGGGAAGTCGAAGACTTGCGTAGAAACTCCAAGCATAACCATCTCCGAAGTCGAAGAAATACAAGGCGAGGTCCATGTCGTAGATCATGTGTAGCGTAGATGATGTCGACGTTTCTTGAAATTATCAGGTGCGCGGCAGCGCTCCCGATGGGAGTAGCCCCCGAGTCTATGGGCAAGTGCTTGCACTTGGGCATAGACTCAAGTTGTACTACTCGATGAAGAACTTAACTATATTTCTGGAGAACTTGATGAAATCCATGGGCTCCCGATGGGAGTAGGCTCCACTCGAGTAGTAGAATCGAGTTGAATCTACAAAGCTTGATTGTCGTAGATGCTGTCGAAGTTATTTTTCTATCGGGTGCGCGACCAGCGCTCCCGATGGGAGTAGCCCCCGAGGCTACAGCCAAGTGTTTGCACTTGGGTGTAGGCTCAACTTGCTTGTAATTTACTCCACAATTTTTCCTCTTTCTTATCGGGAGGGTGAACAATACTCTCGATAAGAGTAGCCCCGAGCCTATGAGAAGGTGTTTGCACCTAGGCATAGGCTCAAGTTGTACTACTCGATAAACAACTTGGCGCAGCCCCTCTTTTTGTCGACTCCGGGCCGTTGCTATTTTTATTTGACATCCATATCTATATTGTACAGGGATAATGGTAGTTGGGGCTAGTTCATCCGACGGATCGGGTACTAGTTAACTCGCTCTAGTGGCAATCCGCAAAAACCTACTTCAAGATCACGTCCCTGGACATGATCTCGGGATACCGGTGTTAACTCGACAGGTGCCGCTTAAGGTCTTACCATTCTGTCGAGTCCCAGTCATATTTTATCGGGTACCTAACGCGTCCGTTAGGATTTTTCTTCGTATCTGTTGATACGGATAAAAGTAGCAGAGCGCAGTCTTTGGCGATGCCACGCCACACAGGACGGACCTGGGGTCTTACCTTCGCAGAGTTTTGCGGCATTCAGAGATTATTCGCGACTTTGGCGCTCTGAGAATATTTTGTCAAGTGCCTTGTTCGGCTGATGCAATGACCCATTTTGCGGGTTCTTCTATTTTTCTCTCGGGCTTGATAAGACAGCCGAATATATTGGTTCTTCTATATTGTCGGGTACATCACCGATGCTCTTGCTCGGAGCAATATGACGAGTCAATGAACCCGAAGATTTGTCCACCTTTTTTTTTTCTCCTTGATGAAAATTTCGTCGAGTTCCTCCTTCAGGAAAATTTCTTCGGGTCCTCCTTGAGGACAATTCTTCGGGTCCACCCTGAGGACAATTCTTCGGGTCCTCTTTGAATATAATTCTTCGAGACCTCCTTGAGGATAATTCTTCGGGACCTCCTTGAAGATATTTTTTCGGGACCTCACTGAGGAAAATTCTTCGAGACCTCCCTGAATAAGATTTCGTCGGGTTCTCTTTTGAAGACAATTTCGTCGGGTTCTCTCAAGATTTCGTCGGGTTCCTCCCTGAAGAAGATTTCGTCGGGTTCTCTTTGAAGACAATTTCGTCGGGTTCTCCTTGAAGACTTTTTTTTGTAGGCGCAATTATTCTTTCTGTCGACCTGAGATGTAAAGTGAAGAAGTATGGCGCAGCCCCCGAGTGCCGGGTGCGGCGAAAGTAAATGATAATCAACTTTATGCAAATCAAAGGAACACTTAGCTTATTGGGCACGACGGAGTCGGCGCGATGAAGTCTTCGAGTGCGGAGAACAAATCGAGCCGAAGTAGAAACCACCAAATAGCAAAAATAAATGCCGCCAAATTGTTTGATGAAGAAATAGCCGAGCCCCCGAGCGCTGCTAGGGTGATGTCATGATTGTTGCTTAGACGCCGTGTCACAGTTGTTACTTGAGGCGAAGTCATGATCGAGCCCCCGAGTATTATCCATGATGTCGAAAGAAGTTGACGGAATCGCGGCGTCATATAAGGTGAAGCCATGTAGGATGAAGCCATAGACAATAATATACGAAGATGAATCCCACATGAAGTATTTGAGATGAATCCATATTGAAGATTACGCCATTAAATATAGAGCATATATTGAAGATAAATTTGTCGATATCATAGAGGATGAATCCATTGGCCCGAAGAATCCAGTAATAATCATAGAAGATGAATCCGCTGATATCATAGAAGATGAATCCATTGATCCGAAGAAAATAGTTCTAGTAATAACCATAGAAGATGAATCCATTGTCCCGGAAACGCATCGGGTAATAATGTATAAGAGTGAACCAATAATAACCCGAAGAGAAACAATCCAGCAAGCCGAAGAAGATAAATCCACTGTTCCGAAGAAGATAAATCCACTAAGTCGAAGAAAATAATTCCACTGAGCCGAAGAAAATAATTCCACTGAGCCGGAGAAGATATATCCAGAACCGAAGAGAAGAAATTCACCAAACAACCGAATATATTTGTGGCAACGAAGTAATGGCACAGCCCCCGTGTTGGGTGAATTTGCTCTAATGATGTAATGGTGCAGCCCCCGAGTATTTGGGTGTGGCGAAAGTAAATAATAATTGACTATTTGAAGAGGAACACTTAGCTTTGTTGTCGGCTGCGGCGGACCCGACGTGAAAACAGGTCGTGCTGCGGACAAAGTCGATGTATTGCGCGGCGCCTGGCTGGAAGTAGTCGATGAAGAAGATGCAGCCGATGTGGCGGATCCACGACGGGTGAGCCCCCGAGCGTGGTGAGGTGCGCGATGCCGAGTTCACGAACTTGTCGAATGCACGATGGCAAATAGGGTCGTTGAAGCAAAGTAATCGAAGTTTGTTCTCTATCTGCAGTTATATTACGGCGCAAAAATTCTACGCGCAAGTAATAGCACGAGCCGAAAAAGAAAATTTTGACTAAAACAAATTCTGACAATGGTAATTAATTAGAAACATATCACCTGATGTCTTTTTATCGGATGATGAGCTCGCGACGACGAGTCCGCGGATACGTTAGAAGGAATCTATGGTGACTCAACCATCCATAAATCAGCGGATAAAACGCCGCCAAGCAACTGACTTGATAAATGTGGTCAGTATTTTCTTGTTGTAATAGGCCAACTTGAGGTAGATGGCGATGTCGATCCGACGGCGTCCTGAATTGCCACACGCGTTTGTGTCCAACCAACGCCATGGGGACTGCGATATCGACCAAACGCGGCTGGCCTATTCCCGTTTCTCCAAAGATGCATGCATACGTGAACCGCAATTTGCCAGGTACTGGCGCTGCGCAGTGCCGCCTGAACGTGCCTCCATATCTTGTCTCTCCAAAAAATTATATGTGGACAACACAAAGAATCAGATCTGAGTTAAATAATCAATTGGCATTAATTAATGGGAAGGAGAGAGATGAAGCCAGATAAGAAGTTTCCATCCATGTAGAAGACCGATGGAACCATGTAGAAGACCGATCTGCAAGTGTACGCGTGTACAGGGACGTGGAGCTTGAGATTCATCTGCCGACAATTCCACCATCTGCTTTTGCATGCATGTCGAACGGCCGTGTAGCTCCAAATTCGACTCGATTTTTTCTATCTCGACGAAAATTGATGACGACTCGCCGTGTTCGGATCGGGGCCGAGTAACTAAGATGCAATCTGGTCGTTGGTGACGATGGCGAAGGATCCCGCCCGGATAACAAAATCCAGCGTCGCGTTTCCCACAGACGGCGCCAATTGACGAGGGATCACCTCGGCAATGCCTACGTATTGTAGACTTGGGTTTCGGGAGAGAGCGATGATGGAGATTCCGGGGTCGAGATTAGGCACACGATGTACCCAGCTTCGGGTCCCCTCGGTGGAGGATCCCTACGTGCTGCTAGCAATCCAGTATATGATCATAGATGTGTTTACAGGGTGCCGCCGTAGGCGGAGCTATGTTGTCTATCTATTGTCTATATGTTGTCTGTCTATTGTCCTCCTTATTTCGGGTGCCCTGGCTAGCTTTATATATGCAACCAGCCTAGGGTTTTACAAGAGTCCTAGTCGACTACTTCTTCGGGTTGCCTTGTTGGGCCTTCTCCATATTTGGTCTTCTCCATATTGGGCCGGGCTAGGTATACTAATAATGGGTACCCGAAGGGTATGCCCATGTCAATATCACACCCAATTATGATGCCCTTCGCAAATTTGGTTGCGCCTGTTGCCCTAATCTTCGCCCCTATAACACACGGAAACTTGATTTTCGTTCCAAACGATGTGTCTTTCTTGGCTATAGTCCTCGGCATAAGGGTGTCAAATGTCTTGATGTCTCTACAGGTCGTGTGTATACCTCACGTGATGTTGTCTTTGATGAACATGTTTTTCCCTTCGCAGTTCTTCATCCTAATGTCGGTGCCACTCTTAAAAAGGAGATTCTACTTCTCCCTTCTTCTTCTCATGAGGGTGCACATAATTGTGATGATCATATGACTACTATTGTGCCAATTACTAATGTGTCTTAAGCAGCTGCAGCTACAAAAAAAAATCAGCTCAAATGGTGCATCCAATCATCCAGAAATTGAACCTGAAGAGACCAGGCTATTTTTGTTGCCCCGCACGCGGAGCACGAGGATGATCTGCCCGAACATTCCTCTGACGCGCTGGATCCCGAGGATGGTGGCAGCACAGGCGATTCTTCTGCGTCAGCCTCGTTCTCCGCCCCGCCCGCTGATTCGCCGCATGCGGGCAGTACATCCGCGTCTCCCGCCCCGTCCTCGCCATGTGTCGACGCCCAGCTGCCCCTGGACCACGCGTAGTATCCCTCCACTTCGGTGCGCCCACGTGCCTCGACGCCGTTGGCTGCATGCACGCCGCCCCGGTCCCCGTCTCCTGCTCTGTCGGATGGAGCTTCACCAGCGGGATCTTCTGCGGCTGGTAGTGGTACACCTGAATCTGCGACAGACTCAGCACATACGGCTGATGATGATGATTCGTCTTCGCCCTCTCCTGTCATACAACCTGCCGCACCAACTCTTGGTGTTCGCACTCGATTACAACAAGGTATCTGTAATCCCAAACAGTATACTGATGGCACTATTCCCTATGGCATGTTCTCTTCTACAGGTGAACCAACAAAACTCTTTGAAAGCTCTTGCCGATGACAACTGGAAAACTGCCATGAAGGAGGAGTATGATGCTCTCATTGCAAACAAAACTTGGCACCTTGTTCCTCCTAGCAAACATCAGAACTTAATTGATTGCAAGTGGGTCTATCGCATTAAAAGGAAGGCTGATGGTTCTATTGATTGCTACAAAGCTCGTCTTGTTGCAAAAGGTTTTAAACAGCGGTATGGCATTGATTATGAGGATACTTTCAGTCTTGTGGTTAAAATTTCTACCACTCGTATTGTTCTCTCTATCTCTGTTTCTCGAGGATGGAGTTTACGGCAGCTAGATGTCAAAAACGCGTTTCTTCATGGTGTTCTGGAAGAGGAGGTCTACATGAAACAACCTCCAGGTTTTCCCCATCCTAATGCGCCTCACTATATTTGTAAACTTGACAAAGCTCTCTATGGTTTGAAGCAAGCCCCTCGTGCATGGTATTCTCGATTGAGTTCGAAGTTGCAGGCTCTTGGGTTTACTCCCTGATACGTCCAATTTGCATCACTATTTTATATCATAATTTGCTGTTATTCATTGATATATTTCATATTTGGAGATGATACTTATGTTATTTCATCTATTTTGCATGTTTCATGATTATTGGAGGATCGCGCACCGGAGCCAGGATTCTCGCTGGAAAAAGCACCGTCAGAATGCAATATTTCGGAAGATCAACAGTTGACGGAAATTATATGAAAAATCCTATTTTTCCAGATGACGAAGGGAGCCAGAAGGGGGAGAAGAGGGGTACGTCGCGAAGAGCCACAGCCGCCTCTGCGGGGCGGAGAACACCAGAGAGAAAAGAGCTCTCCGGCAGGCTGAGATCTGCCGGGGAAATTCCCTCCCGGAGGGGGAAATCGACGTCATCGTCACCGTCATCGAGCTGGACATCATCTCCATCACCATCACCATCATCTTCATCATCATCACCGCCGTCTCCACCGCTGCACCTCGTCACCGCTGTAGCAATTTGGGTTTGATGTTGATTGTTTGATAGGGGAAACTCTCCCGGTGTTGATTTCTACTTGTTATTGATGCTATTGAGTGAAACCGTTAAACCAAGGCTTATGTTCAGATTGTTATTCATTATCATATCACCTCTGATCATGTTCCATATGATGTCTCGTGAGTAGTTCGTTTAGTTCTTGAGGACATGGGTGAAGTCTAAATGTTAGTAGTGAAGTATGGTTGAGCAATATTCAATGTTATGATATTTAAGTTGTGGTGTTATTCTTCTAGTGGCGTCGTGTGAACGTCGACTACACGACACTTCACCTTTATGGGCCTAGGGGAATGCATCTTGTACTCGTTTGCCAATTGCGGGGTTGCCGGAGTGACGAAACCCGAGCCCCCGTTGGTATATCGATGCGGGAGGGATAGCAGGATCTCGAGTTTAAGGCTGTGGTTAGATTTATCTTAATTACTTTCTTGTAGTTGCGGATGCTTGCAAGGGGTATAATCACAAGTATGTATTAGTCCTAGGAAGGGCGGTACATTAGCATAGGTTCACCCACACAACACTTATCAAAACAATGAAGATTAATTAGCCGTATGTAGCGAAAGCACTAGACTAAAATCCCGTGTGTCCTCGAGAACGTTTGGTCATTATAAGTAAACAAACCGGCTTGTCCTTTGTGCTAAAAAGGATTGGGCCACTCGCTGCAATTGTTACTCTCGCACTTTACTTACTCGTACTTAATTCATTTGTTACATCAAAACCCCCGAATACTTGTCTGTGAGCATTTACGGTGAATCCTTCATCGAAACTGCTTGTCAACACCTTCTGCTCCTCGTTGGGATCGACATTCTTACTTATCGAAGATACTACGATACACCCCCTATACTTGTGGGTCATCAAGACTATTTTCTGGCGCCGTTGCCGGGGAGTGAAGCGCTATTGGTAAGTGGAATTGGTAAGGGAAATTTCTACTGTTTGTGCTGATTTTATTTCTGCTTGCTGCTATAACTCATTATGGAGAGATCTTCTCTTGAGTGTTTATTTGGGAAATCTACTACTACTGCAAAGGTAGTGGATGAGGCGCCGGTTAAGGAAGAAATACCATACAAAATACCTATGAAGATTATTGAACGTGTAGTGGGTAACCGTTATACAGGGGATGGAACTGTCCACCACGGAGATCATTTACTTGTTCTTACATGAATTATGCGGTTTATTCAAGTGTGCAGGTATTGCTATGGATGAAGTGAGGAAGAAACCATTCTCTCGTATCGCTGTCCGGTAAAGTGGCGCATTGGTATAAATTACTTGGATAATGGGGATTCTCTTGAATGGAATGATATTGTGCCCCGGTTTTATTCTAAGTTCTATCCTCCAAGTGAGATTCACAAAGATCGGAATCGCATATATAATTTTTGGCCTCATGAAGGAGAGAGTATTGCCCAAGCGTGGGGGAGATTGAAGTCTTTAATGCTCAAATGCCCCATTCATGAGCTTCCTGGTAATATTATTATTGCTAATTTCTATGCAAGACTTTCTTTTCAAGACAAGACTTTGCTGGATACTTCTTGTTCTGGATCATTTACACGCAACAAGGAAGAGTTTAAAAGGGACCTTCTTAATCGTATCCAAGAAAATACTGAAGGATGGGAGAACGACAAGGATAGAGAATCAGGTATAAATTATGATTATAAATGCATTGAAGCTTTTATGGATACTTGATAAATTTCGTAATATGAGTGCTACTTATGGTCTTGATTCTCAAGTTGCTTGCAAATCTTTATAAAGCTTTTGCTTCTCATTATGAATTGCCTAAGAAAAACTTTGATAAGTATCACGAACCGTATAAAGATAAAATTGATTCATCTATAAATAAATGTGTTGTAGTTGAAACTGTTGATCATGTTATTCCTGAAGCTTATATTGAAAAAACTCCTTTCCTCGCTAAAATGAAGGAGTACTCTGTTATAAATAGTGTGGTTCATAAAAGTGAAAAGAAACCTATAGAACCTGAAGAACAAATAAAAGTTGAACCTGTTGTTGCAATTGTTAAAGATCTTGTGACTGAAAATGTAGAAGATGGTCATATTATTTTCTGTGAAGATGCTTCTAATATTGTTTCGCATCCTAATAAGTCTAGGAGAGCTAGTGTTCCTATGCTATCTGTTAGAATTGGTGATCATTGTTATTATGGTTTATGTGATATTGGTGCAAGTATTAGTGCTATTCCTTATGAGCTTTACACGGAGATTATGCACGAAATTGGTTCTTGTGAACTTGAAGATATTGATGTGGTTATTCGGTTGGCTAATAGAGAAACTATCTCTCCTATTGGTATTATTCGAGATGTGGAAGTTTTATGTGGTAAGATTAAATATCCTGCTGATTTTTTGGTACTTGGTTCTGCTGCTAGTAAATATTGTCCTATTATTTTTGGTAGACCTTTTCTAAATACTTGTGGAGCTATTATAGATTGCAAGAAAGAGAAAATTTTGACTAAATTTGCTGGTGAATCTTATGAGTTTAACTTCTCTAAATTTACCAAAACTCCTTATAAAATTGATTCGTCTAATAGTGATTTTAAAGTTGAACAGTGTGCATCTATTGCTCTTGCTCCTAGTAATCCTCTGCAGCAACATTTGGAGAATAGTGAGAGTGAAGTTTTTAGGGAAGAAAGAGATGAGCTTGATGAAATTTTCCTTCGTCAACCTATTCTTAAGCATGATTTACCGGTGGAAGATCCGGGTACAACACCACCACCAAAGGAAGATCCTGTCTTTGATTTAAAACCATTGCACTGATAATCTTAAATATGCTCATATTGATGATAAGAAAATATATCCTGTTATTATTAGTTCTAAGCTTTCGGAGTTTGAAGAAGAAAGGTTATTGGAGATATCGAAGAAACACCGAGGTGCTATTGGCTACACTCTTGATGACTTGAAGGGGATTTCTCCCTCTATTTGCCAACACGCCATTAATATGGAAGATGATGCGAAGCTTGTTGTTGAACCTCAGCGTCGTCTAATTCCTAAGATGAAGGATGTGGTAAGAAATGAGGTATTAAGACTCCTTGAAGCTGGTATTATATATCCTATTGCTGATAGTAGATGGGTTAGTCCTGTGCATTGTGTTCCTAAGAAAGGAGGAATGATTGTTGTGCCTAATGATAATGATGAGCTCATACCTCAAAGAGTAGTTGTAGCGTATAGAATGTGCATTGATTATCGAAAAGTTAATAAGGTTACTAAGAAAGATCATTACCCTTTACCGTTTATTGATCAAATGTTAGAAAGGTTATCTAAAATTACTCATTTTTGCTTTCTTGATGGTTATTCGGGGTTTTCACAAATTGCTGTTAAAACTAAAGATCAAGAGAAAACCACTTTCACTTGTCCCTATGGAACTTATGCTTATAGGCGTATGCCTTTTGGTTTATGTAATGCTCCTGCTACTTTTCAAAGATGCATGTCTGCTATTTTTCATGGCTTTTGTGAAAGTATTGTAGAGGTATTCATGGATGATTTTTCTGTCTATGGGAATTCTTTTGATAGTTGCTTGCGAAACCTTGATAAAGTTTTGCAGAGATGTGAAGAAACTAACATTGTTCTTAATTGGGAGAAATGCCACTTTATGGTTAATGAAGGAATTGTATTGGGACATAAAATCTCCGAGAGAGGTATTGAAGTTGATAGAGCTAAAGTTGAAGCCATTGAGAAGATGCCCTATCCTAGGGATGTTAAAGGTATTCGTAGTGTTCTTGGTCATGCTTGGGTTTTATAGGAGGTTTATTAAAGACTTCTCCAAGATTTCAAAGCCTCTTACTAATCTTCTTCAAAAAGATGTACCTTTTGTTTTTGATGATGATTGTAAGGAAGCTTTTGAAACTCTAAAGAAAGCCTTAACAACTGCCCCTATAGTTGAACCTCTGATTGGAACTTACCATTTGAAATTATGTGTGATGCTAGTGATTTTCTTGTAGGCGTTGTTCTTGGACAACGAGTAGATAAAAAGCTGAATGTTATTCATTATGCTAGTAAAACTCTTGATGCTGCTCAAAGAAATTATGCTACTACTGAAAAAGAATTGTTAGCTGTAGTCTTTGCTTGTGATAAGTTTAGATCTTATATTGTTGATTCAAAAGTTACAATTCATACTGATCATGCTGCAATTAGATACCTTATGACAAAGAAAGATGCTAAGCCGAGGCTTATTAGATGGGTACTTCTTTTGCAAGAATTTGATTTACATATTGTAGATAGGAAAGGTGCTTGATAATCCTGTTGTCGATAATTTGTCTAGATTGGAAAATATTGCTTATGATCCTGTTCCTGTTAATGATAGTTTTCCAAATGAACAATTGGGTGTAATAAAGGTGAGCTCGCGAGACAGTCCTTGGTATGCTTGATTATGCTAACTTTATTGTTTCCAAGTACTTGCCTCCAACCTTTTCAGCTCGGCAAAGGAGGAAATTCTTTTATGACTTGAGGCATTATTTTTGGGATGACCCACACTTATATAAAGAAGGAGTGGATGGTATTCTGCGAAGGTGTGTTCCCGAATATGAACAACAAGAGATATTGAGTAAATGTCATGGTAGTGCTTATGGAGGACATCTTGCCGGAGATAGAACCGCGCAAAAGGTTCTACAATCAGGTTTTTATTGGCCAACTCTCTTCAAAGATGCAAGGAAGTTTATTTTATCTTGTGATGAATGTCAAAGGGTTGGTAATATCTCCGGACGCAATGAAATGCCTATGAATTATACTCTTGTTATTGAACCGTTTGATTGTTGGGGATTTGACTTCATGGGACCTTTTCCCTCTCAGAAGGTAACACTCATATACTTGTTGCTGTTGATTATGTTACTAAATGGGTGGAAGCCATACCTACAAAAAGTGCTGATGGTGAGACCTCTTTAAGAATGCTTTTAGACATTATTTTTCCTAGATTTGGAGTACCTAGATATATTATGACAGATGGAGGTTCTCATTTTATTCATGGTGGTTTTAGAAAAATTCTTGCTAAATATGGTATTAATCATAGAATTGCTTCCGCTTATCATCCTCAAACTAGTGGGCAAGTAGAACTCTCAAATAGAGAAATTAAATCTATCTTGCAAAAGACTGTTAATAAAACTAGGAAGAATTGGGCTAGTAAATTGAAGGAAGCACTATGGGCTTATAGAACTGCTTATAAAAATCCCATGGGAATGTCACCTTATAAAATGGTTTATGGAAAAGCTTGTCATTTACCTTTAGAACTAGAGCACAAAGCTTATTGGGCCGTTAGAGAACTAAATAAAGATCCTAAACTAGCCGGTAATAAGAGGTTGCTGCAATTAAGTTCTCTAGATGAATGGAGAAGTGAAGCTTATGAAAATTCTAAACTCTTTAAAGAGAAAGTTAAGAAATGGCATGATAGAAGGATTATCAAAAGAGAGTTTAATATTGGGGATAAAGTCCTATTGTATCGGTCTCGTCTCAGATTCTTTGCAGGGAAATTACTCTCGAAATGGGAAGGACCATATGTTGTTGGGGAGGTGTATCGTTCAGGAGCAATTAAAATTAGTTCTCTCCAAGGCAATTCCACGCAAGTGGTGAATGGACAAAGACTCAAGCATTATATCGCAGGTGATTCTTATAATGTAGATGTTGATGTTATTCGAGTGGAAACACCGGAGGCTTTCATCAAAGGTCAAATTGACAGTCCGCCAGAACTCGACTTTGAATAGGTAACAGTACTGGTAATAAAGAGTTCGCGATTTACTTTCCGAACGATGTTTTTGCTGTTTTTGGAAAATATGAAAAATTACGAGATCGAAACGGAGTGAAAGAGACGCACGAGGGCGTGCCCCCACAGGCCGGCGCGGGCCCCAGCCTGGCCGCGCCGCCCTGTGAGCTGGCCCCCTCGTCGCCCCTTTCCGACTCTGGTTCGACCTGGTACTTTCCGTTTGTTGTGAAATTTTTTACTATATAATCCCCCGGACCCCTGGAGGTCCGTATATCATTTTCTCGACGTGTTTTGTTTTGAGCTGTTTCTGCCAGGATATGTCTTTGATCTAAAGCACCATGGTCTCCAACAACAAGGACAAGGAGCCTTCGGAGGAAGGTATTCAAGACCTCGAGTTGAAGGAAGAAGTCAAGGAGGATGAAGAGGAAGTCGAAGAAGTTCCGCGAGTACGCCCGCGTACCACCATTGCAAGCATCGGAGTGGTGTCAAACCCGTTCAACGCCAAGAAGAGTGCACGAATTAGCACCGGAAGAGGAGTTCCACGTCATTACCTAGCTCCAAAGACATCTTCTTCAGGCACTTACCATCCCTTCCGCAATCTAATCTACAATAATCAAATTGAAAGGACTCCCAAGGCAGCATTGCCTAGCAATTGGGATATAGATCGTTCTAACACTCGCGGGAAGGACGAAGCCTGAAGCTGAAGGGTGGGGAAATAACTCCAAGAATTGGGACTCGCCGTTGGACATACTTCTTAACAGCGTCGAGCACAATTCAGAGATGATCCGCAACCTCATGTACAAGATTGATGAGCTTCAGGAGCTTGTGGAGAAGCTTGTCGGGAATTCATCACCACCACCACCAAAGGAGTAATTCATCATCGGTATTGGCATCCCCTTGGTTTGTTCCAAGCTTGGGGGAGTTCCGCGGTATCACATCATCACTACCTTTTTACTTTTTACTATCAAGTAGTGTCATATCATGAGTAGGGAAATTATCATATAAGATGGGTTGCAGTTTGGAAGTATCTCTCCTTTAGTTGGTTGTCTATGTATCCCTTGGTATGAGTTATCGTTATGAAATATTAATGAGAAGCCTTATCATTTACATATTGCACACCTTATTTTAGTTTGCAATTTCTGATATATGATTGATCTTGATTTTAGTATTGGTACCACTTTGGGAGCATTGAGTAAATCTATTTGGTTTTGGCAAACTTAGCATTGGTCACTAGCAACAACACCTTGAGGTTTAAGTAGAAAAGAGAAATACATATAGTTGTTTCATTGTCTTCCTTTCTTGTTAGCTCATAGCTTATTATTCTGAAGTTAAAATTGTTTGTGCTTGCAAGAAAGATGCATGATTATGTCTATCACATGTATATTTGCTTGTTTCCCTCAACTCTTATGCTTGCTAATTAACCTTGCTAGCCAAAGACCTGTCTCGAGAGGGAATGCTTCTCGTGCATCCAAACCTGAACCCAAACCTATGCCATTTGTGTCCACCATATCTACCTACTGCATGGTATTTCCTGCCATTCCAAGTAAATACTTCATGTGCTACCTTTAAACAATTCAAAATTTATTACTTCTTATTTGTGTCAATGTTTTATAGCTCATGAGGAAGTATGTGGTGTTTTATCTTTCAGTCTTGTTAGGCAGCTTCCACTAATGGACTAGTGGCTTCATCCACTTATCCTATAATTTTGCGATAAGAGCTGGCAACGGGGTTCCCCAGCCCCAATTAATCAACTTTCATTAATAATTCTCTTCACATGTTTTGCTCTGATTCATCGGTAAGCAACTTAATTTTGCAATAGACACTCCTCCATGGTATGAGATTGTTGGAAGGCACCCGAGGATTTGGTTAGCCATGGCTTGTGTAAGCAAAGGTTGGGGGAGTGTCATCCTTAAATAAACTAAAGTACATGTGTAAACAAAAGAGAAGGGGATGATCTACCTTGCTTTGGTAGAGATAACGTCCTTCATGGGAGCCGCTCTTTGGAGGTCTGTTTGGCAAGGGGGTTAGAGTACCCGCTACCAGTCGTTGACAACAACAATCACCTCTCAAAACTTTACTTTTATTCTCTTTATATGATTTCAAAACTAAAAAAAGCTCTAGCACATGATTTAATTCCTGCTTCCCTCTGCGAAGGGCCTGTCTTTTACTTTATGTTGAGTCAGTAAACCTATTTCCCTCCATCTTAAGCAAGCATTTGAGTTGTTGTGATCAAACTATTATATTGTGATTTATTTCATCATGTCTTTTACTCTTCCTTGTTTAGTACAAGTTTTACCTGAATGAATATAGCTTTGAAAGTTATCAATGATTACTATGATTGAGTATGCAAAATGAGCCATATAAACTTTAACATGAGAGCGCTGCTCAATAGATAAGTATAATCTGTTAACTGTTCTCTGACCAAGAACAAAGTTTGCCATCACCAATTATGATTCCTTATGCACCTTTATTTGTGATTACCTTATACTTGTTTCAAGTTGAGTTATATGAGGAAGTTATTTACTAGAATGTCTTGTGTGAATGAATATGATGCTTCTTGTCCGTATTTGATTTATCGACTCTTCACTCCATAAACATGTGGTCCTGTTTACCGAGTTCGGTTTCGCTTGGGGACAAGCGAAGTCTAAGCTTGGGGGAGTTGATACGTCCAATTTGCATCACTATTTTATATCATAATTTGCTGTTATTCATTGATATATTTCATATTTGGAGATGATACTTATGTTATTTCATCTATTTTGCATGTTTCATGATTATTGGAGGATCGCGCACCGGAGCCAAGATTCTGCTGGAAAAAGCACCGTCAGAATGCAATATTTCGGAAGATCAACAGTTGACGGAAATTATATGAAAAATCCTATTTTTCCAGATGACGAAGGGAGCCAGAAGGGGGAGAAGAGGGGTACGTCGCGAAGAGCCACAATCGCCTCTGCGGGGCGGAGAACACCAGAGAGAAAAGAGCTCTCCGGCAGGCTGAGATCTGCCGGGGAAATTCCCTCCCGGAGGGGAAATCGACGCCATCGTCACCGTCATCGAGCTGGACATCATCTCCATCACCATCACCATCATCTTCATCATCATCACCGCCGTCTCCACCGCTGCACCTCGTCACCGCTGTAGAAATTTGGGTTTGATCTTGATTGTTTGATAGGGGAAACTCTCCCGGTGTTGATTTCTACTTGTTATTGATGCTATTGAGTGAAACCGTTGAACCAAGGCTTATGTTCAGATTGTTATTCATTATCATATCACCTCTGATCATGTTCCATATGATGTCTCGTGAGTAGTTCGTTTAGTTCTTGAGGACATGGGTGAAGTCTAAATGTTAGTAGTGAAGTATGGTTGAGTAATATTCAATGTTATGATATTTAAGTTGTGGTGTTATTCTTCTAGTGGTGTCGTGTGAACGTCGACTACACGACACTTCACCTTTATGGGCCTAGGGGAATGCATCTTGTACTCGTTTGCCAATTGCGGGGTTGCCGGAGTGACGAAACCTGAGCCCCGTTGGTATATCGATGCGGGAGGGATAGCGAGGATCTCGAGTTTAAGGCTGTGGTTAGATTTATCTTAATTACTTTCTTGTAGTTGCGGATGCTTGCAAGGGGTATAATCACAAGTATGTATTAGTCCTAGGAAGGGCGGTACATTAGCATAGGTTCACCCACACAACACTTATCAAAACAATGAAGATTAATTAGCCGTATGTAGCGAAAGCACTAGACTAAAATCCCGTGTGTCCTCGAGAACGTTTGGTCATTATAAGTAAACAAACCGGCTTGTCCTTTGTGCTAAAAAGGATTGGGCCACTCGCTGCAATTGTTACTCTCGCACTTTACTTACTCGTACTTAATTCATCTGTTACATCAAACCCCCTGAATACTTGTCTGTGAGCATTTACAGTGAATCCTTCGTCGAAACTGCTTGTCAACACCTTCTGCTCCTCGTTGGGATCGACATTCTTACTTATCGAAGATACTACGATACACCCCCTATACTTGTGGGTCATCACTCCCTCCAAGGCTGATACATCTATGTTTCTTTTTCACAAGTCTGTTGTCACTATCTTTGTTCTGATCTATGTTGATGATATTATTGTGACCAGCTCCTCTGATTATGCCATCTCTGCATTGCTCAAGGACTTGAATGATAACTTTGCTATCAAAGATTTGGGTGACCTTCATTATTTTCTTGGTCTTGAAGTGAAGAAGATACCTAATGGCTTGGTCCTCACACAGGAAAAATATGCTCATGATCTGCCGGCTAAGGCTCATATGCTTGAGTGCAAGGCTGCACCTACACCGCTATCCTCTTCTGAGTCTCTATCTCTCTATGACGGTACTCCTCTTGGCTCTGATGATAGTACACGGTACAGAAGTATGGTTGGTGCGCTTCAGTATCTTACACTCACTCGTCCAGACCTGTCTTTTTCTGTCAATAAGGTCTGTCAATATTTACATGCTGACATAGGCATCCCAAATGGGCCTGCCAAAGATAGTACCCGGGGTTTAATGAAGGCCCACTACCCGAAGAATAAGAAGATTCGGGAGCCCAAGATATATTAAGGAAAGTAGAGTTGTAATAGGAAGTGTTGTTTGTAATCTGGCGGGATGAGTTAGAAACCGTCCCGGACTCTGTAACTTGTACAAAACGAAACCCTCGGCTCCGCCTCTTATATAAAGGGGGAGTCGAGGGACGAAGAGATCATCGAATCATTGTTCACAAACCCTAGTTTTCATAATCGTCGAGTACTTTTCGGCTGAAACCTTCGAGATCTACTTGCCCTCTAGTTCTAACTAAACCCTAGCCTATAACCCGTAGGCATTGACAAGTTGATACCTTGTCAATTGGCGCCGTCTGTGGGAATTAGAGGTGTAAGGATCTGATCTCGATGGCACGTTCAAGATCTTCGACATCGTCAACCGGAAGCAACACAATGGATCGAGGAAAACAGATCGCTGCTGGTCTTGTCGATTTTGTTCCTCACCCACCCTCCCGTTTGGATGCATATGCGTATCTGGCGGAGCCCATGGAGATGACGTTCGGAAGGTTTCACTTTCGCGTCGAGAAGGAAGGATCGTATCGTGTCGAAATTCCGATTTCGTCGGGATCGTCGGTGGTCGATTCCGATTTTTCAAGCTATGCATCGTCAACCGAGTCAGGAGAAGAAGAAACCTCGGAAACACATTACGTCAGCACCAGAGCAAGAGAGAAACTCGCCAAGATCTTCGGCGACATATCGTTCGAGTCATCTGCGGACTCATATATAAGCGATGACTCAAGCGATGTCGACGAGCTACGACTTCATCGACAAATCTATCACAGTGGGCAAGGTCTTCATCAATCTCAACAATGATGTCACCAAACCCAACATAGATCTGAGTACAAAATATCATCAGATTTATGCTATCGAAAATCAAGAAGAAACATCAGAGGCTTTCGACGATTTGGGTAATCCCTATGTCGATCCCTCGGATCTAAGGAGGGGTATGGGCACTAAATATGTCGGGCCCACACCACGTGACAGAGTTCAACTTCCACAAGCAGCCTGGGATAGAGCTGCAAAAGCTTTAGATGGCTCGGAGCCAATGACGACAACGGCTACGGCTCAAGAACTGCAAGCTTATCAATATAGGCTCGCACGAGCTGCCAGAGAAATAGAAAAACAGACAGCTGAGTTGAACAGAAGAAAGGAGGCAGCTTCTGCATCCAGCAGGAGAAGGGCAGATCTAAGTCGACAATCTAGGGTTTCGGGTGATAGCCATAGGGAGGCTCGGAACAGAGGAAGATCAAGGTTACAACACATACCCGAAGCAGAAAGAGAGCACTTAGTTCAAAACCTCGACATGTCCTTTATGTCGATAGATACAAGAGGAAACATTATCCCTAAAACACCGTAAGCTGGGTATATGGCGGCACAAGCTTATATCCTCGCATCTAGGCCACCCCAGGTGATCCAAGGGAAACATTATACAATATGGCGTTAGCAGGGGTTGGAGCTATGGGGACAGCGTTTGTATCAACGCCTCCCGAAGGAGCGGCAAGGCAAAATAGTCCACGACCTGCAGCAGCAACGGCGGCAGTCCCTGAAGGACCAAGTGGAGCAAGAGACACAGGAGCACAAGCAAGGGTCGATAGAGCGAGGCAAAGCAGAAGAGATCATCGGCAATCCCCGGAGCTTGACGACGAGGATATGTGCGGCCTACCATGCTTTACGAGGAGAGTCCGAAAAACTCGAGTCCCCTCAGGATTCAAGCTACCCGATCATTTCAAAAAATTCGACGGTCTGCAAGATCCAGAAGATTGGCTAGTTGATTACCTCGAGACGGTGAAGTTAACTGGAGGAACTAGGGCAACAGCCATGCAAAGTATTCAGGTGCACTTAAGTGGAGCCGCACGATCTTGGATCAAAAAGCTTCCGCCAGGATCTATCGACAGCTGGGAAAGTTTCGAGGATGTATTCGTCAAGAACTTCAGGTCCACGTGCAAAAAACCTGCGTCGTTAGAAGAGCTGAGAGCATGTCGACAAAAGCCAGATGAGTCAATGAGAAAATACATCCAAAGGTGGAACATCATAAAAAACTCGGCAGAAAATATATCTGACGAGAGAGCAATAGATGCGTTTGTCGCAGGAATTAGGCGTGGAGATTTTGTCGAGGACTTGGGAAGGACCAATCCAAAGACAGTATCCGCGTTAATGGAGATAGCAAATAGATGGGCAGATGGAGAGGATGCTGTCCACAACAAACGGCACAGGTCACCAGAGGAGGACCGTGGTCGAAATTACCAATCGAGGCGACGATTTCCCCGGCAGTACCCGAATTATGACGCCCCAGGGCAGATTTCGGCAGGCTTTCGGGCAAACACAGGGGGAAACAATAGAGATGATTATCAGAGAAGCAGCGAGCAGCGAGGCGAAAACAGGGACGACTCTCGCAACAGGCAAAATAGCGGGCCTAGGTTCCCAAGGCCTTTCGTGTCACCCGAAGAAATGATGAACGGACCGTGCCAGATGCATTTTTTCATCGACAGCAACGGAAAAAGACAGTCAGGGCACCTGCAGAAAGACTGTCGAAATTTTCAGGCAATGTTCAGATATGCAGAGAACGCTCATGCTCGAGCAGCACAGAGAAATCCTCGGGAGCCCAGGAGTGAGGTTCACCTGCCACCACCTCCCGCGATTACGGACGACAACCGACACCAGCTCAGAATAGCGGCAGCACCTCCACCACCACCTTATGTCGATCCTAACTCAAACGGAGCGGTGTCGATGATTCAGAAGGGAAGGCCGTCCAACAGAACTCAAAAAGTGATCTCGAGACAGGTGTTCATGGCAGAGAAAATGCCTCCACCAACAGTTGAGTACCTCAATTGGTCAGGGCAAGACATCGGCTTCACCATAGCGGATCATCCGCAGCAAGTTCCTCGACCAGGGCAGTCAGCACTTATTCTGCCAGCAGTTATTGCGGGATTTGATGTTTCTCGAGTATTCATAGATGGTGGCAGCAGCTTAAACCTTATGTACGCAGATACATTGAGGAAGATGAACATATCCTTAGCAAACTTGAAGCCAACGGACACAAGGTTCCACGGCATCACACCGGAGAAACCAAGTTATCCATTGGGGAAGATAAATCTCGACGTTCGCTTTGGAACTCGAGAGAATTATAGAATCGAGAAGCTGGAATTTGAAGTCGTGGATTTTCCGTCGCAATACCACGCTTTGTTGGGACGACCAAGCATACGCTAGGTTTATGGCAGTACCACACTATACATATCTGTTGTGGAGATTGCCTGGACCAAAGGGACCAATCACAGTTAAAGGAAGCTTTGCCTTAGCCGACAAGTGCGACAAGGATTTTCATCGGTTATCAGAAACTTTCGGGATGCAAGCTGAGTATTTGGCGTCCAAAAGTATGACTGATTACGACGTATTGCCAGACGTTGGAAGGCCAAATAAAGAATCAACTTTCAATACCGAGAAAAATTCAAAGGAGGTGCAGATTCACCCGACAGACCCGAAAAAGACGACATCTATCGCAAACAACATGGATATCGCATAGGAAAGCGCGCTCGTCGAGTTCCTCCGTGAGAACTGGAAAATCTTCGCATGGTGTCCAGCCGACATGCCAGGAGTACCCAGGGAACTTGCCGAGCACCACCTAAATTTGGATCCATTAGCGAGACCAATCAAACAACCTTTGCGGCGTTTTCGGAACCAAACCGCAAAGCTATGCTGTCGTAAATCAATCGACTACAAGAAGCTGGTTTTATCAAAGAGATATTCACGAAGCCACATGGGTAGCAAATCCCGTGATGGTGCCAAAGAAAAACACTAAGGTCCTTCGCATGTGCGTCGACTTTACGTGTCTCAATAAACATTGTCCAAAGGATCACTTTCCCTCCCGAGGATCGATCAAATTATCGACTCCACGGCTGGATGCGAACGTCTTTCCTTCCCGGACGCGTATTCTGGTTATAACCAGATCAGACTGAAAGAAGAAGATGAAGTAAAGACCGCGTTTATTACACCTTACGGCGTGTTTTGCTACAGAACAATGCCCTTTGGTCTAAAAATTGCGGGAGCAACATACCAGAGGATGATGCAGAAGTGTTTGGCGACACAGATTGGAAAAAACGTGCAAGTATATATCGACGATGTCGTCATAACATCAAAAAAGGGGACAACACTGATCGAGGATCTCAAGGAAACTTTCGACAACCTCAACAAATTCTGCCTGAAGTTGAACCCAACGAAGTGTTCCTTTGGTGTCCCAGCAGGAGAACTATTGGGGTTTCTAGTCTCAGCAAGAGGGATTGAAGCAAATCCCGATAAAATACAAGCTATCGTAACAATGAGAAAGCCAACAAAGTTGAAAGAGATACAACAGCTAACTGGGCGAGTCGCAGCTTTGAGCAGATTCGTCGCCAGGCTGGGAGAAAAAGCGTTACCATTTTACGCTCTGATAAAGCAAGGAGACAAATTCCAGTGGAACGAAGAGGCCGACAGAGCCTTCGAAGATTTGAAGCGCAAAATCTCGACACCACCAATCTTGGTGGCGCCGAAGGAAAAGGAACCTCTCCTGCTATATATCGCAGCCACGCCCCAAGTGGTGAGCACGGTGCTCGTTGCCGAAAGAGAAGAAGAAGGAAAACTCCACGGAGTACAGAGGCCAGTATACTTCGTCAGCGAAGTTTTATCGCCATCAAAACAAAGGTACCCTCAGTACCAAAAGCTAGCATACGGAGTGTTCACAAAAGCACGAAAATTGCGCCACTATTTTTCGGCACACCCGATCATAGTGGTCAATGAGGCTCCTTTGTCAAATATACTGAACAATCCAGAAGCTACGGGTCGTGTCTCCCTTTGGGGAATAGAACTTTCCCCTCGGGACATCACGTATGAAAAACGAAAAGCAATCAAGTCGCAAGTTCTGCCAGACTTCATCGCAGAGTGGATGGAGCTGCAAAACACAGGACCCCCAGACTTGTCGAGAACCTGGACCATGAATTTCGACGGGTCCAAGAGAGTAGAAGGAGCTGGCGCAGGAGTAGTACTTATATCACCCGAAGGCGACAAATTGAAGTATATCCTTCGGATGACGTTCCCTAACGCATCTAACAATGAAGCAGAATACGAAGCCCTCATACACGGGATGAAGATGGCGAAAGCTTGCGGTGCAACTCGATTAAAAATCTTTGGCGACTCACAATTGGTGGCTCAGCAAGTTATGAACCAATGTGACGCAGATCAATGATAGCATGGTAGCATACAAGGAGGTGTACAATGAACTCGAGAAGCTATTTGATGGATGCGAGGTAAATCACATCAGTAGATTGAGCAACGATGAAGCTGACGTCCTTGCAAATATCGGGTCTCAATGCCTCCCAATCCCGCCAGGAGTATTTTGGGAAGAAATAGCGGAGAGATCTACGAAGCCAAAACAGGTGCAGAAAAAAGCAAAAGAGAAAACTTCGACATCCCTCACAGAAACCACGGAGGAGGAAGAGGAACAAGAGCTTGTGATGATGGTACAAGTTCCTTGGATGCAAGTATATATATCATACATCCTCAGGAAAGAAATACCCGATGATCCAGTCGAGGCACGGCGAGTAATTCGACGCTCTAAAGCTTTCACGGTGATCAAAGGAGAACTGTACAAGCGAAGTATTTCAGGCGTCCTGCAAAGGTGTGTCACACCCGAAGAAGGAAGAATAATTCTGAAGGATGTACACGAAGGAATATGTGGCCACCACGCGAGTAGTCGAGCTATCGCAGCCAAGGTTTTTCGGGCAGGATTCTACTGGTTGACAGCAATTGAGGACGCCAAAGAGATAGTAAGGACTTGTGATGCATGTCAAAGGTTCGCCGCGGAACCTCACTCTCCAGCAGCAGAACTTACACCAATACTGTCGGGGGGAAGACCCCGGGTAGGGCAATGGACGCGGAGCAGCCGGCTGGCCACTGGCCGGCTCGCGGCAAAGGCCGGCTGAGGAGCAGCCGGCTGGCGCCGTGGCCGGCTGGTCCGGAAGCCGGCTGGCTCCAGATCCTAGTCGGTCTGGCTATGGCCGCCAATGCTGTAGCTGGGCCGGCTTCTACAAGCCATATCCGGCCGGGGTGCGTGCCTCGGACCGACTCGAGGCTGGCGAGTCTTGCCTTGGAAGGAACCGGGTTGGTGATCCGGGTTCCCAAAGTCCACGCCGACTTCATCTTCCGTAAGCGCGGGGCACTGTGGAGCAATAGTGCCACGCGCCGGACAGGCCATCATGGCTAACGACAACCCGTACTGGCTACAGTGGCTGACGGCGACAGAGACACCTCCTCTCCATACCGCTGACCTGGGCAGCCGGATGGGACATGCCACTACGCCTCAACGGCTCCTGACGTCACTGCCTCGGGAAGGAGCGGAAGCCGGAGCCGGCCAAGCCGGCCAGTAGACTATAGGGTCTTATATGTAAAGTGCCGGTGCCTATATAAGCCGCACTACCCCCTCTCGTGCGGCGGATCGATCATTCTCACTTCATTCCACCCTTAGCGCTGCCCTGTGAGAGAGACCATCGTCTCCCTTAGCCTCCCGGGAGCAGCCGGACACGGCTCTAGGAGCACCATTGTACTTGTGTGATATCTTATACACTCTAGCGAGGAGTAGAGGTTTTACCTCCACCGGAGGGCCTCGAACACTGGGTACGTCGCCGTGTCGCTCGTGCCCATACCCGCTTCCGGATACCGCCGTGAGATCTCTCAGGAGCCCCTTCGATTAGCCACCCTATGGCATATGCCGTGACGATACCACGACAAATACCATTGTCGTGGCCTTTCGCACAATGGGGACTCGATATGGTGGGCAAGTTACACAAATCGTGGCCAGGAGGAAAGGAGTACATGCTAGTAGCTGTCGACAAGTTTACAAAGTGGATAGAGGCGAAGCCGATAAATTCGCCAGACGGAGCATCCGCAGTAAAATTCATAAAAGGCCTCGTCTTCAAGTTCGGACACAGATAACAACACCACCTATGTTATAAGTGGCGTTGTGGGAGCCATTGCGGCGGAGGCAGAAAATGCGTTAATTTCCAAAGAACCCAATTAGGAGTGATTCCAAGGAAGCATTCGCACAGTGTGATGAAAATAGAAATATGAAGGATGGAATTGGGGGTCAGCTGGTGCAGCTGAATCCCATAGACAAAGAGAAGGCCGCGGAGGAAATCGTGAATTGGGGTAGAAAGGCCACGGATGAGATGATCAACGAAACTAACCCGGTACTCCATTGGAGGGTTGGGGTAGCTTTCTTCGCTGGGAAAGCGGATGGCGTCTTCTTTCTTCATCAAGCCAAGCCTCTTCGGCATGTTGACATCTTGGTTGGAGATTTTAGATCTCTCCCACTCAAGATCTTCGGCAGCCATCTTGGATTACGGAGTACTATGGCGAGTGAGTCGCGTGCGCGGTGGCATCAACGGCACTGGAAAAAGCAATGCTTGTGCGTGCAGAAGATCAAACAGAGTTGGGCGCAAGGGAAGTTTTTGCAGAGGGGAACAGATGTGCGGCGCAAGCGAAGGAGTAGACCGAGGTTGAAGAAAGGTTTATATAGGATTCGGGTGAAGCAGTGCACCGTTGGATGAAGAAATCGTGTGGTGAAAAAAGGATCTTGTAGATACAAGGGTAAAAAGGTATTTTTACTGAGATAGAATGGAACAGGCGTTACCGTACGTGCGCCAGGAAAAGCGGAGGACGTGTGTCCCCCACTTGCACGACGTGTCAACGAGGTGGAAATAATGGACCCACAAGGCAGCAAAGTCACGACTATTAATAGAGATGAAGTGAATTTGACAAAGGAAAGTATGTCGACAAGAAAAAATAAAAGAAGAATGGCGACAGAAGAAGTTATTTGAATACTTCGGGAGCCTTTGGTCAAATACAAGTTTTTGCCCAAATGCTCGGGGGCTACTTCGATAAAAGTAAAATTTCGACTATGGCAATATAGAAATTGCGGGAGCCTACAACCAAGCACAAGTTCGTGGCTGTAGCCTCGGGGGCTACTCCCATCTGGAGCGCTGTTCGCGCACCCGAGAGAGATAACAAAAGAGAATATCGGGAAATAATGACAATATAGCGACAAGGTGGATTAAAATGTTGAGCCTACAACCAAGCACAAGTTCTTGGCTGTAGCCTCGGGGGCTACTCCCATCGGGAACGCTGTTCGCGTGCCCGATGAAATTAAAAAAGGAAAAGGAAGAAAGATAGAAAAGCAAGAGAGTATATTTCGAGTTATAATTAACTCTGCATATACTCCCATCGGGAGATTAATATAAGTCATATTTGACTCGATAAAATGTGCCATTCCAACAGCCGGAAAAGCACTCGACAATATATTCTCGGAACGCCAAAGTTGCGATCAATTTACGAATGCCGCAAATTTGCGAAGGTAAGACCCCGGATCCGTTACGCTGGGCGTGGCATCGCCTAAGACTGCGCTCTGCTACTTTTATCCGTATCAACAGATACGAAGAAAAATCCTAACGGACGCGTTAGGTACTCGATAAATTTGGCTGGGACTCGACGGAATGGTAAGACCTTAAGCGGCACTTGTCGGAGTTTGCACCGGTATCCCGAGATCATGTCCGGGGACGTGATCTTGAAGTAGGTTTTTGCGGATTGCCACTAGAGCGGTTAACTAGTACCCGATCCGTCGGATGAACTAGCCCCAACTACCGGTATCCCTGTACAATATAGAAATTTATATGAAGAAATATAGAAAAGTTTAAATTGTCAAATAAAAATAAACGAGTGGAGATTTTCCCCGACTCTACGATTCAAGCAAAATCTCGGGGACTATCGACATAGGCATCCCAAATGGGCCTGCCAAAGATAGTACCCGGGGTTTAATGAAGGCCCACTACCCGAAGAATAAGAAGATTCGGGAGCCCAAGATATATTAAGGAAAGTAGAGTTGTAATAGGAAGTGTTGTTTGTAATCTGGCGGGATGAGTTAGAAACCGTCCCGGACTCTGTAACTTGTACAAAACAAAACCCTCGGCTCCGCCTCTTATATAAAGGGGGAGTCAAGGGACGAAGAGATCATCGAATCATTGTTCACAAACCCTAGTTTTCATAATCGTCGAGTACTTTTCGGCTGAAACCTTCGAGATCTACTTGCCCTCTACTTCTAACTAAACCCTAGCCTATAACCCGTAGGCATTGACAAGTTGATACCTTGTCACATGCTCCTACTACTGCTCATTCGACTGCTGTCAAACGCATTCTTCGCTATGTCAAGGACACTACTTGCATTGGTATCACATTTATACGCTCTCGATCTACTCTCCTGAGTGCTTTTTCATATGCTGATTGGGCTGGCTGTCTTGAGGACCGGCGCTCCACAGGTGGTTTTGCCATCGTTGTTGATCCCAATCTTGTCTCCTGGTGTGCCAGAAAACAGGCTACTGTGTCTCGCTCCAGTACTGAAGCTGAATATAAAGCTCTTGCCAATGCCACTGCTGGATTAATTTGGGTTGAAGCTCTTCTCCATGAACTTGGTGTGCGTCTCCAGGAAAAGCCTTGTCTATGGTGTGATAATCTGGGTGCTACCTATCTCTCTGCCAATCCTATTTTCCATGCTCGTACCAAGCACATCGAGATTGATTATCATTTTGTGTGGGAAAGAGTTGCTCGTAACAATCTAGCTATCAAGTTCATTTCCACTAAAGATCAAGTAGCCGATGGTTTCACAAAGCCCCTCCCTGTCAGGGGTCTAGCCGAGTTTAAGCGTAATCTGAACCTCTACCGTGCTTCAGATTAAGGGAGGATGTTAGAGTATGTAATACAGTATGTGTACGTGTACGGAGTAGTACTCCGACGTACACATACCAACCTTGTATTTGCCATGTATGGGGGCTTTTCCCTACACTATATAAACATGCAAACGATGCCCTAGAAGGGTACGCATTGTTCCACGATATTTGACACTGATGTGCTTTTGATGTGCTTAGAGAAGTTAATTCTCTTCTTTATGGAGTTGTAGACAATAAAGCGAAAACTGTTTCAAATGCTGATGCGGCAATGGTATATATGTGGGTGCATTCCAAACGTTTTTCTTAAAACTGGAACAAAAGTTATTCCATTAATTAACCGGCTCAGCAGACATGCTGGCCACCTCCACATTAACCAAGTTCGGTAGTGATTCAGGTCATAAGCATCTGACATCACCCCTACTCACACCAACAGACGCAATGGCATGTGCTAACTTATTACAACCACGATGACAATACGAATAAAGAACCAATGAAAAATTTAACTGAATAAAAACTCGAATATCTCGATAGATGACTCCCTCCGGAGCCAGATCAAAATCTCTGCTCTGGATTGCTCTAATGAGATTTTGTGCATCAACTATATGTCCCATTCCCTATAGAGCAGCTGCGTTAATCGCCTGTCTGCACGCTTGCGCTTCTACTTGCGCTCCACTGCATGCATGCGCAATTTGTCCCGCACCTTAACCCTGACGCTGTCTCTGATAACAAATCCCCAGCCACCAACCTTGGTGTTTGCATCAAAAGCACAATCTCTACTATTAAGAGCAAACTGGTGAATGCCTGGTGTCACATTTTCAGGATGGACAATAATACCCCCCACGGTGTCACACATCTAAGAAATTACGGAAGGATGCCACCACCTCTATTTTTCTGGTTCGCTGGAGATAGCATTTGATTTATTAATAATCGCATGTTGCATGGTGCGTTATCTACTCAAGGCCTGCGTTATCTACTCAAGGTCTGTTACATTTGTTAGTTAGACGTATTGCATGCAGCTTTATCTACCCTGGAATGACGCAACAACCACGTCTCCCAAGCCACAATCAGTATGACTTATGTAATGCCCACATCCATTTGCCTGAAAATTGCGTCTCGATTGTCTCCTAAACATCATCTTCTTTTTCAGCCCATGAAAGGATGAACCACTCGGTGACCTCATCGTGTAGCCTACGCTGGATCTTGAAAGGGCGGGGGAGAGCAAGGCGGTCAGGGACGGAAAACGCTGAAAGGACACGGATCTTTACTATTAAGGTGAAACCTTCGAATGCATGGTGTTGTTAGCGTTAATTTCTCTAATCTCCAAAAAAAAAACAAATACGTAAAAACATGAGTATTGTTTGAGCGTTAATTTCTCAAATCTCATGCGTACTAATAGGGCTAATCGTTCTTGTCAAACGTATTGTTTGCGACAAATGAAAACCGCCGCCGCACACGCATCAACGCCTGGCCGCCCCCACACACCCATTCACGCCGGGGCCAGGCAGGTGCACGTCCCGCCAACCCGCGCACGTCCAGTTGTTGTGCATGAGCCACGCCACGTTGACGAGCAGCGGCACACAGTGCGTCCGCTCCGCCTTCTTGGTGCCGCTGCCGGACGCCTCGAAGTCGTTCTTCTTCTTCCCCATGGTGATGCGGTGGTGCGCGGCGGTGAGGGGTGGGAGTGGAGGTGTCCGTGTTGTGGGCGATGCCAGGGACGATGCCGATCGACTTTTAAGGCCGGACGCGCGCGGGACACGATGACATTGATGGCGGCGCAGAAGCCCAGCCGCCGCCCGCCAGTGCGCACGCAGAAGAGGCAGCCGCGACATTGATGGTGAAGGCTGCGGCGTAGACGCGAAAGCGATGCCCTCGATACAACCCTATGGCTCGCTGCCAGGCGGACCCGGTGGAAAAGCGAGCGGTCACTTGGGGCCTCCGCCACGACGCATCCCAGGCGCTAATATGCGCCGCGTTTGCGTCGCTGCGGATGGCCCGGTCACTATGCGTCGCCCTGCTGGACCTTGTTCCTGATGCATTTTCGACCCGCGCGGACGCAAACGGTCGCCCAGCGGCGTCGCCCCGTCGGAGATGCCAGGGAGTAGGAAGACTGCTGTTGTTGGGCAGCATATCTGCAGTTCACTGTCAAAGAAAATATTGGACAGATTTTGTATCTCATGGTGAAGGATCCAAATGATAGTTTTCAGAAACCTTTCTTCAGGCAAGTTTTCGTCTTTGCTTGCTGACAGATTTGGAAATGCATAGACATTTCCGAATATTAGACCGAGTTTTACCGTCTGATGCTGCAATTTTATACTACATGACATTTATCTTCACTTGTACAGATTCAAGCTAAAGCTTAACTGATATGTTAACAAATTTATATAGATAACTTAGCACGAATTCAAGTCTCAGGTTGTACTGCTAGAATGAATTCCCTCGTGGATATCAACCTTCTGTTTCAATGAAGTGCTATGTAGCTTGATTGACGAGTAGACTGAAGTTATTTACTCCATCGTCAATGTGAGTACCACACTATGTTCTGCAAGATGTGCCCAGTTTCTTATTTTCCATGTATTTAAGATATGATATTTGTCCGTTTTATTCAACCACCTCTGATTTTTGTACCTTAGTTCAGATTTGTTCGGTAAAGTTCTCCAAGATTCAGCTGTGTTGCACTAATTCCAGGTTAACAAAGTTAATCTATAATTATTTTCTCGCTTGTGTTTACTTCAAATGCAGCCATATTGTCTTGTCCACTTATGTGCATTAACTATACTGAAAAGTATGGTTCTATGAATACCTGCAGCTAGCATCTCATACACTCTTATGCCCATGCACTATAGTTTTCCGATTTATCTAGGTGAGCAACCATGCTCTAAAATTTAGAAAATCGGGAGTTTTTTTTTTTGGCATGGAGATAATGCTCCTTTGCTTGTTCCGTCTTTTATTAATTGTGAAATACTATATATGCTAGAGAATGGCCCAAGCGACTCCAAGCTATATTATTGTACCTTAGTTCAGATTTGTTCGGTAAAGTTCTCCAAGATTCAGCTGTGTTGCACCAATTCCAGGTTAACAAAGTTAATCTATAATTATTTTCTCGCTTGTGTTTACTTCAAATGCAGCCATATTGTCTTGTCCACTTATGTGCATTAACTATACTGAAAAGTATGGTTCTATGAATACCTGCAGCTAGCATCTCATACACTCTTATGCCCATGCACTATAGTTTTTCAATTTATCTAGGTGAGCAACCATGCTCTAAAATTTAGAAAATCGGGAGTTTTTTTTTTTTGGCATGGAGATAATGCTCCTTTGCTTGTTCCGTCTTTTATTAATTATGAAATACTATATATGCTAGAGAAGGGCCCAAATGACTCCAAGCTATATTATTGCTCGGTAAAATCCCAATTACAATTGTTGATTGATTGCTTCTGAGACTTGTAGCATTGGAGTGTGATGTATATGGCGTGGCATGATGCGGCAAGCGGGGAGGCGAAGGTTATAACGGGAGCAACAAGATGGAGGGGTGCAACAAGTGGGGAGACATGTTGTTAAGAACTGGAAAGGCTGACAGCTTGGAGATGGCCTGGTGATGCGGTGGTTGGTAGGGAGCGCAGCTTGGCGGTGTGGTAATTGGCATGGAGCGCGTAGGCTGGTTGAATTAGGGATTTGGGGACATATTGGTTAGTGTGGTTTTCCTGGCATTCATTAGCTAATTCGATTCGAAGCAAACATTGCTTTATTCTTTCAATTATTGTAATTCAGATTTTTTCTTCTCTTTCCTATTGTTTTTATTTGGAGAACAAATGTTTTGAAAATTTTAGGAATGTTGTCGCATCTCTCTCTTGGTTATTTTTACTTTCATAAATTCTGCTATAATCCATTTTTTTATTTTCTGTCCAGACAAGCCCACCTCAATGCTACATGAATCCATCAACTTTATTTTAAGTGGTTGTGGCTGTGAGTTGGGAATGTATTTCTATTAAGTTGGTGCATGTGCGCAGTGGCGGACCCAAGATTTTCATCAAGTCTGGGCACATTAGTTTCTGTGGTGGATTGGAATTGGATGGATAAGCTTGCTCTGCTCCCCTCGGGCTCTAACATGATGTTAGTTTCTGTGGTGGATTGGAATTGGATGAATCAGCTTGCTCTGCTCGCCGTGCTGCAATTATCGAGGTTCTGGCGCGTTCTTAAAGCACAAAATGCTGGTGATGCATTTTGGACCGTTGCGACATGAACACCTTCTTCCTGTTGCTTCAGCCCCTTCCCTTCCATGCGCTACAAAAGTTGGATCGGGAATTCAAGTCTTATGGTAAAGCTCTCTGTAAACTATCGCATTTTCTTTACATATATAGTTGCGTGCATGATAGAATAGGGATCATGAAAATGGATGCAATTGGACGAAGCAGTAGCTGGCATTAGTTTTATTCTTGGGAAGATTAGTTTCAAGAATAATTGGTTTGGAAGTTACCAATCAGAGGCTATTAGTTCGTAGATGCAACAAGATAGATTCTAGATTATATTATACAGGGTTATGCATAGGAAATCTACTGTTATTTATAGGCATATAAGATTTTGTTTTTGTTTTCTGGTTATTCTATTTTCTACCAACTTGTTATCATAACAAAGAGGGATGAGAGAGAAATGAGGAGGCAAAGAAAATACTATTGTCTCCTTGCTCGGCTTGCACTATCCAAAATCCAGAAAACTTTCTCTGCTTGCACTATCAGAAATCTAGAAAAAATAAACCAAATTGTGAAGACCATGGTAACAATAGAAATCACAAAAAAGTAGGTGTTACCTATAAAAAATCCAAGGATTCATTCACTCTAGATTTTACAACGTTGATTTTTTTTCGTACACCTGAGAATGGTAGCCAATCATACAACCAAAATGAGTTGCATATAGCATTTCATATATTTGACGCTTAATTAATAATAATGGAATATCTGATGTAGCATAAATTTTGTTTGTTACAATTAAGTCTATTAGTTTCATACGTATGTTTTTTCCGACTAACTGGATAAATTTTTTGAGCCGTGGCGGAGCACGGGCATTCAACTAGTCTGCATTAATTTTTAGGATATCTCCCTCTGGCATCCTCCAATCTGATTGATTTTCCTGACTTCCTTTTACATCAATCTTTCGGCAATAGCGATGCCCAATAAGTCACCTGGCTACGTACTTCCTGAACCGAAATTTTCTTTCCCTCTGCATATAACTTATTCCTCCTGACCCACCACCGCCAGAAAACACAACAGACCAAAATCTTCTCTTTATCTTTTAGTGACAAAATTTCTTGTACCACTGAATCTGCACTCTCTAGTGTGCTCAGGGCATGAGCAATGGAGGCAGCTATTCAATTAAGCTTGGATAAAAACTTTTGACATATGCATGCCATGTTATGGTCCTATTAATATGACTTTCTCTCAAAAGCTGTTGGTTTGTCTCTTTCTATCTCACATTTCCACTCAGTTTTCACTTTATGGTTGAAGAGGTTGCCTCCTGATGAAGAGGTTGCCTCCTTATCCGAACCTAATTTGGACCACCCAAACCAAGATAAAGCTGCGAAGCAACACTCCTGGGGCTATGCATTGGACATGCCCTCATGCGACCATACCAGCTTCCCATATCACACATTTGCCACAGCTGCTTCACTTCTTTGCAATTAAAGAATAAATGGGCCCCATCCTCATCAAAACATCTACATCAAACACATAGTGTATCACAATTCTAATCTCGGGTGCAGAATTGGCATTGGATAAATAATGTTCAGTTCCAACGAATAGGTCAAATGAACCTTGCAACCTGGTGTAGTTTTCCACTAGCAGTTCATAATTAATTGTATCATAAAATTCAGGTTTGGGTTATAATTCTATTTGTATATTGCGGTGACCCAGCGTACCACTGCATGGTGTAGTACACAAGTCGTTGACATAACACAAGTGAAACACCGTTCCACTCATATTACATCTCTCAGAGTGGTACAACAGAAACATATGCGAGTCCAAGGTATGTCTATAGAAGTACACACGAGCTGTTTACATAAGATCAACACAACCTCCTACTTTACAGTGAGGTAAAACTTCAAATAAAGCTCCAGAAGAACGACTCGTAGTCTATCTTATTGCTAACTCCAGTTCAAGAGCTACTTGGCTTGCTATAGAAATCTAGCTACTTAGGTGCTAGGATTAGGGAAAGGTTCCCTTCTATTACTAGTCTAGGTTTCCATAATAATTGATGCGGAAGTTGACTCCATTGACTTCTTTGATTGGATTCTTCATCTTGTTGCAGTTGACTCCCTTGTCTTCGAGTTCCACGGTAGTTTCTCCTTCGGTGCATTGCTCTAAGAAGGGGGTTCAAACGAGATAGAATGAGTACGAGCGTACTCAGCAAGTTCATATTAGGAAATATGTGTATCATGCACTAGCTACAGCCATAGACCGAGAAAGTCATAGGCCAATGCAAGTTTTCATAAGCATTTCTTCAAAAGGTTTATTTTATTCTGAAAACTATGCCCGTCGGTCTTCACGGGTTGACTAGAACTTCGTGGAGTTCCTTTCTGCCGCGTTCGCAGTTCCCTTCCCGAACAGGGAGTGACAGATCACAATTCTTGATACCCTCTGCGAGAGGTGCGTTACTTTACCCCACAAGAGATCTTAACCATGTTGCCGGCCGAGAGTATGTCCCCGTCCACACTTCCTTTGGTGTGAGGCCCGAGTATAAGATCCAAGCCAATCACTCGCCTTCTCCGCGACCCTGCAAACCCACCCTTTTGTCCGACCAGTACACCTCCGGTAGACTTCCCCCGATAATACGGCTTTACTCATGGTGTACTCCGGACAATCCCTCATAGATGGTAGAGATTAACATCACTAATGGATGGGGATTTAAAAGGATATCCCAACCTATTGCGGCGAGTGCCTCCAACACCCCACCGTCTCTACCATCCGTTGGCGTGCGAAAGGAAAAGATACAGACTGACTTCCCCAGAGCCATTATAGATCTTATGGATAACGCGATATGTACGGCGCTAGAATCAACTGGACGGCATTGGTAATTAATCCTAGGGTGATATAACCCATTGCAATGGAACCTCCACCATATCAACACATACCATGGTTCCATTGCCCACCACATAGTCATATTCATAATTGTAAAATAATATTTGCTTTTCAATGCATGAGTGATAAGTATAGTACTTTGCATATAGTTTGATACAAATAATCAAATGACATGAGCAAGCGATGAACTTGCCTTTCTTGACTGCAAGATTATGCAGGCAAAAGCTTCGATACGTGAGATCTCCAAATGCTGAAATACCATCATCGTCCGGTAAGGACAATGTTTAAAGAACTGGCAAAGATGCTATAATGCATAGTATGAGATGCAATCGTCCCGAGCGTAACCTAACCTCAATGATTTAGGATGTATGAGTTGTAAAGATTTCTTTAGGTTGGTTGCACTTTTACAATGGTTCTCAAACAAGGTTCTTATTAGGGTTTGGTTATATTAGCATCAAAATCAAGTGATATAAGACATCATAACAATCATACACATAAAGAATAGTAGTGGAATAATATGTGAAGAACAGTTGTCAATTTTAAGTTCTACGGGACATGGTTGATGATTACTGATATTATACTTCAAAAGAATAACTTTTGAAGAACATGTTGTTTAAGAAATATTGAGTATTTCAAAGAAGGATTAGGGTTTCTAAGGTTTGATTGGTATTTGTACTTCAAAAGAATAACTGTTGAAGAACAGGTTAATTAAGAACATGAACTATTATATATAGGTGTTATGGCTTTCTAGGGTTTACTATTGAATTCATTTAGTTCGGGATAGGAACTAGTTGGGTTTTTAACTTGGAATGGATTTCTATAGAGCAAGTATTGGTAGGTTTATTGCTATGGTTTCTTCTAAGCATTATATCAAAGGATGGTTATTTAAGATGGTTCTATAAATTAGCTATTAGGGTTTACTATGGTTTCACAATTGCTTTACTAAATAATCTCTAATTGTTTCTAAGCTAAGTGGTTTATCATTTCCTAAGTAAGGTTTAGTTGGATAGGAACATGTGATGTGATTTGCTACACAAGGTTGGTATTAAGGTTTATCATCATGGTTTAACTAGGGTTTGATGGTTGAGGTTGATCCTAATGGTGTGGTATATAGGATTGGTGATCAATGGTGCTAATATGTGGTAGCAAGCTAGGGTTTATACCTAGGTGATACTAGTGAATCATATAGGTTTTAATTAAGAATAGGAACATGAAATGATAATCTCATGTGACTTGGTTTATGCTAATGGATCATAAGCATGCATTCATTGGTTTCTTACTAGGGTTCTATAGGTATAGATGAACCTCACATGATCACATGTGATAAGCAACTAGGGTTTTAGAGTTACTACTAAAGTGTAAATATCACATGGGTTAAATCCTTAGGGTTTTAGGTTTGCAACTACTAGGGATGAACACATGAAATAATGAGATCAATGTCGTACTTAAATTAAACTTAGGGTTTCTAAATTATGGCACAACTCCTAAAATGATAATTGGTAATAGAGTTGTGGTTACTAATTACTTTGAGTCAAATTAATAATGGTTTAACATTTTATTAATCTCCACAAGATTTAATAATTAGGGTAATTCTTATTTAGGTTTAATTTAGAATCGGGGTTTAATAATTGTTATTAGGGTTTAAAATAATTAACTTGTTAACTAAAGATGTTTAAGTAAATAAGTTTTGATTTACCAAAATAATATTGGCTTATAATATTTTCTTGAGTTATTACTATTTAAAGAAAATGGAAAATAGTAATTTGCAATTAGGGTTTATGAATTACCACTAATAATTAAGTTAATGCAAATATGGTAAATAAAATTAATCCTAACATTTTACTTAGTTACTGAATAGTTAAAATTTAATTTTTACACTTAACAATTTATTGAATTCAAATTGTATTATAAATAATTGAAATGTCATAATTAATAAGGTTAAAAATAAGTGAAATTTCATTTTGTCACACATTTTTGTTTTATATTTTATTTAAATAGAGTTTATTTTTGTGAGCATTTTGATATATTATTTATAATTTTCTGATTAACAATGAATTTTATTTATTTTGGTAAAGTTTCAGTGATTTTCTGAGATTTAAATTAAAGATAGAAACACTAAATGTACCCGGTCTAGTGCTACCCCAGTGACTGACTAGTGGGGCCAATGCCACGTTGGCAATGGACCGAGTCAACACTAGCAACGGGTCCCTCCTTTTCTTATTTCAAATTTTATTTGCTGTTTTTAGTTTCTATTTTATTTACTGGTTTGAATTCAAATTTGAATTACTGTTTTGTTTTACGGGTTCTAAAATATTTGAGTATTAAGATAATTTGATAATCATGTTTACTTCATGGTTTTATTATTTTAAACAAATAATTTGGTTAGGATTCAATTGAGATTTTGTGAGACTTGAATTAAATAGAAATGGTTTAGGTATTTATCTTAACTCTTTAAATTTGGGAATCAAACCTATTTTGAATGATTTGAAGTTTATAACCAGTGCATAGTTAACAGGTCCTTAAGTTTTGTTATTACTTAACCATAGTGAGGTTCACATATATTTTAATTAAGGTTAGAGTTTAAAATGAAGGGTAATGTGAATGGTGTTGGTTCATGATTTTATGTGATTAACTATTTCTAGGGTTTAAGAAGAGTGGTTGGATCAACACTATATTCACTAATCTTGCTTAGCAAATTCTGGCTTGAATTACTTAGGATAGATTCTACACTCCCCATAGTCAATTCACTTTATAAGGTGATGATTCACTTATGACACAATATTCCATTTGGTTAACTAAACAAATACTTGGAATACCAAGTAGAATTGAATATTGGTTTTACTCTTCTCACCAAATGGCATTTAGTCCATAAGCATATGTGGCTTGGTTTATACTTGTGATCCCTGATACACAAGTTAGGGCATAATATTTTATGTAGATTGGTTCCATATGACAAGGTTTATGGTTTTGGGAATACTTCACTATTTGAAGTTTTAAATAGGCATGAGGCATGGCAGGGTTCTACTTATAATCCAAATTAATCCATGGGTTGGATTTCACATGTAGTTTAGGGTTTAAGTAGTGATCACCAATGTGATACACAACTAGGATTAGAATATGAGCATAAGCTTTGGTTATGTTTCACTAATGGAACATGGCTCTCATCTACAAGATTAAAGGTTGGTTTATACAAGTAAGATGTAATACTACTCTAAAATTCTCTAGGATAGACATGGCTATGGTTAGCATCTATAATCTCTCTCACTTCTAAATGTCTTGTAATAGCCTAAGGTCCTACTCAAGATATGGTGATATGATCCTCTAAATATATGGTTTTCCTAGGGATTCTACCTTGCGATATTCTGTAGCTTGTTCTTCAGGAAATCTGATAAACCTTCATCTTGTGGTATGCCTCCACCTCCTAGCTTCTTCATCTTGATCCTAGCTAATTCATATGGAGTGGCTCTATGTGTTTGTTTCCATGTATCATGGTACTTGATGAGCAAATGGATGAAGGGTGTGGCTCTATTTATAGGCTTGGGCAAGCTCTAATATCATGACACATAGGTGGTGACTCTTGTGTTGGTTTGATGAGTAAGGTGCTTGGTTGTCATGCCCTCATCCATAGCAATCCTTTGAGCATGAGGTGGCAAAGCTTGGAAAGCAAGTCATGTAGATATTTTCATCCTATGTGGCAAGATCATTATCCTCTCCTATGATTTATTTTTGGATAGCCAAGTGGCATTTGTTACTAAATATCTTGTGGATGGTTTTATTATTGTGGATGAGTCACTATATCATATTGGATTGGATTTATATTATAATATTGATCAAAAGATCAAGGTTGAAGGTTATTCCTCAAATTTGGATAGTTGGTGTTTGATTTCACCAAGGCATGATCATATGAGTTTCAAAATACTCATAGTTAGTTTTATTCAAATAGTGTGGACTATAATTTGTAATGTAAATGGATTTAGTTTTATGATATTCCATGTATTTAATAAGTTATGATTTAAATAAGAATGTGTGGCTTTTATGCACTTTAGACACTCGTGGTTTAACTTATTTATAAGTGAATTAAATTACACACAAAGGTAGTTGCTACTTTCAAGTGTTAATAAGTTAGAATTTGATTCTTAAAGAATGTGTTGTTGTAAATCTAATTCCATTTGATCTAATCCATAGATCAAATCATCTGTACCCAAAACAAGGTTTTAACAAAGATCACAGTGAAGTTTATAGCGCTTGACTTGATGATCTACTTCAATTCCAGCAAGTCAAGTGAAACTTCAGTTACTGTGGTAAGTTTTATTTGAAAGCGCGAAAATTCCCCGGATTTTCTATGCATGAATGCAATGCACACTTTGGTGTTCTCTCATTTTATTGCCTCTAAACCTGGGATATTACAGCCTCTCCCCCTTAAACTGAACTTCGTCCCGAAGTTCGAATGCTCTCATGTTTCGGAATGTTGAAATGTCTTGAACAGATCACCATCCTTCAATTCCATGGTGATCACACTAGATATAGCTGAATATATCCCTTGTCCAGATCCTTCCTGGAGTCTTTTGATGTCTGGCACAGATACTTTCTTCAATTCTATGATTTCTTCCAATACTCTAAGCTTTTGGTCTTATTCTTCAATATTCCTTGGATTAGGAAATCTTATTGGCTAATGGACTTTACTAATGGTTGTGGTGACATCTTTCTATTTGGGTACTCAAAGCTTGGTTCTACCAGCTGCGGTAATCTAGCTGCGGTGTAATATGGCACTACGATTTACCAGCTGCGATACTCAAACCTTAATTTTAAAAGATTTATTTAAGGTAGGGTATTGTTTTCCCTTACTACCATAACGAAAGTAATGGTACTTGGTAAGGTATTTACAATAGGCATGGTCCTGGTGGTTGAGTCCTACGAATGAATTAGACTCATTTAGTCCATCCAATCAGGGCTTCTAGTTTTAAGCTAGTTATCTTCCTTTTGGGTTCTTTAGGTTCCATGAAAGGAATCTTTCTAATAATCATTAGTTTTGGTATGGTCAAACCCTTCGGTCTTTTGTTTTCTTAGGCTTTGATTGTCCTCCGATAACTTCTTCCTCCAACTTCAGTATCTAAAGCTTACTTAAGTTCTCTTGGTTTCGAGTACTTATAATTACCTACTCAAGTTAAGGTCTAATCCTTACTTCCTCGAGATATGAACCTCGGCTTCTGGTCTGACAACCTCCTGAGAGTACTTTTATATGGGTACTTCCCATCAACCTTATAAAAATAAGATTGGACTTCCTTTCAGTTCAGACCTTTTTCTTTATCTCTCATACTCCAAATCATATTTTAATACTTCTCCTTCAATCTTTCTCTCCCCCTTGGAGTTTACTAATGATCTTCAAACTTCCTTTCTTCTAATCATTAAACTCCAAGGTTAGAATATTAGTCTTGGTCTAACTTGTAGTTCGTGCTTTTCTAGAGTCTCACGAAGAATTCTTTGTGGTGTATCCACACAGTTGTGGGTATCCATTATGAATCCTCCAATTAAAAAATTTACCAGCTACGAGATACCAGCTGCGAAATACTAGCTGCGGAATCCCCCTTTCTTTTAGGTAAAGAAATGTTCGAGTCGTGGCTATCCGGTACCAGCTGCAGACTACCTAGTACCAGATGTAGCTTATTGGATACCAGCTATGGCTATGTTGGGGTTGTCAATATCTACCTACCAGCTGTGGCTACTTACATAGCTTTAGTTAAGATATACCTGACTTTACATTCTTTCTCTTCATGGTTATCCTATATCAGCTGCGGTCTGATGATACCAGCTGTGACTTCACCTGTCTATTTTCCTTCTTCTAAGGTTTGTTTTACAAGATAACCACTTGTTGACACTATGAAAATAGTATTGTAAGTGACTTCGCTTGCATTCCCTTCTTCCATAATGAATATGGCTCTACTTCTACTGCTCCATATTCACTATTTTTCTCACTTTTATGGTATTTCCATGTTGAAATACTCCTTAATTGAGGATAAAAGTGAGTTTTAATTGATCCTTCCTTCAGATTGTTGTGGTTACTTCCCACACTTTACTTCCTTCTTCTAGTGAGCCTTCATCTTGTCTTCAAAATCTTCTAAATTCGTCACTTCCTTACGCGAATACCTTTACCCTCTAGACCTATAACATCAAGTAAGAGCTTGATATTGCAACATGCATTTGCATATCAAAGTCAAACTTCATGTATGGATCTAGTCAATCAATGAAAATCCAATAAAATCCAAGAAGATTCAGCTTTGTGTTCATAATACACATCCTTATATGCCTGAATATAATAGTTGGGTAAGACATCCCTAAACATCAGGATCAGATGTGTAGTATATAACACCACATAAGATAGGTTTAGGTTGTGATACTTAGCACAATACGTGAATTTCTACTAGTGGTCTCAACATTTATCTTAATTGCACATTTGCAATAAGACAAACTTGAAACAAAGTAGCCTGGGATAGTTGGAGTTAACCTAGTTTTCTTTGGAAGTACTAACAAAATAGTATACCATATATATGTGCTATTGAGGACTACTTCCTATAATACAATTAGTTCTAACATGTCTACTCTAAACACATGATTGTTTAGCATATACCACCTATAACTCTAGGATTTCTCTATATGATATGCTCTAAATAAGCCTTCTTTAAATTAAGGACTATGGTTCTAACATACTTGGCACAGTTATTAGGATTTTAAGGCCTAAGCTTTCGAACTATTCCTTAAATCCTACTCCTCATCATACTTCTGTTAATTCACTTATGATGTTCTACTCCCTCACATCATGATTCTCAAGTGAATCATATATGATTACCAACTTTACCATGAAAAGTAGAGTTGTATAACTCCTATCACTCTTCCTTACCTCCTATGATTGACTCATCATAGGTATATACTACCTCATATTACTTATCTTCATTACTTAACATTAGTTATTTGACATTTTAAACGACTCATACTTAACTATAACTTGCATTGGTATACTTCTTCCAATAGGATATCTTCCTTATGGTTGTATCCTCTCTTTGGACTACCATGTATTGTATACCAACTGTGGTCTACTACCACCAATTATCTTAAGCTCCAATGGTGTTCTAGTTATTTGGAATGAAGCAAGATAACTAACTAACTTAACTTTAGAAAATAGATAAGAAAAATTGACTCAAGTGTGTCAGGATTATTCTCAAGTGAATACCCATCTCAAGTCAGAAGAATAATTGGTTTGGCTAAGACAACTTCCTATAGACACTACCAAACCTATAGGTCTCCTTTAAAGGGTTTTAATCCTAGGGTCAAAGCATTTGCTCTGATACCAGCTGCGGTGACCCAGCGTACCACTGCATGGTGTAGTACACAAGTCGTTGACATAACACAAGTGAAACACCGTTCCACTCATATTACATCTCTCGCAGTGGTAGAACGAAACATATGCGAGTCCAAGGTATGTCTATAGAAGTACACACGAGCTGTTTACATAAGATCAACACAACCTCCTACTTTACAGTGAGGTAAAACTTCAAATAAAGCTCCAGAAGAACGACTCGTAGTCTATCTTATTGCTAACTCCAGTTCAAGAGCTACTTGGCTTGCTATAGAAATCTAGCTACTTAGGTGCTAGGATTAGGGAAAGGTTCCCTTCTATTACTAGTCTAGGTTTCCATAATAATTGATGCGGAAGTTGACTCCATTGACTTCTTTGATTGGATTCTTCATCTTGTTGCAGCTTGACTCCCTTGTCTTCGAGTTCCACGGTAGTTTCTCCTTCGGTGCATTGCTCTAAGAAGGGGGTTCAAACGAGATAGAATGAGTACGAGCGTACTCAAGCAAGTTCATATTAGGAAATATGTGTATCATGCACTAGCTACAGCCATAGACCGTAAAGTCATAGGCCAATGCAAGTTTTCATAAGCATTTCTTCAAAAGGTTTATTTTATTCTGAAAACTATGCCCGTCGGTCTTCACAGAGTTGACTAGAACTTCGTGGAGTTCCTTTCCTCGCCGCGTTCGCAGTTCCTTCCCGAACGGGAGTGACAGATCACAATTCTTGATACCCTCTGCAGAGGTGCGTTACTTTACCCCACAAGAGATCTTAACCATGTCGCCGGCCGAGAGTATGTCCCCGTCCACACTTCCTTTGGTGTGAGGCCCAAGTATAAGATCCAAGCCAATCACCGCCTTCTCCGCGACCCCGCAAACCCACCCTTTTGTCCGACCGTACACCTCCGTAGACTTCCCCGATAATACGGCTTTACTCATGGTGTACTCCGGACAATCCCTCATAGATGGTAGAGATTAACATCACTAATGGATGGGGATTTAAAAGGATATCCCAACCTATTGCGGCAGTGCCTCCAACACCCCACCGTCTCTACCATCCGTTGGCGTGCGTAAGGGAAAATATACAACTGACTTCCCGCGAGCCATTATAGATCTTATGGATAACGCGATATGTACGGCGCTAGAATCACTCGGACGGCATTGGTAATTAATCCTAGGGTGATATAACCCATTGCAATAGAACCTCCACCATATCAACACATACCATGGTTCCATTGCCCACCACATAGTCATATTCATAATTGTAAAATAATATTTGCTTTTCAATGCATGAGTGATAAGTATAGTACTTTGCATATAGTTTGATACAAATAATCAAATGACATGAGCAAGCGATGAACTTGCCTTTCTTGACTCGCAAGATTATGCAGCAAAAGCTTCGATACGTGAGATCTCCAAATGCTGAAATACCATCATCGTCCGGTAAGGACAATGTTTAAAGAACTCGGCAAAGATGCTATAATGCATAGTATGAGATGCAATCGTCCCGAGCGTAACCTAACCTCAATGATTTAGGATGTATGAGTTGTAAAGATTTCTTTAGGTTGGTTGCACTTTTAGAATGGTTCTCAAACAAGGTTCTTATTAGGGTTTGGTTATATTAGCATCAAAATCAAGTGATATAAGACATCATAACAATCATACACATAAAGAATAGTAGTGGAATAATATGTGAAGAACAGTTGTCAATTTTAAGTTCTACAGGACATGGTTGATGATTACTGATATTATACTTCAAAAGAATAACTTTTGAAGAACATGTTTTTTAAGAAATATTGAGTATTTCAAAGAAGGATTAGGGTTTCTAAGGTTTGATTGGTATTTGTACTTCAAAAGAATAACTGTTGAAGAACAGGTTAATTAAGAACATGAACTATTATATATAGGTGTTATGGCTTTCTAGGGTTTACTATTGAATTCATTTAGTTCTGGGATAGGAACTAGTTGGGTTTTTAACTTGGAATGGATTTCTATAGAGCAAGTATTGGTAGGTTTATTGCTATGGTTTCTTCTAAGCATTATATCAAAGGATGGTTATTTAAGATGGTTCTATAAATTAGCTATTAGGGTTTACTATGGTTTCACAATTGCTTTACTAAATAATCTCTAATTGTTTCTAAGCTAAGTGGTTTATCATTTCCTAAGTAAGGTTTAGTTGGATAGGAACATGTGATGTGATTTGCTACACAAGGTTGGTATTAAGGTTTATCATCATGGTTTAACTAGGGTTTGATGGTTGAGGTTGATCCTAATGGTGTGGTATATAGGATTGGTGATCAATGGTGCTAATATGTGGTAGCAAGCTAGGGTTTATACCTAGGTGATACTAGTGAATCATATAGGTTTTAATTAAGAATAGGAACATGAAATGATAATCTCATGTGACTTGGTTTATGCTAATGGATCATAAGCATGCATTCATTGGTTTCTTACTAGGGTTATATAGGTATAGATGAACCTCACATGATCACATGTGATAAGCAACTAGGGTTTTAGAGTTACTACTAAAGTGTAAATATCACATGGGTTAAATCCTTAGGGTTTTAGGTTTGCAACTACTAGGGATGAACACATGAAATAATGAGATCAATGTCTTACTTAAATTAAACTTAGGGTTTCTAAATTATGGCACAACTCCTAAAATGATAATTGGTAATAGAGTTGTGGTTACTAATTACTTTGAGTCAAATTAATAATGGTTTAACATTTTATTAATCTCCACAAGATTTAATAATTAGGGTAATTCTTATTTAGGTTTAATTTAGAATCGTGGTTTAATAATTGTTATTAGGGTTTAAAATAATTAACTTGTTAACTAAAGATGTTTAAGTAAATAAGTTTTGATTTACCAAAATAATATTGGCTTATAATATTTTCTTGAGTTATTACTATTTAAAGAAAATGGAAAATAGTAATTTGCAATTAGGGTTTATGAATTACCACTAATAATTAAGTTAATGCAAATATGGTAAATAAAATTAATTCTAACATTTTACTTAGTTACTGAATAGTTAAAATTTAATTTTTACAGTTAACAATTTATTGAATTCAAATTGTATTATAAATAATTGAAATGTCATAATTAATAAGGTTAAAAATAAGTGAAATTTCATTTTGTCACACATTTTTGTTTTATATTTTATTTAAATAGAGTTTATTTTTGTGAGCATTTTGATATATTATTTATAATTTTCTGATTAACAATGAATTTTATTTATTTTGGTAAAGTTTCAGTGATTTTCTCGAGATTTAAATTAAAGACGAAACACTAAATGTACCCGGCCTAGTGCTACCCCAGTGACTGACTAGTGGGGCCAATGCCACGTTGGCAATGGACCGAGTCAACACTAGCAACGGGTCCCTCCTTTTCTTATTTCAAATTTTATTTGCTGTTTTTAGTTTCTATTTTATTTACTGGTTTGAATTCAAATTTGAATTCTGTTTTGTTTTACAGGTTCTAAAATATTTGAGTATTAAGATAATTTGATAATCATGTTTACTTCATGGTTTTATTATTTTAAACAAATAATTTGGTTAGGATTCAATTGAGATTTTGTGAGACTTGAATTAAATAGAAATGGCTTAGGTATTTATCTTAACTCTTTAAATTTGTGAATCAAACCTATTTTGAATGATTTGAAGTTTATAACCAGTGCATAGTTAACAGGTCCTTAAGTTTTGTTATTACTTAACCATAGTGAGGTTCACATATATTTTAATTAAGGTTAGAGTTTAAAATGAAGGGTAATGTGAATGGTGTTGGTTCATGATTTTATGTGATTAACTATTTCTAGGGTTTAAGAAGAGTGGTTGGATCAACACTATATTCACTAATCTTGCTTAGCAAATTCTGGCTTGAATTACTTAGGATAGATTCTACACTCCCCATAGTCAATTCACTTTATAAGGTGATGATTCACTTATGACACAATATTCCATTTGGTTAACTAAACAAATACTTGGAATACCAAGTAGAATTGGATATTGGTTTTACTCTTCTCACCAAATGGCATTTAGTCCATAAGCATATGTGGCTTGGTTTATACTTGTGATCCCTGATACACAAGTTAGGGCATAATATTTTATGTAGATTGGTTCCATATGACAAGGTTTATGGTTTTGGGAATACTTCACTATTTGAAGTTTTAAATAGGCATGAGGCATGGCAGGGTTCTACTTATAATCCAAAGTAATCCATGGGTTGGATTTCACATGTAGTTTAGGGTTTAAGTAGTGATCACCAATGTGATACACAACTAGGATTAGAATATGAGCATAAGCTTTGGTTATGTTTCACTAATGGAACATGGCTCTCATCTACAAGATTAAAGGTTGGTTTATACAAGTAAGATGTAATACTACTCTAAAATTCTCTAGGATAGACATGGCTATGGTTAGCATCTATAATCTCTCTCACTTCTAAATGTCTTGTAATAGCCTAAGGTCCTACTCAAGATATGGTGATATGATTCTCTAAATATATGGTTTGCCTAGGGATTCTACCTTGCAATATTCTGTAGCTTGTTCTTCAGGAAATCTGATAAACCTTCATCTTGTGGTATGCCTCCACCTCCTAGCTTCTTCATCTTGATCCTAGCTAATTCATATGGAGTGGCTCTATGTGTTTGTTTCCATGTATCATGGTACTTGATGAGCAAATGGATGAAGGGTGTGACTCTATTTATAGGCTTGGGCAAGCTCTAATATCATGACACATAGGTGGTGACTCTTGTGTTGGTTTGATGAGTAAGGTGCTTGGTTGTCATGCCCTCATCCATAGCAATCCTTTGAGCATGAGGTGGCAAAGCTTGGAAAGCAAGTCATGTAGATATTTTCATCCTATGTGGCAAGATCATTATCCTCTCCTATGATTTATTTTTGGATAGCCAAGTGGCATTTGTTACTAAATATCTTGTGGATGGTTTTATTATTGTGGATGAGTCACTATATCATATTGGATTGGATTTATATTATAATATTGATCAAAAGATCAAGGTTGAAGGTTATTCCTCAAATTTGGATAGTTGGTGTTTGATTTCACCAAGGCATGATCATATGAGTTTCAAAATACTCATAGTTAGTTTTATTCAAATAGTGTGGACTATAATTTGTAATGTAAATGGACTTAGTTTTATGATATTCCATGTATTTAATAAGTTATGATTTAAATAAGAATGTGTGGCTTTTATGCACTTTAGACACTGTGGTTTAACTTATTTATAAGTGAATTAAATTACACACAAAGGTAGTTGCTACTTTCAAGTGTTAATAAGTTAGAATTTGATTCTTAAAGAATGTGTTGTTGTAAATCTAATTCCATTTGATCTAATCCATAGATCAAATCATCTCTACCCAAAACAAGGTTTAGCAAAGATCACAAGTGAAGTTTATAGCGCTTGACTTGATGATCTACTTCAATTCCAGCAAGTCAAGTGAAACTTCAGTCATCGTGGTAAGTTTTATTTGAAAGCGCGAAAATTCCCCGGATTTTCTATGCATGAATGCAATGCACACTTTGGTGTTCTCTCATTTTATTGCCTCTAAACCTGGGATATTACATATATCACCTGTTGAAATGGATGAATATTTTCCCAAGAAAGTGTACATTTGTCCATATACCTTTGATATAAGTTTCACTTAAGCTATTAATAATCTCCGACGAATCTCTATAATTTGCCTTCTTTTCATATGTAAAAGTACCTTTGCAATTGCGTAACAATATGTCATCTGATGTTGAACCACTTTTGTATGATCTTATAGTCCAAATATGAGGGAAATGCACTTTGACTCATAGGAGCATATGCTCCCATTATGTGAATCCACATTTCAAAGTGTCAAAAAATTATAAACTAAATTTTTACATGTACATCTAGACATTTTATGTTAGTACACAAGTTTTCAAAAAAAACTAAAAATAATTGTGGCTCCTGTAAAAAAGACAAGTTTTGATGCTATAACACGACTACGTACAGGATATTTTTTTGTCTTTTTTGTACACGCCATATAAAATGTTGTTTCTCCACGAAAATTTGTGCACTAACATAGAATGTCAAGATGTACACCAAAAAATTTATATCAGAATTTTTTAACATTTTTAAAATTGTTTTTTAATTATTTTATATAATAAGAGCATTTGCTCCTATGAGCCAAATTGCCACCTCCCCAAATATGATATATTGTTTCATGTGCAGTTAGTCACGTTGGGTGATTCATATTCATTGTAGTTGGAGCTGACAAGTGACCTTCTCATGTATAAGCTATTCATACAAAATAGAACAGGAAATTGTTTCTAAGCTTAGTAAAAAAACTTAACAATGAGGATAAGTTGAATCTTCCAAAGTGATAGTATGCTATTTTGGAAAAATAATAATCGTTTCAATATCCCTTTATTTATGGGAAATCTAATTCGGTTCGCGGCAGCATATTAACGTATTATTTTGAAAACATATTTCGAAATGTCAAAAAAAGAGAAACAATTCGTCATGTTCATCCGGACTTTCTATCTTTGTACATAAATTTTGGGTAAAACGGAGTTTTTTTTTTATATAGCCCATGTAAAAAAGACCCAACAGACTATTGACAGGATTTTTTTTTTTTACACAGGCCACATAGAATGTTCTTTTTTTTCCCGAAAGCTTGTATGTGAACATAGAATGTCCGGATGTGCACATGAAATTTTTTGGTAGATTTTTTGACATTTTAGAATTTAGGTTTTTATGAATTTTTCATAAAAGTTTCATATGCACCTATCAGCCAAAACACCACCTCCTTTCTTTCCTTCCTATTGAAATTTTCTATTTTTCTATTATACATATATGTTTGGCATGCTAATGTTCCATAGCAACAGCTCATATATTTCTTTTTTTAACGGTTCAAGGGCCTAGAGGAACCCGAAGCTTCATTCATTACGGTCGGTTACATTTACACACAGGATCCCAAAAGAAATATAAAATACAACATAGTCCTCGTGATTTACAGAAAGGACCTCACAAACTTTTTGGAAACGTGATCCAGTCCTTCTCCACCGGCGTTGATGCAGAGACTCGAGACCACAACCACCGACCCCACCACATGGTACGAACCACTTGGGATGGATTCATCGATGAATGTCACAATGAGCCAAAAGATCCTCCCATCTGGAGGAAGAAGAGACCTCGGAGCAGAAGCCCTCGAAACACGGAGTGGCCCCCTCGGCAAATGATTGCTGCGGCGGCATCTCGCCGCCGCTTGTAACTTCGACAAATGAAGCTTCGTGGGCCTCCAGAGCACCTCTTGATCCCAACGGCCTCCACCTCTGCTCACCTCCACGGCGGCCAGATCTAAGAGTGAAGCCGGCATCAAGCAGCGGCATGAGCTTATTTGATAGGGAAGGGAAGGTAGCTTCGTCGGGCATTATCGTCTCTAACCTCCAGAGAAGGATGGCCAACAACACCCACCTCAACCACCACCGGCGACGACCCCTGCACCGCAACAACGAACTTCCCTTGGGCATAACGCCACACTGCACAAAGGCAAAACACACCCTAGACCTAGATCTACTACTACACCTATCTACAGAGGAGACCCGGCCTCCCCTCTCCTAGTCACTCGGGCTAGTGTGGCCGCCATAGTAGGGGGAGGGGAGCCGGCAGGGGTATCAAAATGCGTTGACGAGAGAGAGAAGACAAAGGGGAACTGGAGAAATGAATCGGGCAGCAATGACCCAAGTACCCCCTGAACAGGCCACCAGGCCCAGTCAAACTACTAACCAGGCCCTATCACGACTAGGTTGCCAGGCTGTCCTCTACCGGTCGCCGCCACTTCCCTGCCTAGTGCCCGCGCCGCAGGCGCTCCTATTCAGCGCTCGACGCGAAGGCTGGCGCGTCGACGCCTGAAGAGGATCCCGCGTGGGCCAGCCCATATATGGGAAACGTAACCGGTATCGAGCGAATCCGGCCGCTTGTTTGTTCTTTTTTTTTGTCATTCTTTTCATGTACGGGCAGCCAGATGTGCTCAGATTCAAATCTAAACAAATCAAATTTAAAATTTTCAAACGTGAACAAATTTAGATACGAAAATTGTTCAAATCCGAAAAATGTGCAAAATTTGAAAAAGATCAGATTCGGAAAATGTTCAAATCCAAAAAATGTTCAAAATTAAAAAATGTTTAAAATTCGAAAATGTTCAATTTTTTTAAAAAAGTTCAGATTCATAAAATATTCAAATCCGAAAACTGCTCAAAATTCAAAAAATTCAAATTTTAAAAATGTTCAAATTTTAAAGGTTCGGATTTGGGAAATGTTCAGATTTCAAAATATGCGAATTTTAAATGTTCAAATTTGAAAAACGTTCACATTTAATAAGGTTCATATTTGAAAATATTCAAATATAAAAATGTTCAAATTAAAAAAATATTCATAATTTGAAAATGTGCAGATTTAAAAAAGATAGGAAAAGAAAACAGAAACAGAAAAAAAAATGGAAACCGGAGAAACCAGGGAAAACCGAGAAAACCAAAACGGAGAGTGCTAGAATATTCGCAAACCGGAAAAACCCAGAATACACAGTTTGTACTGGGCCAGCCCAGTTTGAATCGCTAAGGAACGAAAGGGTAAGCGGAGGCTGGCTAACCGACGCATTAAGCGTTAAATAGGATTTCACCCGCGCCGCCCGCTCTTCCACGTCACTGCGCACGGCAGCCGTAGCCGCGGCGCTCCTGCAGTGCTCCATCATGCCCCGCCGCCACTAGTTGCTACGCGCCGCCCTGCCCCTGCTCGCCCCCAACGCTGCTCCTCCTCGCTGGTGCAGGCTCCGGCTCCTCCCTGGCTGTCCGGTTCCGCGCGTAATGGTCGCCATGAATAGCAAGGTGCAGGAGGATCAGGTGCCCTCGGACCGCGTGCCGCACCTGCCGTGGATGCGGTACACTGTCGACATCGACTCCTTCTCCGGCTGCCCCGTCACGAGCCTCCCCCGCCTCGACGCCAGGTACCACCCTACTATGCTCCCTGTTATGCAAGCTCCTGCATTAGCGGTTTAGTTTAGCTGTTGAAAATGGAGTTTATTCTATGGCCTGCGGTTTTAATTTAGCTCTTGACAAGTGGACGGGGCTCTGTCTGGATGCAAATTAGTTTCCGGCATCGTGAAGTATTTTTCTCCTGTTAGGTTGCCTGCTGAATTTGCAATGCTGAATCCTGCAATTTCCGAGCAATGGCGCTGTTGCACTTCACTGCATAGCTCTGCTCTTAAAGTCTGCGCATTTTGTTCAATACAGTAGTGAATAAACTTGCTTAACATGTTCAGTTTGGTCTGTTCTGTAGAGCTACAAAAAAGTGTTAACTGTGCCCTGTTAACTCCGCAAACACCTCAGAAATAGTAACTGATGATGGGTATCGTTGCTGTTACAGATTGGCAGAGGCGGTGCAGAGAATGGAAATCGAAGCCTTTTTCCCAGTTCAGGTAGCAACCTGGCTAGAAACAATCGGCCCTGGTGCTTTCCATAGGGACATCTGTATCAACTCCCCAACTGGATCCGGCAAAACTCTTGCTTATGCTTTGCCTATTGTGCAAATGCTCTCCACTCGGAAAGTAAGGTGCTTGCGTGCTTTGGTCGTCCTACCTACACGGGATTTAGCATTGCAGGTTCGTTCGACTTACTTTGTACCGTCTAGAAACTTATCTCTGATAGCCCATATTGTTAACAGCTATGTCAGCAGTTTATCCATTTCATATTAGCAAATCAAATCGTCCTCTGTTTGTTTATCCTGTTCTAGGTTAAAGAGGTTTTTGATGCTATTGCTCCTGCGGTGGGATTGTCAGTAGCTTCAGCAGTTGGTCAATCTTCCATAGAGGATGAAATCTCACTTCTTATCAGGAAGTCCAAACAAGGGCTTTACCCAACTCTTGATGAAGAATTTGTGGAAATGGAACCACAGACTCATGTTGATATATTGGTGGCTACTCCTGGAAGATTGATGGATCATATTAACATGACAAAAGGTTTTAGTCTGGAGCATCTTCAGTACCTGGTAAGTTTAACATCAACAATTTATATGTCCTCTTTGCACAGTGTTTCTTCGTACAATGAACAGCTGAGTTCAGTAGGGTGTCAAGTGGGATCCCACCTAAATCCCACTTGTAGTACATTTTGTTTTTTCTAGTGTATAATTTGACACTAAAATTTGAACTAGAAAGGCAAAATACACTATAAGTGAAATCCCACCGGAATCTCACCTTGATATCTTAGAGTTCAGATGTGAATCGAATCACTATACGTATCTTCCAATTGTTTAAATCGGAACCATTTGGCCTCCCAACCCTAGCCTACCGCGCCCCTCCTCCCAACCCTCCCGCCGCCGGCAGCGCTGCCGGGGCAAAGATCTCGGGGCGTGGCGGCGGCGGGGGCCTCCCCTCGTGGCGCGTCGGGAACGGCGGCCAATGGAGCCTCTCACGCGGCGGCGGCCCTTCCGCCTCCCGGGGCGGCGGCGGTCGGATGAGGATGTAGGGGCGGCGGCGGGCCTCCCGGGGACGTTCCAGCTGCGGGTTGCGGCCTCCCCGCCTCCCATCGGCGGCATGCCTGCGGTGGTGGCTTGTGGAGGCGGACAACGCCATTCCCTCCGCCTCTCGCCGGTGAGGGGTGATGATCTTGGGCTTCTCCCGCGGTACGAGGACGCCCGGGGCAGCAGCCTTGGGTTCGACGGTGGAGGTGACCCTCTTCTTCGCCGGAGAGGATCGGCCTGCGGTTGGTGGTGGTGGATCTATTGATCTATCACCGCCTTCCGGCGGCGAGATGGAGGAGCTTGGAAGCCGGCGATGGTGTCGCCGGTGGAGGGTTGGAGTGGCCAGCCCAGGATGGTCGCCGACGTGGGGGTCCGACCTGAATAAAGGCGGCGGTCCTAGGGCCTCTCTTGCGTGAAGAGGAGGACCTACCGGAGGCCTGGACTCGTGATCCGGCCGGAGTGTTGAGTTCCGGAAGGCTCCGCCGGCGAATGTAACGGTGCTTTTGCCCGGAGTTTGCTGGATCGGTGGTATTCGGTCGTGCGCACCCATGCTTTTATTCCAACCGATTGGTTCTGGAGGGAGCGGCGCGAAGCTCTTTTTCTGTGTTGACATCAAGTGACTAAGGATCCATGATGAAAGTCGGAAGAAGAGAATTTCATGAAGGCCGGAGGGGAGGACTAGCTAAGGGAGGTTCAAGTCTCCGCGCTGTTGAGGGACTTGCTTGGTGTTCCGGGCTTCACATCAGCGGTATGAAAGTGGGGGCGACAACACAGGTGAAGTTGTTGCCTGCCAAAACCCACCGGCGAGCACCGACGAGCAACACGAAGAGCCGGGAGGCTCCTAGGACTGCTGGTGGGCCCTGGTCCCTCGGGCGACGGCCCGCAAAACTTCGGCACACGTCCTGGCTAATGCGAGGGCGTGCCACCTGACCTATACCTGGTCAGGAAGGTGATGGATTGCTTCAATTAGTTTCCTGCATGGCAGATACGTAAACATTAAATACGAGCCCCGATCGGCTCTCAGGTTACCCTGTGAATCGGCTCAAAGAGCCGATTGACCCATGGTTCACGTTGGATTTACGATAACATGGGGATCCTGCTTTATCAATATCAAGTTAAATCGATCTACGACAGTCTAGGGTTTTCACCGCATAACCGGAACATCCTACGCGTAGTTGAGCCTGGCAGATACGAAAGATAACAGAAAACTAGTCCTAGAAGAGGCCTAAAAACCAACACAAAGTCGATTCCCGGAACAATCCCTCTAGGATCAGCAAACCATACCTTACGCACTACTGGATCGTTCAACCCGTTTGTAAGGCCTAACCATGCGGATATCAAACTAATCCTTGAAGAACAAGGAACAACCATAACAGATCAGATCTACTAAATAAAGACCAAGCAAGATGCTGCCCTTACACCCAAGATAGGTGCAAAGGCAGCTAGATATTGAGGGGCAGCATAGCTAAGCAAGCATATCAGAAAAGTATCGACGTCAGCCCCAAAACATCTACGATAACGATATTGCTCGCCATCAACAAGGCTTCCGTACGAGCAACACCAAACAACGAATAAACTGATACTACCTAGATCGCAAGATGCGATCTAGGCAGCATGTCGCTTACCCGGATGAAACCCTCGAAACAAGGGGTGGCGATGCGCCTAGATTGGTTTGTTGTGAACGTGATCGTCCTCCTTTCTCAATAACCCTAGGTACATATTTATAGTCCGTAGACTTTCTATCTCTGGAATAAACTTAGCTGTGTACGACTAAACTCTATCTCTTAATTCTAAACTGAAACGTAATCTACCATAATATACAGATACACGGGCAATCTAGCCCAAACTCCCGCACAAGGCCGATTCAGAGACACTTCATGTGCATGTCCTCTAAGCCCATCTCAATCACGGCCCATCTCCTGCTCTGGCTAAATTCTGGTGATAATAGAAGTACAGAGTCCTACCTTTCAGGGTGAAAGCCCAAGGTCTGGCCTTAACTGGTTGTGCCTGGCAATGATCTTGTTGGAGGCATTGTTTTGAGAGCGGGGACTATCTTCAGGGTGAAAACCTAAGATCTTTGATCGGGCGGCGATTGTGTTAGAGCACTGTTCCCTTCTTGGAGGCGTCGTTTTTGGAGAGTCTGTTTTTCAGGTGTTGTCTTGGCGGTGGATATATTGCTGTTGTTAGGCCCGAGATACTGTAGCGGCACTTTTGTTTCTTAGTTTTCTTTTCGTTTTTTGGCTGTGTGCATCCGTAGTGCCATTAGGGTGGTGCGTTGTTGCAGAGGCTGGGTGTAATTGGTATCTTTTTAATATTAATATATTCCCTTTATCAAAAAAAAAAATGTACTGTTAGCGCTATAATGTTCTGTGGAATGATTGACTGTAGTACTGTTTGTGTGTGCATAGTACCATGTCCATTTTTTAAGAAGAAACTGATGATATTTTTTTAACTTAGATTATTCTGGCAATGGGTTTTGACCAACGCGCATATGATTTACTTTAGCTGGCCTGTATCCAATAGCAGTAATATGTGATTATTCTGGTGCATTTAGAGCTGACCAATTGTTTTCCAGATTCACTTCTTGTTTAGATCCTTGCTATGGATATACTTCGAAGTCATACAAGTGTTGCCACTAGTTGCTGCTTACAACATAATTTAGCATATGTTGCTTGTGTGGTTTTCAGTATTGTTGTGTTGATAGGCCCATCAGTTTGTATAATTTGTTTATCTAGGCTGTGGCATATGACGATTTTGATTATCTTTCGCATCTTATTAATGCCTCACACTTAGTTTGGAACATTGGATTTCAGGCTGTTGATGAGACGGACAGGATGTTAAGAGAGGCATATCACTCCTGGTTGCCAACAGTTATCCAGTTTACCCGCTCCACTAATCAAGATCATCTCTGGCTTGACACTGCTGGAAAAACTCTAATACATCCATTCACTACCATTAGAAGATCGTAAGCCTTACTCTACCAGATTAATTGCTCATATTATCTTGCCCACTTTACCGCTTTATACTTCAGTTGAGAAATCTGTTTTTCTATGCTATGGCATTAGGGGTGTCGAGCGACGGTTTAAAGGTAAATGCTTTCCAAGACCGGCGAAGATAGTTTGTTCTACTACACTGACTCAAGATCCTAGCAAACTTTCTCAACTTGAGTTGCATCATCCCTTGCTGATATGGGGTGGTCCGATCTTCTCAGTAAGCAACGGTGGTGATGATGATCACGGGATGAACACAGCGAAGATAACTTGATGAAGTGGATGATAACTTGCATGACGCAACGAGATCTCTCGATTGATCCCTGTCGCCAATGCAACAGCTCTCAACCCTGCAAGATATTCTCAACTCCACACACTTGCGCACGTAGCCGTCGACCACGAAGCGGTAAGTTGCAACCTTCTAATTCCCAATGGAACGGCAGATCACATAAGACTTTCAGAATTACACCAAATCAAGGCAATATGGTGCAAGGATTCAATAGGGTTGCAAAGCAATCAAACTATGAACTAGGGTTTATCTTAAACGTGGTCTAAAGCTATTATGGGGGCATCCTGGGCACTTATATCGGGGTTCAGGACGACCTCAGGTCGAAAAAGTACAAGAATAACCGACCCAGATCGGGATCTGATCGAGACAGACTCGGAGTCGGCCGGTCATACGGCCGGTCGACCGGGCCATCCTGTCGAAATCGGGTCTGGCGCCGGGTGGAACCGGGCTAGGCGTCCTGGCTTACTGGACGTGCCCGGCTGGCACAAGCGTGGCGTCCGGTCGGCGCCGGGCTGGGCCGGTCTGGCGTCCGGTTGGACCAGGCCTGGGACCAGGCGCGTCGGCCGGTCGGACCGGGCTTAGCACCGGCCTGGACTTCTTCTTCTTCCCTCGCGTATGCCTCCCTCTCCTCCCTCGCGCTTCCATGGGATGTCTTTTTGTCCAGCTTCATGACCAGCTTCATGTCCAGCTTCACGTCCAGCTTTTTGTCCAGCTGCTCCTCTCCTCCTCGTGCGATGCTTGTTCCTTCTTCATACTTGATCATACATAAGTAATAGGACTTAGGCAGTATAAAGTTCTAATCGATCAAAGTATCACTTAGGAACAAATTCACCTGTTGTTTAAGCAGCTTCGCACGAGCTCGTGTCATTGGTCCAATCCTGACTTCATTGGACTTGAGCTTCACAACAGCATCGTCTTCATCTTGCAATGACGGAGGTAGTTGTGTGGTAGGGATGTGCTCATCACTTGCTGTTGAATAGTGGGAACAAACGTTAGAGCAAGTACAATAAGGCTGACTCAGCAGGCTATAAAAATTAAAATAGTATTATTTTGCTTAGGTGGATGAGAGAGAAGTGGAGAGAGAAGAGAGATGAGCTCTAATGCAAGAGCCAGCTCTTGCACGTACTCCTAGGCACTTTATGAGTATGTGTGGTGGGCCTTTTACACATAAAGTTATCAATCCTTAAAGCCAACTATTGTACAAGTTAGCTATAAGCTGACTATAGCTGGCCTTATAGCCAGCACCCGGCTGCACTATTGGAATTGCTCTTACAGAATTCCTACAAAGCTGGAGTCGTACAAGCTGGTATATCTCCATCTTTGTGCAGCAGCCTAGGGCATCTCCAACCGCGCGACCCAAACGGACGCGCTGGGCCTTCCGTTTCGGGCCGTTTGGGTCGCCGCCCGGACACGCGGACAGCGCCCCGCGTCCGCGTGTCCGTTTGGATCGCGCGTTGCGCCCAACGCGCGGACGCATCGCATAACCGGTGGGCAAATTAAAACGAAAAAAAGAGGCAAATTTAAACGAAATTTCATTGAACATATGCCCTATTTTGGGCAAATTTGTACATAGCCCTATTTTGGGCAAATAAAACTAACAAAAGAAGCCCCTATATGGGCTTTTAAATTTAAACTAATATAGAAAACCCTCTATTAGGGTTAGGTCGGCGGCGCGGTGGCCGCCGGTGCGCCGCCTAGCCCCTGTGGGCGTCGTTGGCGACGTCGTCGTCGTCCACCCCGGGCGGCGACGCGCTGTTGTGGCTGGACCGCGCCGGGGACTCCGGCCACGGAGACCACAGGGCCTCCTCCCACGGCGAGTGGGGGTCCGGAGCCACCCGAGGCTGCGGCGGCGCACGGAGCAGCGCCTCCTCCCTGAGGCGCTGCTGCCTCTCCTGCCAGGCGCGGCGCCTGGCCTCCTGGCGCCGCCGCCTGGCCTCCTGCCGCCGCTGCTCCTGGCGGCGGTCCTCGTCGGCGCGGCGCCTGGCCTCCTCCCGCCGCGCCGCCTCCTCCTCCTCCCGTACCGCCTGGAGGGCCTGGGCGTAGAGCTCCCAGCCCTCCGCCTCCTCGACCTCCCGCCGGGCCGCCTCCTCCATCTCGGAGGTGCGAATGGCCGCATGGAGGTGCGGCCATTTCGCCTCCTCCTCCGCCGCCGAGATCATGAGGGCGGCGCGGAGGTCCGGGTCCTCCTCCGAGGACTCCGGCTTCGGCTCGAGGAGGAGAGGCGGCTGCGGCAATGCCGCACCGCCGCGGGCGGCCTCTCCGATGTGGAGGCCGCGCTGGTTTCCTCCCGATGGCCGCAACGCCGGCGGCTGCTGCTCGCCTCGTCGTCGTTCGCTCCGGGAGCGAACCGTCGCTTCGGGACCATGGCGGCGGTTTTGCTCGGGGAGTGGAGTGGGGACTGGAGTGGAGGGCCAGATCCCCTCCAGTCCCCATTTAATAGTCTCCCTGGTCACCGATAGGTGGGCCCAAGGGAGACGAGGCGACCAGCGCGCGGACACGAGCGGACGGCGCGTGCCATCCGCGGCCACGCAAACCTAGCCCAGATTTGGGCCGGGTTTGCGTCGTTCCGGACGCCGCGGCCGTCCGCTTTTGCGGTGCGTCCCCGCGCTGGGCCGCGTTTTTGTCCGGCTCAACCCAAACGGACGCGCGGGCGCGGTTTGGGTCGCGCGGTTGGAGATGCCCTTAGTGGTTATTTCTGTTTTCAATGCTGATGCCTACCACGTCAAAGGAGTAAAGGGTATTGGGAAATTGTGCTGCGCTTTCTTAATCATCTTGCTGCTCTGCTACTATTGCAGGTCTGCACATCAAACTTAAAACCACTGTGTCTCATTGTTCTTCTCCAAGAGTTGCGTGGGGAGAAGTGCTTGGTTTTTACTTCATCTGTAGAATCAAGCAATAGACTAAGCACTTTACTTGGATTATTCGAAGACTTGCCCTTTAAGTTTAGTGAATTGTCACGTTTGCAGCGTGAAAATGCTCGAAGGTAAAGTACTCATATATGTTTCCTGTTGTAAATCAGAGTTCATTTTCACGTAGTTGATTGCAAATAGTGACGATAATAAGAAACTGCAAATAACCAACATCTTTGTCCATGTATATCTTATACATGTTTTATGGATCATATTTGTTTAGTGCATGTAGTTCTGAACTTTAGGGGCAACAAGAATTGAAAAGTTAGCTTCTGTCGATGGTAGAATGTGATAATGATATTTTGTCCTACCTTGTAATATTAATACTACTCTCTGCTGCAGGAAGACATTGGCAGCCTTCAAGGAAGGGAAAATAGATGTTCTCATCGGCACAGATATAATGGCTCGAGGAATACATATCGATGGTTTAAAATATGTTATCAACTATGATATGCCACCGTATGTGAAAACGTATATCCACCGAGCAGGTCGTACTGCTAGGGCAGGCGAATCTGGTTCTTGCTTCACCTTTTTAAGGAAACATGAGGTCATGCATTGTTTAACAGTAACACTATTTGGCATCTGCTACTATGCTTGCAACTGGTTGATTGGTTCACACACCGTGATAATGTACATAGCATGATTATTTGTGTAACGAAGATGCAGAACAAAAACCAATCTCATCCCTGTACTGTGGGGCTTAGACACATGCACAGCAAGTTGAGTATTTTTTTGACGCTACATGATTTGCTGTAGATAACTGTTGTGCCTTGTAGAAAACAATTGAGACTTCCTTATTTGGGTTAGGACCTATGATTATATTAATGTTGAATTCCTTGGATATTTGTTTTGGTATTAAAACATATGTTTCTACTACCAGGTGTTCAACTAAGCATGGTCTGAGAAATCAGCCTGCTTTTTATTACCAATGCAAAGCGAACTGGGTTATACCCAGATCTGGTGCAATTGGATTAATCTCAATGTAATTTTTTTCTTACTTGGGTTGATGAGTCAAATCTTGCGTAGGTCAAAACTTTCAACAAAATGCTCAAGAAGGCAGATGATTCTAGCTGCAGCCTTCTCTCACTACCCGAGAAATCAATTGAAAGCCTTCGCCCAACGTTTTCTATTGGTGAGATAACAGTCATATTTTAATCAGATTATATTTGTCCACCATTACCCATATTATTGGTGTTTTATTCATTCTAGTTTTTCTTCTGGCTGGGATTGTTTACAGCTCTAAAGAAACTGGAAGACTGTCTGCAACCAGAAGTATCGATGAAATCCAAGTCAGGCGATAAAAAGGCAGGTGGTTCTAAAAGAAAGAGAACCCGACCAGATGTGAAGTAACGTATCGGTTGAAGGAAAGTGCATCGTTGAACCGGCCGGCATATGCTCCTGGTGGAAGTCAGGCTGCCATTGGTCCAGGTGTTTGGTGGGGCCCACACAGCAACTGATCTACTTTTCTGTTACCACGCGTTACAGATACAAATACACAGGTGGGCCAAATGCATTTAAGGGAGGAGTGGGGCGGGGCATCTCCCCCAAATCACGCCCATCTCTCTCCTCAGTCCTCCACCATAATCCCGTCACCAGTAGAGGGCGACCGACGGGGCGAACGGCGGCGGCGCGTCGCGAGGAGAGGCTGATGGCTGTTGCGCGGCGGGCGGTCGGCGGAGGAGCGGCGAACGGTGGAGGCGTACACTGTCGCAGGCGTACCTGCAAGTGGTGGTGCGGCCATGGCCAGGCCCACGTGGTGGTGGTTAGCGGCGGAGGGCGCCTCGACGAGCGGCGCTGTCGACGCGTCTGATCCGGTGCGGGGCTGACGTCGGGGGACAGGGCAACGACGGGGACGGGGCGGCGTCGGGGACAGGGCGCCGTCGAGCTGGCGTTGGGGATGGGGGCAGCGTCGACGACATGGCGGCGTCGAGGACGGGGCGGCGTCGGGGACAGGGCGCCGTCTAGGACGGGTCGGCGTCAGGGACATGGCGTCGTCGACGTGGCGTCACAGACAGGGCGTCGTTAACGTGGCGTCACAGACAGGGCGTCGTCGACGTGGCGTCGGGGACAGGGCGTCGTCGACGTCGTCGGGGACGGGCGGCGCCGAGGTTGCCCGAGCTCGGCGACGGGGAGGATGCAGAGGAACTGCAGCAACACAGCCACGGCGGCCTTGAACCACTGTAGGGGGGGGGGGATGGATGGGGAGAGGATGCGATGGGGAGGACCACACATGTATTTTACTGTGACATACCTACAACACACTGCAGTTGTGGACCCCACTTACAACTTCTTGACCAATGGGATGCTGATTTAAGCCAAGCTCACATACCGCCGGGTTCTATTAGTCCACTCTCATCGGTTGAAGTTCTAAATAATTCTCTTTAACACTGGTAAAACAGATTTGGTGAGCTCTACTCTAAAGATGCCAAACAACTCCCTGTTCCATTTGCTTTTATTAGAACCAACCCATGATTGGTCCTTTAGACTACTTGAGATCTGTAAGATGGATATTTTTTTCCAGTGTGAGGTGATGTTTGTGTCAACAACGAATTATGTGGTGGTTGCATCAAACTTATGTAGCCCTGCATCCTTCGATACCGGCTTTTGTGAACCTGGGCGTATGTGAACTCACTTTTTCAAAAGGGTTTGTGATGTCAAAACATGTTTCAAAAATCGAAACACAAAATGATTGCAAAGATGATCTCAAACATGTGCCCTGGACATGAGTTTCGTTCTGAAAAAACATTTTATTTTGCCTCGGCAAAAAAGTGAAATTATACAGGGCTATATAGCAGTATATATGTGACGTATTTTGTCTTTTTTAGATTCTGAAATAAAAAAGTGGTTTCTCCGTGAAAATTTTCTACGCACACATGGAACATGCATACGTACCCCGATATTTTTATTTCAGAATTTTTTCACATTCCGAAAATGCATTTTCAACCTAGGTTCACGTGCACCCAGATTCAACTGGGGCTTTTCCTGCATCTTTAGTTCTGTCATAGACCTTGTGTGTGTGCGCGCATGTGGTAGTACCGTAGTAGTGTCTGTATCTGTGCCTAATGTACGGACGTGCACGTTTGGAACCTGGGTACGCGCGTACTCAGTTTTCCAAAAAATGAAAAAACGATATTAAAAGTTTTAAAAAAAGGTGAAGTAAAATTTTGCATGTACATATTATGTTGATACTTACTCGTGTACGTTTTCACGAAAAAAATATTATTGTATGTGGCCTACAAAAAATGACAAAATATCCTAATGACAATAGTGAATAGAAATTTGTACTATTCACAGGATCCGAAAATTGCATTTTGTCATTTTTATGTAGGCCACATACAATGGTATTTCTTCGTGAAAACGCACACGGGTAGGTATCAACATAATATGAACATGCAAAATTTTACTTCACATTTTTTTGAAACTTTTAAATAGTATTTTTTTGAATTTTTCATAACTGGGTGCACGTGTACCCAGGTTCCTTTTGGCATTTTCGCTAGTGTACTCGCTATTTTGAAAAAAAGATAGCTGAAGCTTTTTCACCGAGAATGGATACAATTCGTTTGGCTATTCTAGGTGGATTTTTTTTTCTGAGCGAAGAGGAACATGTCATTTTTAATTCTTGGGTTCAGAAATTCTTCTATACTCAATAAAAGCTTTGTGCATGTTTTTTTTAGGAATGGATATTGTGCATGCGGGGGTTCCCTACCTAGCGCTCAACTGCGTGCGGTAATCCTGCACGCGCGTAGCGTCCGTTCGACCTCTTGTGTTGGGCCAGCCCGCTGTTGAACAGAAACTTTTTCCTATTTATTTTACTAGCAAAAGTGCCCGTGCGTTGCTACGGTTGATTTTTATTTAATAATTTTTTCATTGGTCAAACATTAGAAGTGGGCGTGCAAAAAGCGCCTTCGTTAACGAAAGCGCTTCCTCGAGTCTCCAACACTTTGAAATATCTTCCTCAAACAACGGTTGGACCTCGACGTGAGTAACCACCATAGCGTCGGAGCAAAGCGTGGAGCAATTTAGGGGCCAAACACGGTTATCGGGCTCCTTAGTGCTACGATTTGGAGCTCACACAGGACCTCTCCATGTGTATATCCGCGGGCTCAGTGGCTCTAAGGTCGTTGTCTCCATGCATAAGTGCAAATGCAATGCTAAGATGACATGAACCTAATCGATCTTACTTCTGTTTTGATGTTCAATTTCAAAACTTTTTGAAGCAGCGCACAACAAGACCCCTGTTGTGCATGTGCTCCAAGGTGGCCCTCTGCAGCTCATGTGCTGCCGACGGCGACGAACGCATCCTCTCCTGATTGATCTGGTCATGTATCTCATGTTTTCTTTCCTCTTTTAGGTTCAGTCAAGTTAATTTCTTTATTGTAGCTGCACTATGTGTGAATAAGAGTAATACCGATACGTAGTCTCTTCAATGTTCAACTTAACTATTATTTTGTAGAGAATCCAGCCACCGCCGATACATGACTTTTTTTTTATGTTGAACAAATCAGGTCAATCATATCCATCTGAGAAATCTGAAACACTCTTTCCTTTTCCTTTGGTTCCCACGGCAATAAAGATCACCAATACTCTAGGCAAGCGGAGGGCATCGATTGAAGAGCTCATAGCAGATTGTATCGGGTATGAATGCCATAGAGCATGTGATGCGGTCAACTAATCCCCTTGTTGATTAAAATTCTCTTGGTCGGGTGAGGTGCTTGTGCAATATCACGACGTGTTCCCTCCATCTTCAAGACACCCATCGGCCACTCCATCCATTACTTGCTGATGCTTTTGCTCTCCAGGAATTCGCGTCCCTCTCAGACTAACCATAGCCGCCAAGTGTGACGCCTCTCAGACTACTCTCCACACCCGCGTACATGATGGCCGCCTACACCGTTGCGTATGCCCTGCTACATCATGACCGACGGGAGTTGCTTGGGCGAGACAGGATACTGCACCATCGGTGAAGACCGGCTTGCAGCTTACACACGCCGGCAGAGCTTGGACGCAGACAGTAGCCGGTGGAGATCGGACACGTGCGTACTCGAGGATGCAGTTCATGACCATCGTGTCGGCGATCTGGCCAGACCCCGGGCCTCGAGCCGCCGCTGGCGATGGCCTTTCTTTTCGAACTGGTGACCTCCTGACGCGAGCAATGGCAGCCGTCTACGCCGACTACCTTTTCCTGATATGCCTCCGGTATTCCAGCTAACGGCGCCCCGCGATTGCAATTGATCCGGGGGTTCGGTCGAGGGTCTGAGGTCCTTTTATTGCCGCAACCATGGGCGCGTGTTCTGACCGGAGTCTATGTTAGAGCAGAACCCCTATCGAATACGGTGACGGGCGGTTTCCGGTGACCACGCGCACGCGATGCACAAGGCAAGGGATTAGAGAGCTCTACGTCCAGGCCAAGGCCCAATAGGTACAACCAATCACCGTTCCTATTCGTATGCCTGGTTCGGTCTGAAGAAAAAATAAGGAAGAGGCGTTGCATCTTAGTACCACCTCGCCTAGTTAGTTTCAATTGCACGCACGGAGCGGCACCGGACGGACGAAATTTCACGTACGAAGGCGGACCAAACGGACCGAACCACGGAAACGTTAGCTCCTTTATTATTAGGTATAGGTATAGATTTTATTTTTGGAAAAAATTATATTTGAAAACATCCAGATTTGAAAAATTGTACAGACCTTAAAAAGTTTACATCGGAAAAAGTTCAAATTTTAGAAAAAAATCAAAAACTAAAAATTGTACAGACCTTAAAAAGTTTACATCTGGAAAAGTTGTAATACGGAAAATGTTTGAATAAAAAAAAACAAATTTCAAAAAATTCAAAAAGTTCAAATTGGAAAATTCAATTTAAAATTGCTCACATTCAAAATTTGCTTAACTTAAAAATTTGCTCGAATTTAAAATTTGCATAACTTTAAAATTTACTTGATTTTAAATTTCCTTGAACTTAAAATTTGTTCAAAAACAGAAAAATAAAAAAGAACAGAAAAAATGAATATAAAACAGCAATGAAACCGCCAAAACCGAGAAAATCCGAAATCCAGGAAAAAAACTCGACCGAACCATCCAGAAGGTTCAAAAACCGAAAAAACCTAAAGCTCTTTGCTTCCTTCGCGTTGATGGGCTTCGGACCAACATACATCCGCGGTAGGTACCGCCTCCTTCACCTGATCTCGGTGCTCCTATCTAGCTCGCGCGTAGGCACGGGAGGGACGGGCACCCGGCGGTAGCTGAGCCGCCAGCCGCCAGGCATGTGCACATCCTTCCAGGCGTCGCACGGCGTCCAGTTCCCGTGCATCAGCCTCCCCACGCCGACGGGCAACGACACCCTGTTCGCCCGCTCCTCCTTCTTGGTGCTGCTGTCGGACGCCTCGAAGTTGTTCTTCTTCTTCCCATGGTGTTGCGGCGGTGGTGGTGGGAGTGGAGGTGTGGGCGATTGAGGAACGATGTCGGTGGACTTTTAAAGCCAGCCGCGCGCGGGAAACAATGCCATTGAAGGCGGCGCAGAATCCCAGCCGCCGCCCGCCAGTGCACGCGCAGAAGAGGCAGCCGCGACATTGATGTCGAAGGCTGCGGCGCAGACGCGGAAGCGATGACCACGGAAGCGATGTCCGCGGAAGCGATGCCCACGATACAGGCTCGCTGCCAGACGAGCCAGGTGGAGATGTGAGCTGTAACTTAGTGCGTCCACGCATCCAGTGGCGGAGCCAGCTTCCAAAACTTGTGATGTCAAGCTTAAATAATATCAAAAATAATTGACAAAAAAAATTAAGAACACACTAGTGTAGAAAAAATAAACATGAGCGCACAGTGGAAATGGTAGCACAAAAGATCACACTTTATTTCTTTATGGTAGAATTCCTTTACGATCATGCTTACCTTGATAGGTATGCATAATAGCATTGGTACTAATAGACAGAAATACATCAATTTCAACATACGTAATGAGACAATGATATAAGAAATCGTCGCCTATTCTATTGCGCAAATCAGTCTTGATAATTTTCATCGCAGAAAATGCTCTCTCGACCGTAGCCGTCGCGACTGGCAGAATCAACGCTAGCTTCACCAAAAGAAATACTAGAGGAAAACTTGTATGCTTCTTTGTCTCCACTAGTTTTCTACAAAGATCACTAACCCCTTTCAAATTGGAGAGTCTTGAATCATCACGAATATTTTCAAGGAAGTTGTCAAGTTGGATGCTAAGATCTTCCATCTTGCTTTCACTTTCAAAATCATCAGGATATAACCGAGCCATTGCTAGTACTTTATCTTTTTCATAGTTAGAGAATGAATCTGAAGGATCCAAGCATGCCATTCCAAGAAGCAAGGTCGTGCTGCTCTCACTAAAGCGGTCATCTAACTCTACACGCAATAGATCGATAACAGCATACATCACAGATCATCACAAGAGCTGCAATGGATTGGCTCTGGTTCATCAGATCATCACACCTCTTCATGTTTTGGTTATGAGAACTCGAAGGACCACCAACATGAGTATCCAATCTCTTAAGGTTATTCCAACTTTTCCATCCCTTGGTTGAAAATACATCTCCACCACCATGCCCTAGACTTTCACTCTGAAACAAGTAGCAGCATAGACAAAATGCTGCATCCTCCTTTATACTATACTCTAGCCAAGGCTTGTATGTGATGAACCAATCTTCATTAAAATGGCGCTTAATCCCACTGAAATCTGTTCGGGGAAAATCATGTCCTACAGGTTGGAATGGGCCTCTCTGTAGGTAAGTTCTCCGCACATCATCACGAACTTTGGCCGTCTTGTATTGAGAAATAGGCTTTCGTTTTGCAGGATCTGGTGGAAGTTTAGATAGATCAACTAGTTCATTTTCTTCGATTGCGCGTGGCCTTGCATTGCTATTAAGTAACACCCTTTCCAAAGCAGCTCTGGCATCAATAGGGGTTTGTTCCTCCTTTTCAGTTGATCTTTGTGAAGTTTCAGCATTTGAACCCGACTTCCACTTCTTGACGAATTTGTCCATTTGCAGAACTTAAGATCTGATGATAAAAGGTATTTCTGTAAGAAAAATGATACATACAGCTACTGCCCATAAGAGAATAGATCAGCAGTAGACCAATTTTGGATCCAAATGAACTAGTTTAAAATACAAGATAGCTGATAGCAGCTAGATATACACACAAATCTGAAATATTTAAACGAAATCTACATGGACAGTCCACCCATTGTCAGATGTTAAATCCATTATTGACAGTCCGGGCAATTTTGAATCTACATAAACTATATCCTTGTATTCATCACATAGAACATCAATTCCAGATTTAAACTACACTAATCTTTTGTAAATTAGAAGTGAAACAATGCAGAACTTGTAAATATACAAATAAAAGGGGAGACTGATCGACCTCGTCCTGGACTGTTGCTGTTGGACGCCTCGACGCCGATGGATGAAACCGCCCCTGGTGAATACTGAATAGCTCGACCGGCGATTGCCGACCGGAGGCGACAAGGTCCGCCTGAACGCCTGAGATGGTCGCCGGCCAATTCCGGGCTGAGTCGCAGCCTTTGGCCCTCAGAGATCGCCAAGACGGCAAGACGGAGATGGTGGCATCGATAAGAATTGGGAACAAAGGAGACATGATTACAGATTTAGCGCATTAGAAGGAACTGAATTGGGAATTAACGGGATTAGAGGAAGGTGTAACAGAAGCGAAGAAGCCGAGGCGTACAGGAATCGTGGGGATTGAGAAGTATCCAGTGGTTCCGTTGCTTCGCTTTGTTATCTGTCCCTGGAAATTACACATATGGCCATGTGGGCCTGTGCAGTATTGGGCCTGTGTGGTCAATTTCCTGAATAATTGCCTTAATCAATGGAGTATTCTTAGGTGGGGGTATTTAACTTGGAAAATTCCTGTGTAGTCGGCCGACTACACAGCCTTAACGTGGCTCCGCCACTGCACGCATCGTCCGCCGCGACGCATTCCAGACACAAATATATGCACCGGATTTGCGTTGTGCCCCGCTAAAGGTGTTACCAGACGCATACCGTTGGAGATGCCGTAATGTATACCCGCAATCAGCGGTAGTCTAACTTGTTACGAGGTACTATTGTCAACTAATTAACAGATGCGTATGGTTAGTAAATTAGTTTCCGTTCCAATCACCCAAACTGGCTTGCCGAACTTGTTAATTAACGTTGAAGTTTCAGGGAAAATGTGAGCATGGAAACACCCAGTTTCCACGTAATCCAGCCATATAAATAGGAAAAGTCTATTTGTCGCAACAGCCGGTTCGATCGGCACGTGTGCGCTTGGGTTGATTCCCTCCTACCCGGGCAAACAGCCTGGCGTGCATAGCCACGTGTCCCTAAAGCAATCAAAGCCAGAGCACGTCACCGGTTCCGTGCCCAAACATATAGTATATTGTACTCTTGCGGCCATTTACACAAAAAAAAAACATGATGTGTGGTATCGATGGGAGCGGCGCCCACACATCCACTTATAATTGATCAAAACATACTGTAAGATAATTCTTCTATGACTTAGCCGTTTTGGCGATGCTGTATGTGTGCCGCCGACGCCATGGACGCCACACAGTGAGGTGTGGCGTCGGTGCCACGGGCGCCACACAAACAGCCGCGTCAAAACGGCTAAGGACTAAACTTCCGGAACCCCTGGATGTTTTCCACATATAACTTGCATTGTGTGGCGCCCGTGTCGTCGGCGCCACATTGTGATGTGTGGCGCCCATGACGTCGGCGCCACACAATGACTTTTGCTAATCCATGAAATTTTGTACCTTATTTCAACAGTTTTCAATACAACAATAGCACTTTCAACAGCAATTTCATACACACATTATACACATAGCACATATCATAGCTCACATCATAGCACATAGATTCAAACAACACGTAGCAACAATAGACATGGTTCGAAATGATATAGAGTTCACAACACGATACTTATGAAGATAGAGTTCACAACAACATGTAGCAAATGCATCTATCCTCCGCGACGTCCCCTCCTCATGGGCTGCTTCCGGACGGCCAACCTTTTCGTTCGCTGCCGTGGCTCTTGTTGCTGCTGCTCCTCCTGCTCCTGCTGCTCCTCCTCCTCTAAAGATAACGGCTCATCGTTCCTCATCCTCCTCAATGATGATCTCCACGGCGGCGCCTCATCCTCCTCAATGATAACCTATTTTCCTCGGTTGACATAATCGTCCGGAGTGTATCGGTTTGGAGCCTTGCCCCTTGGCTTCAACTGGTAAGCAGACCGTGTGACTTGCTTCTTGCCTCGACTAATGTTTTGACTCAGAATGGTGTCGTCGTCAGGAATCTTCACAAACATGAACACATGAGATTACAAAAGTTGAAATTAGTAAGCACATATTTGACAGCAACAAAATAGTCCATACCTCCGCCTCTTCGGAAGAGGATGTGATTTCGGCGTCGCGGCAACCTAAAAAGTTGGCTAACCGCCGCATCTTTCGTGCAGTGTTCTGCGTCATGGAAGTCATGGTTACAAAGCCACCCGAACATAATAGCTTACATTCAAAGTTGGTGATCATACCTTAATGAAATGCCGCAACGGTCCGACAGGCTTTTCATCTCTAAGGCTCTGATCCCAAATAACCTCACACTCCTCAGCTGTTTTTTTGGATCTCGGACCGCTGTGACAAACATATTATACACAATTTAAGCGAGCACATGCCAATGTAGATGATGTACTAGCTAATGAGAGAATACATTACCACGAAGTTCAGCTCGGAAGCAATATAAGTCGATCTCCCTTTGCGAGCATAGATGTCGTGTTGGCTTTGCGCAACCTCATCGAACTCGATGGGGTCGTCCAAGATGTCGTCATCATACGCGGGTTTCACTAACTCGATACGCGTGCTTTGATGAAACCATTGGAGATAGTTGTTGAAAGCGGCCAAGTCGTGAGGCACAATCTCCACATGGCCAGCATTCCGTATCGCTTCCAAACAGTGTTGGAACGCTGTGACGTGGCTGCTACGATGGACAGGCCAATTTGTGATTTTCCTCTGCCGCTGCCTATCAAGCCTGCAAGAATCAAGAAGTTAGATTCTACCTCTTCAATCAAGAATCTTCCATCACATGATTCCAGAAGTTTACCTATGAAGTGCATGGTCCGTGTCTTGCCACTGAGGTGGGCACTCCTGATACAGCCCAAACTGTCTCATCACTCTGTGCGGCTGGTGGTATTCAACAAGCCACATGCATATGAGTGGGCAGCGCATACGCCAGAACCGCGCCTCCTCAAGGCACTTGGGGTTGAGGTCAGGCATCCCCGCGCCAATATGGTAGTATGTACCATATGGCTCCCAATCCACCTGCAGCATACAAATATTTCAGAATTTACAACATGCCAGTAGAATTTATGAACTCGGATTGCAAAAGAGTGATCGGTTACACTGCTCAGCGGTAAGAGTGTCCAACTCCTCAGTGTAGTGCCTGTACATGATCTTTGGATCGCTCGTCATCTCGGAGACATTGTCCCAAAGGTATGCCCAAGTGGGCTCCCGGTCAAGGTTGTTCCGGTGATGAGGCCATGGCCTCTCGTTGAGTATCCTGGGCCGCCCAACTGATAGGCGGTCCCAGCTCCATACGGAAAGTAGGAGCAAGCATCCACCAATACCGCCGCTCCTAGTCCTGCGACAAGCTTCGTCCAACTGCGTACATAAGACATTTGGTTAGTACTTTGTCTAGCACACTACTATAGAAGAATAGTACATACAACAAATCATCACCTGGCGGTAGAGGTAGGCAAGTGCCGCTGTTCCCCAACTCCACCGGTGCTCCAACACCGTAAGCGCCTTGAGCCAACACCAATGGGCCAACTTCCCACCACTGTCAGGAAAGAGAGTCCACGAAATCATGTACCACAAGTACACGCGGGTGTACGTCCTGATAGTGTCCCTGTTGGCCCCTTTCGGGCATTGTCCAAAGTTAAGCCTAATCCAAGCGAAAGGTGCGCCGGCGGGAGCTCTCTCCTTTGGATCTTCTGGCGGCGGAGGAGCCATGCCAATAAGGTTCTCCATCTGCTGGCGCCACCCATCAGAAGCTGTGTTCATACACAGTGGGTCGCCTTGAATAGGAAGTCCAAGTATCTTGGAAACATCCTGAAGAGTAGGGGGCATCTCGCCGGCCCTCAAGTAGAAGGTGTGCGTCTCCGGCCTCCACCGGTCGACAAGGGCGGTGAGTGCCGCGGCGTTCATGTTTGGCCCCCCACGGCTTACAAGCGATATGAACGGGAGAATACCGGTAGGCTAGATGAACTCCGTGTACCTCTCGTCATACGCCATATCCACTGTGCCATGGTAACGAATCTTCAAAGGGTGAAGATCCGTTCTCCTCTCCGTCATATGAAAAGCCCGGTGATCCCTGTCATACTCTTGATCTAGGAGCCACACCATCCTACATGTTTACACAAATACACCATATTATGAGCCATTCCTAACAAATATGAGTTATTCCATCACAAATAATATGAGCAACACATACATGAGAATATATCTAGCTTTTGTATCACATATACATCACACATACACGAGAATTCAAATCCAAATAAGCCATCACACATACCTCACATACATACATCCACTTACATAAGAATATGGATACCTCACATACATATATCCTCATTGAAATTTGATGTATAGGGTTTCAAAAAATCTAGGATTTCAACACATAGATACATGATAATATGGATTTCAACACATACATGAGCACATTGATTCAATTTCTAAGATTTTCATATCTAGGGTTCCATGTCTAAATTGTATTAAATCCGAGAAAATCATGGATGAAACGAAGGGGATCGAGAGAGAATACCTTGAGGAAGGGATTGGGAAGAGATTGGTCGGACATATCTGATGATTTGGTGGTGGATTTGGTGGGGGAGAGGGGGGGGGAGGAGGAGGAACCGCCGGCTGGGGCTCGGGCTGGGGCGAAACAGAGAGGAGAAAGAGGAGAGCTCGGGCTGGGACGGGCGCAGGCGCCACATTTAAGTGGATGTGTGGCGCCCTTCCGAGCGGCGCCACAGGTTCGCAGTGTGGCGCCGCTTCCATCGGCGCCACACATCCTGCCACGTCGGATGGGAGAACAGCTCAGCGTCGAGGCCGCCACGTAGGCTGGGACAGTGGCACCGCGGACACGGGCGCCACACAGTGAGGTGTGGCGCCGGCGTGGGGAACGCCACACAAAAGGGTTAGATGGGTGAAATAGTTTCGCCGGAGGGTCAGTCTGTACTATAGTTGCAACAAAGGGTTATTTCTGTGTAAATCGCCTACTCTTGCTGCTCCCTCATCGCTACCATGCATAGCTAGCTACTCAGCTAGTAGCCTAGTAGCACTGCACCACGGGCATCGTTGCCTGTACACAAAGCGGAAATGCCTCACGTACGATCTAACGTCACTACAAGAATGGGAGGCTACGCCGAGGGCTAGGCTATACGCCGACGGCCAAAAGTCGAGGCCGTCGGCGTATGGCCCGGCCAGGCCAGGCCAGCCAGCCCTTTCGACCCTCGACGTAGCGCGGCCATCGGCGTAGCGAGGTATACGCCGAGGGCAGCCCTCGGCATATCTTTGGCCCTAGGCGTAGACAGGGCTACGCCGACGGCCACCCTCGGCGTAGGCAATTTTTCAAATTTGTCTAATTTGTAAAAAATCATAACTAATTCATATGATGTCAGAAAAATGCGTATGAGGTATCAAACTGTTCAGAAAAACATCCTCTATCCGTTTATATGAAAATCATGCATATTTGAATCATGTACAGTACCATGTTAACATAAAAACAATTAAATCACTTTTCTTAAATGTCCTCGGGTTCCCGTTTTAGCCAGTTGACAATTTAAACGAAGTCAGAAAATCTCGCGGAGCCGCATGACATTATTTTATGTGTCCTAGTAACCACTCCAACAGATAGAATTGGGATACAACAATTATTTTGGAAAACCCTTCACGAACAGAGCTATCAAGTCCGGAGTTCTACGAATTTTAGGGCAAATGAGTAGGAAACGGCCAGTGACACCGCATAGTTTGTCGGAACGAGGCCATATTTGGCACATGCGTGGTCCCTGGGATGGGAAGCAAGGCCCGGGAGCGGATTTCCAATCCGACCCATGGGCGATGGTTTTTTCATTTTCGGGGTGCCAAAACGGGTTTTTTTTGTGAAGCAGCTGCATGGGGCGCATTTTATAATTGCGCGAGACCTCCGCGTAGTGGTAGGACACCGCCTTCGGACCACATATCACATGCCATATGTGCGCGCTAGATATTGGGAATCCATGTGGCTTCCTGCGGTGTCCCGCCGAATCCGCTGGAAAGTGACCGGATTTGAACTAGGGCTACACTTTCCGTCGCTCAATAAATTCCGGGAAAAATGTTTTTAGGTCTATGACATATCACTTTATATGCGAATTTTTTTCCGTTTAGCGCGATGGTAAACAGGTGCACCAGCGCGCCCGGTACGGCCATACCGCATCTCCGTGGGGACCCGTTTTAGCAAAATGGCAATTTAAACGAAGTCAGAAAATCCCGCGGAGCCGCATGGCATCATTTTATGTGTCCTAGTAACCACTCCAAAAGTCGGAATTATGATATGGCAATTATTTTGGAAAACCCTTCACAAACAGGGCTATCACGTCCAGAGTTCTATGACTTTTAGGGCAAATGAGTAGGAAATGGCCCGTACCACCGCATAGTTTGTCGGAACGAGACCATATTTGGCACGTGCGTGGTCCCTGGGATGGGAAGCAAGGCAACGGGAGAGGATTTCCAATCCGATCCATGGGCGATGGTTTTTTCATTTTCAGGGTGCTAAAACGGGTTTTTTTTGTCAAGCAGCTACATGGGGCGCATTTTAGTATTGCGCGAGACCTCCGCGTAGTGGTAGGACACCGCCTTCGCACCACATATCACATGCCATATGTGCACGCTAGCTATCTGGGAATCCATGTGGCTTCCTGCGGTGTCCTGCCGAATCCGCTGGAAAGTGACCGGATTTAAACTAGGGCTACACTTTCCGTCGCTCAATAAATTCCAAGAAAAATGTTTTTAGGTCTATGACATATCACTTTATGTGCGAATTTTTTTCCGTTTAGCGCGATGGTAAACGGGTGCACTAGCGCGCCCGGTACGGCCATACCGCATCTCCGTGGGGCCCATTTTGGCCAAATGACAATTTAAACGAAGTCAGAAAATCCCGCAGAGCCGCATGGCGTCATTTTATGTGTCCTAGTAACCACTCCAAAAGTCGGAATTAGGATACGGTAATTACTTTGGAAAACCCTTCACAAACAGGGCTATCACGTCCGGAGTTCTATGGCTTTTAGGGCAAATGAGTAGGAAACGGCCCGTGACACCGCATAGTTTGTCGGAACGAGGCCATATTTGGCACGTGCGTGGTACCTGGGATGGAAAGCAAGGCCCCGGGAGCGGATTTCCAATCCAACCCATGGGCGATGGTTTTTTCATTTTCGGGGTGCCAAAACGGGTTTTTTTTTTGTGAAGCAGCTACATGGGGCGCATTTTAGTATTGTGCGAGACCTCCGCGTAGTGGTAGGACACCGCCTTCACACCACATATCACATGCCATATGTGCGTGCTAGCTATCTGGGAATCCATGCGGCTTCTTGCGGTGTGCCGCCGAATCCGCTGGAAAGTGACCGGATTTGAACTAGGGGTACACTTTCCGTCGCTCAATAAATTTCGCAAAAAATGTTTTTAGGTCTATAACACATCACTGTATGTGCTAATTTTTATCCGTTTAGCGTGTTGGCGAACGGTGCACCAGCCCGCCCGATACGGCCATTTCGCATCTCCCGAGGGGGCCGTTTTGGCCACATGGCAAATTGGGTGTCATATTTGGATTCCTCTAATTTTTAGGTTCAGATGATGATATAAATATTATATTTATATTTCTCTCATTTTTCTGATCGATTTAGACATATTATTTGTGGAATTTCGATTTTCTGATTTAAAGATATTAATTATTCCATATTAAATAGAAAAAAGACCAAAAAATAAAATCATTTTATTGTTATTTGAATTCAATATTATTATTACTTATATATTCATTGTTGTCTACTTAATTAATTGTTTGGGATTCAAAAATAAAGAGGTGTGCATCACGGTTCAAGGGTTAATAGGGTTGATATGCTATTATTATCAGCAAGAGGTATCAATTCTATAATGGAAGCTCATCCGAATGGAACCAAGAAGTTAAGCGTGCTGAGGCTGGAGTAGTGTGAGGAAGGGTGACCGACTGGGAAGTTTAACCATGATTGTAATTTGACCTAAGATTAAGTGTAGTTAGAGTTAAAAGTGTATTGGGTGAAAGATAAACAAGTAAAAAAAAAGAAAAAAATTGTGTAAAAGAAAATAAAATTTAAAAAAATTTAAAAGTCTATGCCGAGGGTTTTGCCGTCGGCATATAGAAAAAAATATTTTTTTTTCGATTTTTTTTTTTGAAATTTTTTGGAAAAAGAAAATTTGAATTTTTTAAAAGTCTATGCCGAGGGTTTTGCCGTCGGCGTAGCGTGCTACGCCGAGGCTCGGGCTACGCCGACGGCGATAGTGGCTTTGCCGAGGGAGTTAGACGCCGAGGAGCTATGCCGAGGGTGGCCCTCGGCGTAGCCTACGCTGACTGCCAAAGCAGGCTACGCCAAGGGTTCCCGGCCCTCGGCATATAGCCCCATTCATGTAGTGCGTGTACAATCCGTGTACGACTAGACTCAGGAGGAGGCCTCCCGTGATCTGGCCCACAAACTGACCGATGCACATTTTAGTCTGATCGTACCGAATTATCGGACCAATTCGATCGTACGTATAGCACTGCTCTACATAAAGTACACGTGTTTCCTTTTTTGACATGAGACAAACGACGCTAGAGTACAAGAATTTCAAGGCAGAATAGGAAGATGACATGATTTTTTTTGATATGCTACAAAATAATGATTATTTGTTGTCGAAGCACCTGCAAAATGCTAGTCCCTCTATCGATAAAAAGATGTCAGAGATTTGTCTAATTTGGATATATCTATAACTAAAAAGTGTGTAAATACATCTAAATTTAAATAAACTTGTGACATCCCTTTATGGATATATATAGGTGGTAGACTAATTTCAACGCAGCAAACATGATTTTATAATGTTGGATGAGTTAGCCTCAAATGTTGGATCCACTAGTACTTTTTATGTCTAACCACAAGTAAAATGCTACAATAATGTCAATGCTGCAAAACATTATTTTGTAATGTTGGATGAGGTAGCCACTAATGTTGGATGCACTTGTACTTTTTGTTGTCTAAGCACTAGCAAAATGCTACAATAATTTCAAAATTACAAACATGATTTCGTAATTTTGGATGAGTTTCTCAGTAATGTTGGATGCACCAGTACTTTTTGTTGTAAAGGTGATACGCCTTAATGTTGTTTTGCGGCTAACAAATGTGGATTTGTTGCATCCGTTGTTAATTTTTGATACACCATATGTTCAAAATGCAACATTTTTGCTACACTTCACAATTTTAAATAGATTGACGAGAAAATGTTCAAGAAAAAATAAGATGCATTTTTTAAATGATACATACGTGTTTCCGCAATGTTAGATGTGTTAGGTACATATGTTGGAGCTTTGATTTTCTTTTGGTAAACGAGTGACACGTTGTTAAATGCTTTGGTACAACCATTTTGGAAATTTGTAGCACAAGTTCTTGTCTTTTGCTACATGGGTGTATTCAAGGTGGTACAACATATTTTCATGACTTTCAAGCACCCTTGAAAAATGTTACACACCATATATAAAAAAGCGCAGAAAATTATTGCATGTTTTGTCTAAAATATTCCATAAGTTTTATATATTATAGAATATATATTAGGGATAAAATAAAATTGTTATAACCAGCATTTGGTATACACAATTCCTAGAATGTGCAAGTTTAAGAGCATCTCCAGCCGCGTCCCCCAAAGCATCCCCCAAAGGTTTTTGGGGCGCGCCAGACATTTTTTCGTTCCCAATCGCGCATCCCAAAGCCTCCTTCTGTCCGAAGCGGCCCAATACGATGTCCGGCGCCCTGAGCCCGTCCCCGATCCATAGGAGACGCTCCGGGCATGCCGGACAGAGCGAGAAACGAGGCGGGGAGTGGCGGGCCCGATGCATCATTGACACATAAAAATTTAACCCAATCGTCGCTTACCTCGCGACGGAAGTTATTGGCGCGCAGCAACGGTGCAGCTTTCGTAGAGGCACAGCGATCGTCTCGTTGCGCCTAGCACTCCGTGCCGGCGCTAATGAGCACCACCGCTCCCCCGCCTCCGTCCGGCCTATAAAAAGGGGCGCTCTCGCATCGTCCCTCACACATAAACCCTTGCGCCTCTCTCCCCAACCCTAGCCGCCACCATCTCAAGAGTCGAGGGCCATTCCATGGCTGGTAAAGGTTGAGGTCGCGGCAGCGGTTGTGCTGGAGTAGCAAGGTATGCACGACCGTCGTCACCTACGACATCATCTTCTTCCGAGGGGGAGTGGGAGTTCGATTTCATCGTCGTCCTCAATGGCGACCCACTCGGCATCCAGAGGCTGCCAGACAAGTTCGCCGATTTCGTCATCGACAACGAGCCAACCGCACTACAGCTGCGGGAGGCTGGCTGCAGCTTCCGCCGATGGCCGAGGACGTGCTATTCGACGGGCGCGGCAAGATGTACCTCCACACCGGCTGGGAGAAGTTCATGCGCTTCCACGACCTCCAAGTTGGTTGCATCCTCACATTCTCCTACCAAGGCGACGAGGAGATGAGCGTGAAAGTGTTCGATGACACGTCCTGCCACCAGCACTACCACGGTGACGACGAAGAGGATGATGATTGAACACGCTGAGTGTTCTTTCTTTGCAGCGAAAATGGTCAACGAGGTTTCTCTATGTTCTCCCTGCATAGGTGACAAGGTATTAACTTGTCAATGCCTACAAGTTATAGACTAGGGTTTCGCGGAAAGTAGAGGGCAAGTTGATCTCGAAGGTTTCAGCAGAAAAGGTGCCCGAATGCTAAAAACTAGGGTTGTGTTGACAATGAATCGATGCTTTCTTTTTCCCTCGACTCCCCCTTATATAGGAGGCGGAGCCGAGGATTTTGTGATGTACAAGTTACAAACATCGGAAGACTCTTTGAGTTCGTCCCGTATACTTACAAGTCTATTCCTAATATATCTCTATCTTCCATATCAACGCTTTATTGAGCTTCCGGGCTTTGTAATCTTCGGGTCGTGGGCCTCCAGTAAAACCCGGGTACCTTCTTCGGTAGGCCCATTAGGGATGCCTATGTTAGTAGCCCCCGAGATTTTGCTTGAATCGTAGAATCGAGTAAAATCTCCATCATTACAACAATCTCATAATTTCTTCGAGTCACTAGACAATGTCCATAGAACAGTTATATATTGTGCAGAGATAATGGTAAATGGGGCTGGTTCATCTGACGGATCAGGTACCAGTTAACTGCTCTCGTGGCAATCCTGCAAAAACCTAATTCAAGGTCAAGTCCCTGGACTCGACCCCGCTATACTGGCGTAATTCGACATGTACTGCTTAAGGTCTTACCATAATCCGAATTCCAGTCATATTTTATCGAGTACCTAACGCGTCCGTTAGGATTTTTCTTCGCATATGTTCACACGGAAACAAGTAGTAGAGCGCATTCAGGTGCGATACCACGCCACACGGGACGGATCCCGGGGACTTACCTTCGTAAAATATTACGGCATTCAGAGATTTTTTCACGGCGGACGCGCTCTGAGAATATATTGTCGAGTGCCTTTTCTGGATGTTGGAATGGCATATTTATTCGAGTCATATAATGACTTACTATCTTGACCTCCCGATGGGAGTATATGAAGAGTTAGGTTTTAACTCGAACAAGTACAATGATATTCCTTATATTTCATCGGGTGCGCGACCAGCGCTCCCAATGGGAGTAGCCCCCGAGGCTACAACCAAGTGCTTGTACTTGGTTGTAGGCTCAATTTTTTGCTGTCTTGTCGCTATATTGTCAGCTTCCCATCTTTTTCATTTTTATCGGGTGCGCGACCAGCGCTCCCGATGGGAGTAGCCCCCGAGGCTACAACCAAGTACTTGTACTTGGTTGTAGGCTCAATTCTTCCTATTTTGCATCCACTCTATACTCTTTTGCTGCCTGTCCCTCTTATCAAAATATGAACCATATTTCTGATAAGAGTAGCCCCGAGGTATGACCAAATGCTTTGTATTTGATCCTAAGCTCCCGATGTTTTTCTGGTTAGATCACTCGTGCTTTTCCCTGTAGCTATATTTGATAGAAACACTCGATGTTTTTCTTCAGAGTGATGTCATTGCTGACGATAGCCACGACCACCTCCTTGAAAACCATGGCTCATGTCACGTCTCTGAAGTGTGGGTCCAAAGTTCTGCACGGTCGACACGTTGCGCAAGTGGGGGACACACGTCGTCCGCAATTACCGGCACGCGCGCAGTAACTTCTGTCCAGTAACTTCCTGCCGAAAAGATGATTATACCCTTGTTGACACGTGTAAGGCATAAGATTCATTTCCCTTTCATCCAACGGTGCTACGGATCGGTTCCTCGCTATAAAACTGCCCTTCATCCTCATTCTCCCTCTTCGGTGCGCCGTTCATCTCTCTCCTCTCACCAGTTCCGCCATTGCCGACCCCAAGCTCCTCACGCTCGTGCTTCCCATCACCCCCCTTCTCCACTAGAGCTCAGTTCTATGACGCCGCTCACCAAGCTGATGAGGCACACCGCTCCAGGCACCAATGCATCGATGGAGAAAGTGGAGATCTCTGGATGGGAGAGATCCAAAATCTCCAACCAGGACCAGAAGACCCTCAAGAAGCTTGGCCTGGTCAAGAAGGAGGGCTCGCTGATCTTCCCTGGCAACGAAAGCTTCCCGCATCCTCCGATTGGATACCGAGTAACTTTCATCGATCACCTCATTCGCGGCCTTTCCACCCCCATCCACGAGTTTCTTCGTGGACTTCTCTTTGTTTACAGGATTCAGCTGCATCAGCTGACCCCAAATTCCATCCTCCACATCTCGATTTTTATCACCTTGTCTGAATGCTTCCTTAGGACCCATCCTCATTGGAGCCTGTGGAAGCGCATTTTCTATCTCCGGCGCAACGGCTCTCGCAATGTCGCCTATAATGTGGGCGGCGTATGCATCTGCGCCCGACCCGACGTTGACTACTTCGACATCAAATTCCCCGACTCAGTCCAAGGGTGGCGCAGAAGGTGGTTGTACGTCCAGGAGGAGTACAACAACTCCCAGGAATACAACATCGCTCCTTTTGATGGTGCCGCAGAAATCCTCAGGCACCGATCCTGGGACGCCGAGGCTACTGCCGAAGAAAAGACAGCTACCGATGCTCTGATGAAGCGCATCCACCAGCTCCAGAACATCCATGGTGAAGAAGTGTCGGTGTTCAAATCACTGCTTATTTCCTTAGGATCAGGGTGCAGCCTCTTCATGCTCGCAAAAAACCCCTTTGGATGTATGCTGGCGAGAAATACGTTGATCGGGTGTCCAAAGATCTTTCTGTGAAGGACTTGGAGAATATCATTCGACGTTTTTCCTCGTTAAGAAAGAAACACGAGGTTCCAACCTCTTGTCGCGTGGAATCGTATAGCGGCAGCCACGCCCTTCCCGAAGTAAGTGACTTTTCTTCGAGTTGTGCTTTTATTTCTCGACTCAGTCCAAGGGTGGCGCAGAAGGTGGTTGTACGTCCAGGAGGAGTACAACAACTCCCAGGAATACAACATCGCTCCTTTTGATGGTGCCGCAGAAATCCTCAGGCACCGATCCTGGGATGCCGAGGCTACTGCCGAAGAAAAGACAGCTACCGATGCACTGATGAAGCGCATCCACCAGCTCCAGAACATCCATGGTGAAGAAGTGTCGGTGTTCAAATCACTGCTTATTTCCTTAGGATCAGGGTGCAGCCTCTTCATGCTCGCAAAAAACCCCTTTGGATGTATGCTGGCGAGAAATACGTTGATCGGGTGTCCAAAGATCTTTCTGTGAAGGACTTGGAGAATATCATTCGACGTTTTTCCTCGTTAAGAAAGAAACACGAGGTTCCAACCTCTTGTCGCGTGGAATCGTATAGCGGCAGCCACGCCCTTCCCGAAGTAAGTGACTTTTCTTCGAGTTGTGCTTTTATTTCTCGACTGCTTCCTCATTTGCTTTGCATATTCACCTTGATCTTGCTTTCTCATCTTGCAGAACCACCAAGTTCTATCTTCTCTTCCTCCCCTTCCTGAAGGTGGAGAGGTGGATGAGCGAGCTGTTGTCACTGACGACTCGCAAGAACCCTCTCGTCCTGAGAGTGAAGTCACAGGATCTCAAAAATCCGCGGCTTCCTCCGAAAAAGAAACTGAATCGGAGGCTTCCGAATCAGGCCGCTCTCCTCCTTCCGCCGCTTCTCCAAGGAGCAAGAGGAAAAGGGATGAAGTCGAAGATTCCGGCACCTCCAAGCCTACGGATCCAGCTGCCGAAGAGACGTCACCCGAAGAAGAGGGTACCTTTAACCCTTGCGATGACGCGGGCTCCATTAGCCCGTAAGCTTCTTTATTGCTATTTTTTGTCCAACTTCTTTTTCGTCGGCATACTCATTTTTCTGTGTTGACAGTGGCGAAGAGGAAGAAGAGAAAGAGGAACCCGAGGTTCATGGTATGGCTCTGACGAGTACATCCCATTCCTTGGTTCTCTCTGAAGAACGCCGCGCTGCCGAGGAATCTTCGCCTCCCCCTCAACAACACGTGGAAACATCGACTCCTATAGCCAGCCCCCCGAGCACCCTCGCCAAAGAGAGCAAGGATTGGGGACGGCGATAGCCATGCAATTGTTGCACGGAGTTCCTCGACTCCTTCTTTGGACGATGTAAGTCTTTTTATTCTTGATTTGCTATTTTGTTTTGCCAGTCTATCTTTGATCATTTGTCGATTTTTCTCTCTTCCGAACTTGTTTTCTGATGCTCTTTATAGCCTGTGATGAAGCATCTCATCAAACTTGGGACCCAATTTATTGGGTTTCGCGACGCAGCCGAAGATCTAAGAGGTAATGCCCGCTTTTTTCTGGGTGACCCATTTTTCTCGGCAAACCTGTTTTGTGTCTGACAACGGATTTTCGCCTTCTAACCTTCTTTTCAGAGAACCTCGACCGAGCCAAGAAACGCGCTGATGAGTTGGCTGTTAAGCTTGAGCAAAGCGAAAAGGCTCGCGAGAAAGCTGAACAGGATGCCGCTGCTGTTGGAGATCTTTGCCAAAGGCTCCACAAAGCTGAAAGTGCTCTGAGCGACAAGGTTTCTCAACAAATCGCGCGTGAGAATTCCATCATAGATCGTTTGGAGACCCAAAACCGGCGATTCGTTAGTAAGTGTATTCCTGTGCCTGCCTTTGTTTTTATCTTTACTTGCTTCTCTGAATACTGATGAACTTCTGCTTTGCTCCAGCAGGGAGGATGGGTGAGGATTTTACCTTGCACGAGGGTGCCGAGGATCGTCTCCTCGACACTCTTTCAATCCTCGAGCTGCACGGCGACCTGGCGCGCACTAATATTTCCGACGCTCGTGCCGCATTCAAGCGATTATTCCCTCACTTCTTTCCTAAGCAGACACAGCCCGAGATTTTCTCTGAGCTTGTGCAACGCTTTCGAGGTGAAGAAGATCCTGCCTTGATTTATCGGCAGGAGAACTTGAAGGTTGGAGTCGAGGGAACCATTGCCCTGGTTTCCGACATCCGCCAAGATGTCGACTGGGCGAAGGCTGGCGACCCCAAGGGGATGAACAAGGAGAAATGGAATACTTTGGTGAAGGCTGCAAAGCCTCACTCAAAGAAAATCCTCGCCTTCTTGGGGCACAAACCTGTTGCATCTGCTAGCACTGCCAAGCCAGAGGTCAAGTAGACCAACCTATCCCTTTGTTTTTTCTTTTTTCCTTTTGTAGTTGTCGCTATCCTTATGATTTGCGACTATCTTTGTCGACTCATTAGGAGTCACCTTTTGTAAGGGGCCCGATTATGTAAATATCTCAACTATTAGTGAAAAAGGTGATCTTTGTTGAATGATTGATGTCAATATTTCTTTCTTCCAATTTGTATTTGAAAACTATTCTGAGGCCGCTGGACCGTCCTCTGCTTCTCCTGCCGCGTCTCACTCTAAACGGATACCTGGCGATGTTTTCCTGGACGATTCTTCGTGTGCTGACTCGACTCAGCAAGAACTGACTGAACTTCGACAACAACTTCAAGCCATGAAAAAACAAGCCATCATTATCATGGACCAATCACGCAAATCCTCCGAACGCGAGAGAGCTGCTCTTCGATAGGCTCAGGATGCTCTGGAACTGAAGGAAGCTGCGGTGGCCGAGGCTTTACAGGCTACCGCCCGAGAAAATTATATGCTTGACCTGATGACTGACGCAAGTCTAGATATGGCGGGTACGTTGCACTTCATCTTGCTTTTTCCTCGACAAGTCTCGTATGTTTTGTCATATGTTGCTTTTCTTTTTTGGTTCTAGGTTCCTTTATTGATGCTGTTGCTGAAGATCAACGCGTTGACTCTCGGGTTGAGGTCCTTCTCCGGCTTGCGAGGTAGAATGGCAGTGATTTTTGGGCTAGCGAGAATCACACCCGACGAATTGTTTGATTCCAGGATGTTACGATAGCATTGCTGTTAGGGACGCCAAATCGAAAGACTATGCCCTTGATGAAGCTCACCATCGATGCTGCATCTTCCGAAGTTACTGGTACTGCTTCGATCCATTTAGGGAACTTGTCGACAGCCATGAGCAAATATACATATCCTCCTGGCCAAGCCTTGTGTATCTTCCCCACCATGTCGAGACCCCATTGTGCAAAGGGTCAAGCCAATGGTATTGGCATCAGTTCTGCTACCGGAGAATGAGGTTTTGCCGCAAATGTTTGGCACGCATTGCAGGTGCGCACTATGTCTTGGGGTCTTCTAGTGTTGTTAGCCAATAAAAACCTGCTCTGAAAACTTTGGCTGCTATTGCTCGACTGCTTGCATGGTGGCCGCATATTCCCTCGTGTACATCCTTCAGTATAATTCTTCCTTCCTCGGGTGTGACGCACCTTTGCAATACTCCTGATATGCTTCGTTTGTATAGCTCTCCCTTGACCACGGTAAAGGCTTTAGATCGTCGGATGACTCGCCTTGTCTCCACCGGATCTTCGGGTACCTCTTTCTTCATGATATATGCCACATAAGCCTGCATCCAAGGAACTTGTATCATCATAATTTCATGTGGTTCCTTTTCGTCTTCCGATGCGTTTGCTTCTGGATCTGCTGGAGCCCCCGAGTCTTTCTTAGCCTTCTATTTTTTCTTTGGCTGCCTTGGTGCTTTCTTTTCCTTGGTTGATCTCTCACTTATCTCCTCCCAGAACATGCCAGGTGGTATTGGCAGGCATTGCGACCTGATGTTTGCCAAAACGTCGGCTTCATCATTGCAGAGCCTGCTGATGTGATTAACTTCACAGCCATCGAAGAGTTTTTCGAGTTCATTATATACCTCCTTGTATGCTATCATGCTATCATTGACTGCGTCGCACTTGTTCATCACTTGCTGAGCCACCAACTGGGAGTCGCCGAAGATTTTAAGTCGAGTTGCGCTACCCGCATTTGCCATCTCTATCCCATGTATGAGTGCTTCATATTCTGCCTCATTATTGGATGCATTGGGGAATGTCATCTGCAATATATATTTCATTTTGTCGCCTTGGGGTGATACAAGTATTACTCTTGCTCCAGCTCCTTCTACTCTCTTGGATCCTTCGAAGTTCATATGCCAAGTACTCGACAAATCCGGAGGTCCCGTGATTTGCAGCTCCATCCACTCGGCGATGAAATCTGGTAGGACTTGCGACTTTATTGCTTTTCTTTTTTCGTAAGTGATGTCCTGAGGGGAAAGCTCTATTCCCCAAAGGGAGACACGTCCTGTAGCTTCTGGATTGTTTAGGATGTTTGACAGAGGTGCTTCGTTGACCACTATTATCGGATGTGCCAAAAAATAGTGTCGCGGTTTTCTTGCAGTCGTAAACACTCCATATGCTAAATTCTGATACTGCGGGTAACGCTGTTTTGATGGCGATAAAACTTCATTGATGAAGTATACCGGCCTTTGAACTCCATGAATTGTCCCTTCTTCTTCTCTTTCTACCACGAGAACTGTGCTGACCACCTGAGGTGTGGCCGCGATATATGGCAGGAGAGGTTCTTTGTCCTTTGGAGCCACCAGTATTGGGGGTGTCGAGATTGTGCGCTTGAGGTGCTCAAAAGCTCTGTCTGCTTCTTCGCGTAAAACGGCAACGCTTTTCCCCTTGCTTTATCAGCGCGTAAAGCGGCAACGCTTTTTCTCCCAGCCTGGCGACGAATCTGCTCAATGTTGCGACACGGCCTGTCAGCTGTTGTATCTCCTTGAGCTTCGTGGGCTTCCTCATTGTCACGATAGCTTGTATTTTTTTTGGGCTTGCCTCAATCCCTCTGGCTGACACTAAGTATCCAAGGAGTTCTCCCGCAGGGACACCAAAGGAGCATTTCATCGGGTTTAGCTTGAGGCGAAACTTGTCGAGTTTGTCGAAGGTTTCTCTAAGATCATTAATCAAAGATAACCCCTGCTTTGTTGTTATGACGACGTCGTCGTTGTATACTTGAACGTTTTTGCCAATCTGCGTGGCGAGACATTTTTGCATCATCCTCTGATAAGTAGCTCCCGCGTTTTTCAACCCGAAGGGCATTGTTCTGTAACAGAACATGCCATAAGGGGTTATAAAAGCTGTTTTGACTTCATGTTCTTCTTTTAGGCGGATCTGGTTATAACCAGAATACGCGTCCAGGAAGGAAAGACGTTCGCATCCCGCTGTGGAGTCGATAATTTGATCGATCCTTGGGAGGGGAAAGTGATCCTTTGGACAATGTTTACTGAGACACGTGAAGTTGACGCACATGCGAAGGACATCAGTGTTTTTCTTCGGGACCAGAATTGGGTTAGCGACCCATGTGGCCTCTGTGTGCAGCTCCTTGATGAAATTTGCTTCTCGAAGTCGATTAATTTCTGAAAGCATTGCTTTGCGGTTTGGCTCCAAAAAGCGCCGCAAAGGTTGTCATATTGGCCTAGCCCTTGGATCCAGATTAAGGGGGTGCTCGGCAAGTTCTCTGGGTACTCCTGGCATGTCAGCTGGACACCATGCGAAGATTTCCCAGCGCTCACGGAGGAACTCGATGAGCGCGCTTTCCTATGCGATGTCCATGTTTGTTGCAATAGCTGTCGTCTTCTTAGGATCCGTCGGGTGAATCTGTACTTCCTTCGAGTTCTTGGAGGTGTCAAAAGTTTGCTCCTTAAGCGGACTTCCTCCATCGGGAAACACATCATAATCAGTTGTTAACCTTGACGCTGCGTACTCCGCCTGCATCCCAGAAGTTTCTGACATCTTGTGGAAGTCCTTGTCGCACTTATCTGCTAGAGCAAAGCTCCCCTTTACTGTGATTGGGCCCTTGGGTCCAGGAAGTCTCCATAACAGATATGTATAATGTGGCACCGCCATAAATATAGCATAAGCGGGTTGTCTCAATAGAGCATGATACTGTGACGGAAAATCTACGACTTTGAACTCCAGCTTCTCTCTTTTGTAATTATCTCGAGTTCCAAACTGAACGTCGAGGTTGATCTTTCCCAGTGGATAGTTCGGCTTCTCAGGTGTGATTCCATGGAATCGCGTGTCTTTTGGTGTCAAGTTTGACAGAGATATATTCATCTTCCTCAATGTATCTGCGAACATGAGGTTCAAACTGCTTCCTCCATCTATGAATACGCGCGAAATATCGAATCCTGCAATTGCGGCTGGCAAAATCATGGCTGATTTTCCCGGCCGTGGAACTTGAGGTGGATGGTCCGCTTGGGTGAACCCGATGTCCTGTCCCGACCAATTCAAATACTCTATCGTTGGTGGAGGCATCTTCTCTGCCATGTAAACTTGTCGCGAAATCACCTTTTGAGCTCTATTCGAGGGTCTGCCCTTCTGAATCATCGACACTGCTCCCATTGTGTCAATGTAAGGACCGTTAGTTGGGGATGCCGCCAATTGCAACTGATGTCGGTTTTCGTCGGTAATTGCGGGTGCAGGTGGGAGGTGAATCTCACTCCTTGGCCCCTGGGGGTTCCCTCTGCTTGCTGCCTACGCATTAGCATGTCCCGCGTATCTGTGCAGTGTCTGGAAAGTTCAGCAGTCTTTCTGAAGGTGACCCGACTATCTTTTCCCAGTATTATCGACAAAGAAGTGCATTTGGCATGGTCCATTCAAAAGATCCTCGGGTGATACATATGGCCTTTGGAACCTCGGCCTGCTATTTTTCCTGCTAGAACTTGGAGCATCCCTATAATCACTGCGCCGCTCGTTACTCCTCTGATAATCATCTTGATGATTTCCTCCACTATTTCCTCAAAAACCAGCCGCTACTTGGCCGGGGCTATCATAGTCTGAGAACTGTGGAGAGAAGCGTCGCCTATTTTGATTGTTATTTCTGTTGCCGTCTTCGTCGGGTGACCTGTGCCATTTGTTTTGGACATCATCTTCGCCATCTGCCTAGCGATTTGCTATCTCCATGAGTGATGCTATTGTTTTCGGGTTAGACCTTCCTAAGTCCTCGATCAAGTCCTTTCTTCGGATCCCCACAACAAACACATCTATTGCTCTTTTGTCAGATATGTTCTCTGCCGAATTTTTTACAATGTTCCATCTCTGGATGTATGTCCTCATTGGTTCATCATACTTCTGCCTGCAGGCCCTTAGCTGCTCTATTGATGCGGGTTTCTTGCACGTGGATCGAATTTTTTTCACAAACATATCTTCAAGAGTTTCCCAGCTGTCGATGGATCCTTCTGGCAGCTTTTTTATCCACGACCTTGCGGCTCCGCTTAGGTGGACCTGGATGCTCTGCATGGCAGTTGCTTTATTTCCACCCATCAACTTCACTTTCTCCAGGTAGTCGACTAACCAGTCCTCTAGATCTTGCAAACCATCGATTTTTTTGTAATTGTCGGGTAATTTAAACCCAGACGGGACCCGAGTTTTGCAAACTCGTCGAGTGAAGCATGGAAGCCCGCACATATCTTTCTCATCTACTTCTGGTGAGTGCCGACGTTCTCTTCTTGCTTGCCTTGCTCTATCGACTCGTGCTTGTGTCGTTGTGTCTCTCGCGTCACCTGTCCTTTGAGGATCTCGCGTTACCGCAGCAGGTTGAGGACTATTTCGCCTTGGGCACCCTCAGGTGGTGTGCTTGAACTTGCAAATGCTGTTCCCATGGCTCCAACTCCTGCCATGGCCATTTGGTATAACGCTTCTCTTGGATCTCTAGGAGGTGGCCTGGATGCCAATATAAAGGCTTGAGTCGCCATATATCCTGCCTCCGGTGTATTGGGGATGATATTGCCTCTTGTATCTATCGACATAAAAGACATGTCGAGGGTCTGGATCAGGTTCTCTCGCTCATCCTCGAGTACGTGCACCAATCGAGATCTTCCTCTATCACGTGCTGCTCTATGGTTATCTCCCGAAGTTCCTGATTGTCGATTTAATTCAGCTCTTCGCCTGATCGATGCGGAGGCTGCAACTTTTCTTTGCTCAAATATCACCTTTTCTTTTTCTATCTCCTGTCTGGCACGAGCGAGTCTATATTGATACGCTTGCATCTCTTCTAACGTAGCGGTGGTGGTCATTGGGTCCGTGCCGTTCATGGCTCTTGCTGCTCTGTCCCAAGCCACCTGCGGAAGTTGTAGTTTCTCTCGCGGTGTGGGACCAACGTACTTGCTTGCCAATCCTCGCGTAAGATCAGCGGGATCAATGCATGATTTCCCAAATCATCGAAAGCCTCTGATGCTTCATCCTCCTGGTGGCTTGATTCACCAATTGCACAGACTTGATGATATTTTTTCACTATGTTTTCATCTTCGGAATTGGTGACACCATCGTAGCGATCGGCGAAGACCTCCCAAATAGAAGTAGATCTGTCGATGAAGTTGAACCTGTCGATGCTTTCCGAGTCGCTGTTCAGATCGGAATTTGTGAACGACCCGAAAGACATCCCACCGAGCACATCGGCGAGATCTCCGGCGGCGGCGGGCTTGACGTAGCTTGCCGACGAAATCTCCTCGTCGCTTGACTTGATTGACGATGATGATCCCGAGAAATCGGAACCAACCGCTAACTGTCCCGAAAAAATCGGTGCCGCTAGGCGATGTGATCCTTCTCTCCCGACACATAAGTGGAAACTTCCGAACGTCATCTCCATTGGCTCCTCCAGATAGGCATATGCATCCACACGGGTGGGAGGGTGAGGAACAAAATCAACGAGACCAGTTTTGATCTGTTTATCTCCATCCATCGCGTTGCTTGCCACCGATGATGTCGACGATGTTGAACGTGCCATCGAGATCAGCTCCTTGTCGCCTCGAATTCCCACAGACGGCGCCAATTGACAAGGTATTAACTTTTCAATGCCTACAAGTTGTAGACTAGGGTTTCACGGAAAGTAGAGGGCAAGTAGATCTCGAAGGTTTCAGCCGAAAAGGTGCTCTACTGCTAAAAACTAGGGTCGTGTCGACAATGAATCAATGCTTTCTTTCTCCCTCGACTCCCCCTTATATAGGAGGCAGAGCCGAAGGTTCGTGATGTACAAGTTACAAACAGCGGGAGACTCTTTGAGTTCGCCCCGTATACTTATAAGTCTATTCCTAATATATCTCTATCTTCCATATCGACGCTTTATTGAGCTTCCGGGCTTTGTAATCTTCGGGTCGTGGGCCTTCAGTAAACCCCGGGTACCTTCTTCGGCAGGCCCATTAGGGACGCCTATATCAATAGGACCAACATGGTTATCATTACCAGCTAGATTTTTCAGTTTGGTGACTCAAGTGCCTGAGAGTGTTCTTTCTTGCCAGCGAACATACGAAATCTGCGAGGCCAACAGTAGTTAGGTTTCCTCATTTTGCAATGTTTGAACTATGTATTAGTTTGTGTAAACCATGTTCCAAACTATGTATTAGTTTGTGTAAAACCTTGTTCCCAATTATGTATTAGTTTGTGTCATTCTCCTCTCTATTGAAATGAAAATGCAAAAAAGAGTATTTTAATGTGCAAACAAATTTGGGGGCCGCGTTTGGGGGACGCGGCTGGGGAGCGCCATCCCCTAAATGTGGCACGAAGAAAACGCTCGATCCGGCGCCGTTTGGTGGACGCTTTGGGAGCGCGTTTTCTTCGTGCCGCGTTTGGGGGACGTCCCTCCTCAGTCGCGGTCCCCAAACGCGCCCCCAAACTTTTTTTACATTAAAATACTCTTTTTTGCATTTTCATTTTAATAGAGAGGAGGAACATTACACAAACTAATACAAAATTGGGAACATGGTTTTACACAAACTAATACATAGTTTGGAATATGGTTTCGACAAACTAATACATAGTTAAAACATTGCAAAATAAGAAAACCTAACTAGTGTTGGCCTCGCAGATTTCGTATGTTCGCTGCCAAGAAAGAACACTCTCATGCACTCTCAGTCACCTAAACTGGAAAATCCAGCTGGTAATGACAGCCTTGTTGGTCATTTGCAGGGAGAAATACAGAAACCTCTGTGACCACTTTTGCAGCAAAGAAAGAACACTCGGCGTGTTCAATCGTCGTCCTCTTCTTCGTCGCCGTGGTAGTGCCGGCGGCAGGATGTGTCGTGAAACACCTTCACGCTCATCTCCTCGTCGCCTTGGTAGGAGAATGTGAGCACGCAACCGGCTTGGAGGTCGTGGAAGAGCGCGAACTTCTCCTAGCCGGTGTGGAGGTACATCTTGCCGCGTCCGTCGAATAGCACGTCCACCGGCTACCAGTAGAAGCCGCAGCCAGCCTCCCGCAGCTACAGCGCGGCCGGCTCCTTGACAGCTACGAACTCGTCGAACTTGTCCGGCAGCCTTTGGATGCCGAGTAAGTCGCCATTGAGGACGACGCTGAACTCAAACTCTCACTACCCCTCGGAAGACGACGACGTCGCAGGCAACGGCGACAATGCATGCCTTGCTGCTCTAGCACGACCGTGGCCACGGCCACGGCCTCGACCTCTGCCTCGGCCCCTACCAACCATGGAATGGCCCTCGACTCTTGAGATGTTGGCGGCTAGGGTTGGGGAGAGAGGCGCTAGGGTTTGTGTGTGAGGGACGAGATAGAGCACCCCTCTTTATATGCCGGAGGGAGTCGAGGGAGCGGTGGCGCTTATTAACGCCGACACGGAGAGCCAGGCTTGACGAGAAGCATCGATGCGCCTCTGCGGAAATGATGGCGTGTATTTCACACGTTCGTTGGGCAACCCCAAGAGGAAGGTATGATGCGCACAGCAGCAAGTTTTCCCTCAGAAAGAAACCAAGGTTTATCGAACCAGGAGGAGCCAAGAAGCACGTTGAAGGTTGATGGCGGCGGGATGTAGTGCGGCGCAACACCGGAGATTCCGGCGCCAACGTGGAACCCGCACAACACAACCAAAGTACTTTGCCCCAACGAAACGAGTGAGGTTGTCAATCTCACCGGCTTGCTGTAACAAAGGATTAACCGAATTGTGTGGAAGATGATTGTTTGCAGAGAAAACAGTAAAAACAAGTATTGCAGCAGATTTGTATTTCAGTATTAAAGAATGGACCGGGGTCCACAGTTCACTAGAGGTGTCTCTCCCATAAGATAAAAGCATGTTGGGTGAACAAATTACAGTCGGGCAATTGACAAATAGAGAGGACATAACAATGCACATACATGTCATGATAAGTATAGTGAGATTTAATTGGGCATTACGACAAAGTACATAGACCGCCATCCAACCGCATCTATGCCTAAAAAGTCCACCTTCGAGGTTATCGTCCGAACCCCTTCCGGTATTAAGTTGCAGAGCAATAGACAATTGCATTAAGTATGGTGCGTAATGTAATCAACAACTACATCCTCGGACATAGCGCCAATGTTTTATCCCTAGTGGCAACAAGACACAGCACAACCTTAGAACTTTCTCGTCACTGTCCCAGGTGTCAATGCGAGCATGAACCCACTATCGAGCATAAATACTCCCTCTTGGAGTTAAGAGCAAAAACTTGGCCGAGCCTCTACTAATAACGGAGAGCATGCAAGATCATAAACAACACATATGTAATAACTTGATAAGTAACATAACATGGTATTCTCTATCCATCGGATCCCGACAAACACAACATAGAGTATTACGGATAGATGATCTTGATCATGTTAGGCAGCTCACAAGATCCAACAATGAAGCACAATGAGGAGAAGACAACCATCTAGCTACTGCTATGGACCCATAGTCCAGGGGTGAACTACTCACTCATCACTCCGGAGGCGACCATGGCGGTGTAGAGTCCTCCGGGAGATGAATCCCCTCTCCGGCAGGGTGCCGGAGGAGATCTCCGAGAATCCCCCGAGATGGGATCGGCGGCGGCGGCGTCTCGCAAGGTTTTCCGTATCGTGGTTTTTCGCATCGGGGTTTCGCGACGGAGGCTTTAAGTAGGCGAGAAGGGCGAGTCGGGGGCCGACGAGGGGCCCACACCATAGGGCGGCGCGGGCCCCCCTTGGCCGCGCCGCCATGTGGTTTGGCCACCTCGTGGCCCCACTTCGTATGCTCTTCGGTCTTCCGGAAGGTTCGTGGCAAAATAGGCCCCCGGGTCTTTGTTTCGTCCAATTCCGAGAATATTTCGTTACTAGGATTTCGAAACCAAAAACAGCAGAAAACGTGAACCGGCACTTCGGCATCTTGTTAATAGGTTAGTTCCGGAAAATGCACGAATATGACATAAAGTGTGCATAAAACATGTAGGTATCATCAATAATATGGCATAGAACATAAGAAATTATCGATACGTCGGAGACGTATCAAGCATCCCCAAGCTTAGTTACGCTCGTCCCGAGCGAGTAAAACGATAACAAAGATAATTTCTGAAGTGACATGCCATCATAACCTTGATCATACTATTTGTAAACATATGTAGTGGATGCAGCGATCGAAACAATGGTAATGACATGAGTAAACAAGTGAATCATAAAGCAAAGACTTTTCATGAATAGTACTTCAAGACAAGTATTAATAAGTCTTGCATAAGAGTTAACTCATAAAGCAATAAATCAAAGTAAAGGTATTGAAGCAACACAAAGGAAGATTAAGTTTCAGCGGTTGCTTTCAACTTGTAACATGTATATCTCATGGATAATTGTCAACATAGAGTAATATAACAAGTGCAATATGCAAGTATGTAGGAATCAATGCACAGTTCACACAAGTGTTTGCTTCTTGAGGTGGAGAGAGATAGGTGAACTGACTCAACGTAAAAGTAAAGAGAATGGTCCTTCAAAGAGGAAAGCATCGATTGCTATATTTGTGCTAGAGCTTTTATTTTGAAAACATGAAACAATTTTGTCAACGGTAGTAATAAAGCATATGAGTTATGTAAATTATATCTTACAAGTTGCAAGCCTCATGCATAGTATACTAATAGTGCCTGCACCTTGTCCTAATTAGCTTGGACTACCGGATCATCGCAATACACATGTTTTAACCAAGTGTCACAATGGGGTACCTCCATGCCGCCTGTACAAAGGTCTAAGGAGAAAGCTCGCATTTTGGATTTCTCGCTTTTGATTATTCTCAACTTAGACATCCATACCGGGACAACATGGACAACAGATAATGGACTCCTCTTTAATGCATAAGCATGTGGCAACAATTATTATTCTCATATGAGATTGAGGATATATGTCCAAAACTGAAACTTCCACCATGAATCATGGCTTTAGTTAGCGGCCCAATGCTCTTCTCTAACAATATGCATGCTCCAACCATAAAGGTGGTAGATCTCTCTTACTTCGGACAAGACGGACATGCATAGCAACTCACATGATATTCAACAAGGAATAGTTGATGGCGTCCCAGAAACATGGTTATCGCACAACAAGCAACTTAATAAGAGATAAAATGCATAAGTACATATTCAATACCACAATAGTTTTTAAGCTATTTGTCCCACGAGCTATATATTGCAAAGGTGAATGATGGAATTTTAAAGGTAGCACTCAAGCAATTTACTTTGGAATGACGGATAAATACCATGTAGTTGGTAGGTATGGTGGACACAAATGGCATAGTGGTTGGCTCAAGTATTTTGGATGCATGAGAAGTATTCGCTCTCGATAAAAGGTTTAGGCTAGCAAGGTTATTTGAAACAAACACAAGGATGAACGGTGCAGCAAAAATCACATAAAATACATATTGTAAACATTATAAGACTCTACACCGTCTTCCTTGTTGTTCAAAACTCAATACTAGATGTTATCTAGACTCTAGAGAAACCAAATATGCAAATCAAATTAGCAAGCTCTAAGTGTTTCTTCATTAATGGGTGCAAAGTATATGATGCAAGAGCTTAAACATGAGCACAAGAATTGCCAAGTATCAAATTATCCAAGACATTTTAGAGTTACTACATGTAGTATTTTCCAATTCCAACCATATAACAATTTAACGAAGAAGAAACTTCGCCATGAATACTATGAGTAGAGCCTAAGGACATACTTGTCCATATGCTACAGCGGAGCGTGTCTCTCTCCCATAAAGTGAATGCTAGGATCCATTTTATTCAAACAAAACAAAAAACAAAAACAAACCGACGCTCCAAGCAAAGTACATAAGATGTGACGGAATAAAAATATAGTTTCAGGGGAGGAACCTAATAATGTTGTCGATGAAGAAGGGGATGCCTTGGGCATCCCCAAGCTTAGACGCTTGAGTCTTCTTAGAATATGCAGGGGTGAACCACCGGGGAATCCCCAAGCTTAGAGCTTTCACTCTCCTTGATCATATTGCATCATACTCCTCTCTTGATCATTGAAAACTTCCTCCACACCAAACTCGAAACAACTCATTAGAGGGTTAGTGCACAATAAAAATTCACATGTTCAGAGGTGACACAATCATTCTTAACACTTCTGGACATTGCATAAAGCTACTGGACATTAATGGATCAAAGAAATTCATCCAACATAGCAAAAGAGGCAATGCAAAATAAAAGGCAGAATCTGTCAAAACAGAACAGTCCGTAAAGATGGATTTTATTAGGCCACCAGACTTGCTCAAATGAAAATGCTCAAATTGAATGAAAGTTGCGTACATATCTGAGGATCATGCACGTAAATTGGCTTAATTTTATGAGCTACCTACAGGGAGGTAGACCCAGATTCGTGACAGCAAAGAAATCTGGAACTGCGCAGATAATCCAAATCTAGTACTTACTTTACTATCAAAGACTTTACTTGGCACAACAAAACTCAAAACTAAGATAAGGAGAGGTTTCTACAGTAGTAAACAACTTCCAAGACACAAATATAAAACAAAAATACTGGAGTAAAAACATGGGTTGTCTCCCATAAGCGCTTTTCTTTAACGCCTTTCAGCTAGGCGCAGAAAGTGTGACTCAAGTGACATCGAAGGGTGGTGCACCTACAGCGGGGTTTGGAGTTTTCTCAACCATGCATAGTATATTGGATACATAAGTTTCAGCGTATCCCTTTTCATTAGTCTTGGGCTTGCTACTCTCATCAAACAAATTTTCAGGAACAAGCCAAGCATAGTTATTTTCTAGTGCATCATTCATAGCTAGGAGTTTACATGGTATTGGTGCTTTGATCTCCCCACCATCATTAGCATTATTAGTGTACCTTATCCTATCCATATCCATTTTTTCAAGGAGACCAACAAAATTAGTATGAGAACCAAGCATATTAAATTTAGCAAAGACCTTTCTAGCCTCTCTTGCTAGACCACCAAATTCTCTAAGAAGGGTTTCTAAAACAAAATCTTTCTTTTCCCCCTCTTCCAAATCACCAAGTGTAAGAAACATGTGTTGGATTATAGGATTGAGATTAACAAATTTAGTTTCCAACGAGCGAACTACAGCGAGCGGCAGCAATTTCGTAAGTAGGAGCAAGTTCTACCAAGTGTCTATCTTCAAAATCTTCAACGGTACTAACATGGGTGAAAAATTCTTCTATATTGTTCCTCCCAATTATAGACCCTTGTCCTACCGGTATGTTTTTTGTGGTAAAATTAAAAGGAAACATGATGAATCAAGTAAAGTAAATGCAAGTAACTAATTTTTTTGTGTTTTTGATATAGCAAACAAGACGAGTAAATAAAGTAAAGCTAGCAACTAATTTTTTTGTGTTTTGATATAATGCAGCAAACAAAGTAGTAAATAAAATAAAGCAAGACAAAAACAAAGTAAAGAGATTGAGAAGTGGAGACTCCCCTTGCGGCGTGTCTTGATCTCCCGGCAACGGCGCCGGAAAATATGCTTGATGGCGTGTATTTCACACGTTCGTTGGGCAAACCCAAGAGGAAGGTATGATGCGCACAGCAGCAAGTTTTCCCTCAGAAAGAAACCAAGGTTTATCGAACCAGGAGGAGCCAAGAAGCAAGTTGAAGGTTGATGGCGGCGGGATGTAGTGCGGCGCAACACCAGGGATTCCGGCGCCAACGTGGAACCTGCACAACACAACCAAAGTACTTTGCCCCAACGAAACAGTGAGGTTGTCAATCTCACCGGCTTGCTGTAACAAAGGATTAACCGAATTGTGTGGAAGATGATTGTTTGCAGAGAAAACAGTAAAAACAAGTATTGCAACAGATTTGTATTTCGAGTATTAAAGAATGGACCGGGGTCCACGAGTTCACTAGAGGTGTCTCTCCCATAAGATAAAAGCATGTTGGGTGAACAAATTACAGTCGGGCAATTGACAAATAGAGAGGGCATAACAATGCACATACATGTCATGATAAGTATAGTGAGATTTAATTGGGCATTACGACAAAGTACATAGACCGCCATCCAAGCTGCATCTATGCCTAAAAAGTCCACCTTCGGGTTATCGTCCGAACCCCTTCCGGTATTAAGTTGCGAGCAACAGACAATTGCATTAAGTATGGTGCGTAATGTAATCAACAACTACATCCTCGGACATAGCGCCAATGTTTTATCCCTAGTGGCAACGAGACACGGCACAACCTTAGAACTTTACATCCATTGTCCCGGTGTCAATGCGGGCATGAACCCACTATCGAGCATAAATACTCCCTCTTGGAGTTAAGAGCAAAAACTTGGCCGAGCCTCTACTAATAACGGAGAGCATGCAAGATCATAAACAACACATATGTAATAACTTGATAATTAACATAACATGGTATTCTCTATCCATCGGATCCCGACAAACACAACATAGAGTATTACGGATAGATGATCTTGATCATGTTAGGCAGCTCACAAGATCCAACAATGAAGCACAATGAGGAGAAGACAACCATCTAGCTACTGCTATGGACCCATAGTCCAGGGGTGAACTACTCACTCATCACTCCGGAGGCGACCATGGCGGTGTAGAGTCCTCCGGGAGATGAATCCCCTCTCCGGCGGGGTGCCGGGAGGAGATCTCCAGAATCCCCCGAGATGGGATCGGCGGCGGCGTCTCGGTAAGGTTTTCCGTATCGTGGTTTTTCGCATCGGGGGTTTCGCGACGGAGGCTTTAAGTAGGCGGAAGGGCGAGTCGGGGCTGACGAGGGGCCCACACCACGGGCGGCGCGGGCCCCCTTGGCCGCGCCGCCATGTGGTTTGGCCACCTCGTGGCCCCACTTCGTATGCTCTTCGGTCTTCCGGAAGGTTCGTGGCAAAATAGGCCCCTGGGTCTTTGTTTCGTCCAATTCCGAGAATATTTCGTTACTAGGATTTCCGAAACCAAAAACAGCGAGAAAACGGAAGCGGCACTTCGGCATCTTGTTAATAGGTTAGTTCCAGAAAATGCACGAATATGACATAAAGTGTGCATAAAACATGTAGGTATCATCAATAATATGGCATAGAACATAAGAAATTATCGATACGTCGGAGACGTATCAGGAAACAACACCGTTGCTGCGCGCCAATAACTTTTGTCGCGAGGTAGGCAACGGTTAGGTTACACTTGAATGTGCCAATGATGCGTCGGGCCCGTCACTCCCCGCCTCGCTTCTTGCTCTGTCTGGCGTGCCCGAAGCGTCTCCTGTGGACCGGGGACATGCTCGGGGCGCCAGGCACCGTATTGAGCCGCCCCGGACGGAAGGAGGCTTTGGGACGAGCAGCTGGGAATAAAAAAATGTCCGGTGCACCCCAAAAGCCTTTAGAGCATGCTTTGGGGGACGCGGCTCATGATGCTCTAAGAGCATCTCCAACAGGCGCGGCCAAACC
>NC_061510.1:332100587-332181452 GCF_022539505.1 Lolium rigidum
AATTACATATAAATTATTTTAAACTACTTCGTCTTCTTCTTCGATGATGGCTCCGCCTCGTCGTTGTCATCACGGTGGCGCTTCCTGCTCGTCACCTCTTCCGAAGAGGCGGTGTCGGCCGACCGTCGGAGGAACTAGTGTCCTCCTCGTCGTCGTCGTTGCTCGCCGGCTGCGCCTTGGCCTTCACTTTCGCGTCCGCCTCCACCTTCGCACGGGCCGCCGCCGCCGCCTCCTCTGACCCTTCCTCCTCCGCGTCCTCCTCCACGCCCAACCATTCCTCATAGCTGTCAAGTGCTGGCAAAGAATCGTCGCCGCTGCTGGTCATCCTGGTTCTGTCCCACCAATGGCGAAATCCAGCAGACTTGCCCTCGCTGGAGGTGTCGGATGGAAGCTGTGAGGTGTAGCTCATCGTCGCTGGAGGTGTCGGATGGAAGCTTGGATGAATGGCGGCCGGTTGAAGATCCGAAAGCGCCTACGTACGGGTCTTATTGAGCGCGGATGAACGGCGGCGCAGAAGTCGAAGAGAGCGGCGGTTGCTCTTCCAAGGAGTCCACGCTCCATTCCGGCGGTTGGCGTGTCGGTTGACGCGGTTGCCAATGCGACGGTTCCGCTTCCCGGCAACTGCATCGTCGTTACGTAGGCGGCGGTTGAGCATCCGAGCCGCTGACGCATCGGGCCCGTGCCTCCTCGCCTCTCATTTCGTTGTGTCCGGCGTGCCCGGAGCGTCCCCTGTATTGCGGGGATGGGCTCGGGACGCCGGACACCGTATTGGGCCGCGCCGGACAAAAAAGGCCTTTGGGGAGCGCGACTGGGAACGTTTTTCTGTCCGGCGTGCCCCAAATCCCTTTGGGGGACGCGACTGCAGATGCTCTAAGGGCATCTCCAACGGGGCGACGCAAACGGACGCTGAGCGACCGTTTGCGTCCGCGGATACCAAAAATGCGTCTGGGCCCTGCTCTACCGGGGCGACGCAGTAACCGCGTCGTCCGCGACGACGCGAACCTGACCCAAATAAGCGATATCTTTGCGTCTCTACGGACGCTGCGCGGTCGCGCAAAGTGACCGCGTTGGTTGCATCCGGACCCGGTAGGCAGTGACTAGGTAAGAAAAATATTCCTTCATTACTATTGATTGGCCAAAAGGACCATCTTTCCAGAGATGGTTAGTCGAGTTAACCATCCCTGGCCGCCGCGAAGCGCTGACACCTTAGCGCATGTTCTACCGCCTCCGCATCCACAACCTCCGCCTCCGCCACCTCCAGGTCCAGCTGCTCGGCTGAAACGCGTCGGCGACTAGCTGCTCGTCCTCCGGGTGGGCTTGGCGGCACATCTGAACAACCTGATCCCAGCTAAGGTTGCAGCCATGGATGGATGCTAGGGTTTAGGTTGAGGTGTGCCTGTCACCCCCGCCGGTGTCCACCATATATAGTCACGGCGGGGCGGGAAACGATGTTGCCGCGCAGGACGTTTCCCGCGCGCGAAACGCGCCGATGTGTTGGGCAAGCGTGGGAACGATCATCGTCATGCGGGAACCGGTAATCGCCTGTGGCAGGCCTCGACGGGACGTTAAACCGCCATTCACGACCTTGACGTTGTCTGCGCTAAAATATACGTCCGCACCACTGGATACCCCGAAGGAAACGATCATCCTAGACCACATGCCTTCCGCAGGCCAACGGATAAACGTAAATATTTTAAACTTCGAAATGCCTCGGTCCGTTGGAGATGCCCTAAGTTTTAGTAGCATTATTGAGGTGAACGCCTGAAATCATATGGGCGAGAGAAAGCGAGAAGACTGGCTTTTTAGAACCTGGGTGCATGTGAACCCACTTTTTCAAAAATGCGTTTGTGATGTAAAAACATGTTTTAAAAATCGAAACACAAAATGAATGCAAAGGTGATCTTAAACATGTGCCCCGGCCATGAGTTTCGTGACGATTTTTTTTTTACCTCGGTAAAAAAGTGAAATTTTGCAGGGCTATATAGCAGTATATATGTGACGTATTTTTTCTTTTTTAGATTCTGAAATAAAAAAGTGGTTTCTCCGTAAAAACTTTCTACGCACACATGGAACATGCTTACGTATCCCGTTATTTTTATTTCAGAATTTTTTAACTTTTGAAAAATGTATTTCTCAACAGGGTTCACGTGCACCCAGGTTCAACTGGAACTTTTCCGAAAACCTATGGATATGCATGCAGGCGACAGGGAATCCGAAAAATTTGCTGCTGGCCATCACGGATTTTGGTGGGTTCCACCAACATGGCCACGAGCAAACAGCTTCAAGCTTTTTTCTCGTGGGATTCCTGCTCTGATCGGACGGAACGGACGGCTGGGCATTGAGATCCGTGACTTTACTCAGAACATCTCCAAGGCGCACTACAATTTTGGCGCTAAACCTCGTTTTCGACGCGCTGTAAACGGATAGCGAAACTTGTCCTGTCGAATGCTCTATTTTGCAACGCATGTTGGTGCGGTAAAAAAGCTCCTCCGCCGAACGCTCCATTATGCAGCGCGTAACGCGGCGCAAATAACAAACACACACAAGTACGCAAGCAAGATCAAACAATTATCTAAATTTACAAATAAAATGTACCATACAAATGCAACAAATTGTTTCCAACAAATACAACAAGTACATGAAATTGTTCATACCAAATACAACAAGTTTACGGATCAACATACAAGAATACAACATAGTTTTGAGACAATACAACACATAGCTTTCAAACAAATACAACAAGTATGCAATTATTGTTGTCCATGTCAATTCCACCATTCTTCCATTAGATCTTTTTAGAGCTCATCATGTGTGTCGTTGGAGCGAATGGCATGGTACGAGGCAATGAACCGGGCAATCGTATGTGCGGGCCTCCTCACTTGCATGGGAACCCCCATCAACTCGTAGTGGCTATGATCCTCTATAATCATGTTATGCATGATGACACAAGCGGTCATGATATACCAACGGGATTCTTGGTCCCAAAATCTAGCCGGCCATCTCACAATGGCAAATTGACCTTGCAAAATCTCAAATGCTCTCTCTACATCTTTCCTAGCCGCCGGTTGTGCATTGTGGAATTGGGTTTGCTTCTTACCTCGTGGTTGAATGACCGGCTTCACAAATGTTTGCCACCTTGGATATATGTCGTTGGCGAGGAAGTAGCCATAGTTGTACTTGTGGCCATTTGCTTCAAACTCCACCAATGGACGTTCCCGCATTGCAAGAATTGTCATTAGTGGTGATCATTGAAGAACATTGATGTCATTGCAAGACCCGGGCATTCCAAAAAATGCATGCCATATCCAAGTCTCTTGATCGGCGACCGCTTCAAGGAATATGGTGGCATCCTTCTTGTACCCTTTGAATTGTCCATGTCATACCGCTGGACAATTCTTCCAACTCCAGTGCATACAATCAATGGAACCAAGCATACCTGTAAACCCCCGGTCGGCGTTGAACTCCAAAAGCCTTGCCGTGTCTTGAGCATTGGGGGCTCTCAAGTATGTGGATCCGAAAACATTGACAATTGCAACAACAAAGCGCTTCACACACAAGATATACGTGCTCTCTCCATGGCCAAATGATCATCAACTAGATCCGCCGGTATACCATATGCTAACATACGCAAGGCGGCGGTCACCTTTTGATATGTGCTATGACCAAGTTCTCCGATGGCATTTCTCCTTTGCTCAAAGAACTGATCATACTTGGTCACCTCCGTTGCGATGTGCTTGAACAAGTTGATGCTCATCCGAAAATATCTTTCGGGAAATACCGGATTCTCATTGAAATACGACCGCATCAACTTCTCATGCCCTTCAATCCTTTCTCTCCAATCTTCTGTCTACCGAACACCGATCCACCAATTTTTGGCTTCTTAACGGCGCGGTATGCTAATAGTAAGGATATGTTCTCCTCTTCCTCTTGGTCGTACTCGTCATCCGATGAATCATATGATGAACTCTACAAACATACATATGACATTACTTAACTACAACTAACTATAGTAGCTAATCGGCGAGCAAAATCATGGCGGCCGGCCGGCGGAGGCGCATAACTTGCGAGCAAATCGGCGAGCATCTTGGCTGCACCATGTCATCAGCAAGCTCGAAGACGACGACATGGCGACGGCGGTGCGGGGTATGTACATGAGAAGGCGCGGGCGAGGCGGGGAGAAGCGTCGGCTTGTGCCCGTCGGTGGCGACGGCGCCCGATCGGGGCAGCGCGGCGGAGTGACCGCTACTGCCGGCAGGAGGCGCGGGCGAGGTGGATCTACGACGCGGTGGCGAGCAACAGCGGGGCCAGCAACGGAATCGACCGGAGGCGGCGGGATTTCGCGGCGCGGGCGCGGGGGGAAATTTTCCAGCCGTTGGGTATTCCCGCATGCGCCGAGCGATGCCGCGCGTTGTAACCGACGCGTCACATTTGGCGCTCGGGATTGTGCAAAAAGCTGCGCGCCCCAAATATTTTACAGCGCAACACTGTTTGCCGCGCCTGCTGGAGGAGTGATGGCGTGTAAGACACACGTCCGTTGGGAACCCCAAGAGGAAGGTGTGATGCGTACAGCAGCAAGTTTTCCCTCAGTAAGAAACCAAGGTTATCGAACCAGTAGGAGTCAAGGAGCACGTGAAGGTTGTTGGTGGCGGAGTGTAGTGCGCCGCAACACCAGGGATTTCGGCGCCAACGTGGAACCTGCACAACACAATCAAAATACTTTGCCCCAACGTAACAGTGAGGTTGTCAATCTCACCGGCTTGCTGTAAACAAAGGATTAGATGTATAGTGTGGAAGATGATGATTGTTTGCGAAGAACAGTAGAGAACAATTGCAGTAGATTGTATTTCAGATGTAAAGAATTGGACCGGGGTCCACAGTTCACTTGTGGTGTCTCTCCCATAAGATAAATAGCATGTTGGGTGAACAAATTACAGTTGGGCAATTGACAAATAAAGAAGGCATAACAATGCACATACGTATATCATGATCAGTACTATGAGATTTAATCAGGGCATTACGACAAAGTACATAGACCGCTATCCAGCATGCATCTATGTCTAAAAAGACCACCTTCAGGTTATCATCCGAACCCCTTCCAGTATTAAGTTGCAAACAACAGACAATTTCATTAAGTATGGTGCGTAATGTAATCAACACAAATATCTTTAGACAAAGCATTGATGTTTTATCCCTAGTGGTAACAGCACATCCACAACCTTAGAGGTTGATGTCACTGTTCTAGATTCAATGGAGGCATGAACCCACTATCGAGCATAAATACTCCCTCTTGGAGTTACAAGTATCAACTTGGCCAGAGCCTCTACTAGCAACGGAGAGCATGCAAGAACATAAACAACATATATGATAGATTGATAATCAACTTGACATAGTATTCAATATTCATCGGATCCCAACAAACACAACATGTAGGATTACAAATAGATGATCTTGATCATGATAGGCAGCTCACAAAATCTAACATGATAGCACAATGAGGAGAAGACAACCATCTAGCTACTGCTATGGACCCATAGTCCAGGGTGGACTACTCACACATCGATCCGGAGGCGATCATGGCGATGAAGAGACCTCCTGGAGATGATTCCCCTCTCCGGCGAGGTTGCCGGAGGCGATCCCTGAATCCCCCGAGATGGGATTGGCGGCGGCGGCGTCTCTGGAAGGTTTTCCGTATCGTGGCTCTCGGTACTGGGGGTTTCGCGACGAAGGCTTTAAGTAGGCGGAAGGGCAGGTCAGGGGGCGTCACAGGGGCCCCACACGCTAGGGCCGCGCGGGCCCTCTCTAGGCCGCGCCGCCCTAGTGTGGTGGCGCCCCGTGGCCCCACTTCGTATCTCCCTCGGTCTTCTGGAAGCTTCGTGGAAAAATAAGCCCCTGGGCGTTGATTTCGTCCAATTCCGAGAATATTTCCTTACTAGGATTTCGAAACCAAAAACAGCAGAAAACTGACAAGCTGGCTCTTCGGCATCTCGTTAATAGGTTAGTGCCGGAAAATGCATAATAATGACATATAATGTGTATAAAACATGTGAGTATCATCATAAAAGTAGCATGGAACATAAGAAATTACAGATACGTTTGAGACGTATCAAGCATCCCCAAGCTTAGTTCCTACTCGCCCTCGAGTAGGTAAACGATAACAAAGATAATTTCTGAAGTGACATGCTATCATAATCTTGATCAATACTATTGTAAAGAATATGAGATGAATGCAGCGATTCGAAGCAATGATGAAGATAATGAGTAAACAAATGAATCATATAGCAAAGACTTTTCATGAATAATACTTTCAAGACAAGCATCAATAAGACTTGCATAAGAGTTACTCATAAGCAATAAATTCTTAGTAGAAAGCTTTGAAACAACACAAAGGAAGATATAAGTTTCAGCGGTTGCTTGCAACTTCAACATATTTATCTCATGGATAATTGTCAACACAAAGTAATATAACAAATGCAATAGGTAAACATGTAAGAATCAATGCACACAGTTGATACAAGTGTTTGCTTCTGGGATAGAAAGAATAGGTAAACTGACTCAACAATAAAGTAAAAGATAGGACCTTCGCAGAGGGAAGCATGGATTACTATATTTATGCTAGAGCTTTTCATTTTGAAAACAAGAAACAATTTTGTCAACGGTAGTAATAAAGCATATGTGTTATGTATAAGATATCCTATAAGTTGCAAGCCTCATGCATAGATTACCAATAGTGCTCGCACCTTGTCCTAATTAGCTTGGATTAACATGGATTATCATTGCATAGCATATGTTTCAACCAAGTGTCACAAAGGGGTACCTCTATGCCGCTCTGTACAAAGGTCTAAGGAGAAAGCTCGCATTGGATTTCTCGCTTTTGATTATTCTCAACTTAGACATCCATACCGGGACAACATAGACAACAGATAATGGACTCCTCTTTAATGCATAAGCATTTAACAACAGTTAATATTAAGAAATAAGACACATAAGTACATATTCTTCACCACAATAGTTTTTAAGGCTATTTTCCCATGAGCTATATATTGCAAAGACAAAGAATAGAACTTTAAAGGTAGCACTCAAGTAATGTACTTTGGAACGGCAGAGAAATACCATGTAGTAGGTAGGTATGGTGGACACAAATGGCATAGTATTTGGCTCAAGGATTTGGATGCACGAGAAGAATTCCTCTCAATACAAGGCTAGGCTAGCAAGGTTGTTTGAAGCAAACTCAAGTATAAAAGGTGCAGAAAAGCTCACATATGAACATATTGTAAGTATTATAAGACTTTACATTGTCTCCTTGTTGTTCAAACACCTTAACCAGAAAATATCTAGACTCTAGAGAAACCAATCATGCAAACCAAATTTTAACAAGCTCTATGTAGTTCTTCATTAATAGGTGCAAAGTACATGATGCAAGAGCTTAAACATGATCTATATGAGCACAACAATTGCCAAGTATCACATTATTCAAGACATTATACCATTTACCACATGCAGCATTTTCTGTTTCCAACCATATAACAATGAACGAAGTAGTTCAACCTTCGCAATGAACATTAAAGATAAAGCTAAGAACACATGTGTTCATACGAAACAGAGAAGCGTGTCTTTCTCCCAAACAAGGAATGCTAGGATCCGATTTTATTCAAACAAAAACAAAAAACAAAAACAAACAGACGCTCCAAGTAAAGCACATAAGATGTGACGGAATAAAAATATAGTTTCACTAGAGGTGACCTGATAAGTTGTCGATGAAGAAGGGATGCCTTGGGAATCCCCAAGCTTAGATGCTCGAGTCTTCTTAAAATATGCAGGGATGAACCACGGGGGCATCTCCAAGCTTAGACTTTTCACTCTTCTTGATCATATTGTATCATCCTCCTCTCTTGACCCTTGAAAACTTCCTCCACACCAAACTCAAAACAATCTCATTAGAGGGTCAGTGCATAATTCATATATTCAGAGGTGACATAATCATTCTTAACACTTCTGGACATTGCACAAAGCTACTGAAAGTTAATGGAACAAAGAGATCCATCAAACATAGCAAAACAGACAATGCGAAATAAAAGGCAGAATCTGTCAAAACAGAACAGTCCGTAAAGACGAATTTTGTAGAGGCACCATACTTGCTCAGATGAAAATGCCCAAATTGAGTGAAAGTTGCGTACATATCTGAGGATCACGCACGTAAATTGGCAGATTTTTTAAAATTTTCTACAGCAGGGGCGGCTCAATTTCGTGACAGCAAGAAATCTGTTCCTGCGCAGTAATCCAAATCTAGTATTGACTTTACTATCAAAGACTTTACTTGGCACAACAATGCAGTAAAATAAAGATAAGGAGAGGTTGCTACAGTAGTAAAAACTTCCAAGACTCAAATATAAAACAGAGTGCAGAATTAAAATAATGGGTTATCTCCCATAAGCGCTTTTCTTTAACGCCTTTCAGCTAGGCGCAGAAAGTGTGAATCAAGTATTATCAAGAGACGAAGCATCAACATCATAATTTGTTCTAATGATAGAATCATAAGGTAACTTCATTCTCTTTCTAGGGAAGTGTTCCATACCTTTCTTAAGAGGAAATTGATATTTAATATTACCTTCCTTCATATCAATGGTAGCACCAACGAGTTCGAAGAAAAGGTCTTCCCAATATAATGGGACAAGATGCATTGCATTCAATATCCAAGACAACAAAATCAACGGGGACAAGGTTATTGTTAACCATAATGCGAATATTATCAATCCTTCCCAAAGGTTTCTTTATAGCATTATCAGCAAGATTAACATCCAAATAACAATTTCTCAATGGTGGCAAGTCAAGCATATCATAAATTTTCTTAGGCATAACAGAAATACTTGCACCAAGATCACATAAAGCATTACAATCAAAATCATTGACCCTCATCTTAATGATAGGCTCCCAACCATCTTCTAACTTCCTAGGAATAGAAGTTTCAAGTTTTAGTTTCTCTTCTCTAGCTTTTATGAGAGCATTTGTAATATGTTTTGTAAAGGCCAAATTTATAGCACTAGCATTGGGACTTTTAGCAAGTTTTTGTAAGAACTTTATAACTTCAGAGATGTAACAATCATCAAAATCTAAACCATTATGACCTACAGCAATGGAATCATTGTCCCCAACATTTTGAAAAATTTCAGCAGTTTTATCACAAGCAGTTTCAGCAGTTTTAGCAGTTTCAGACAATTTTGCACGCTTTGCACTAGGAGTAGAAACATTGCCAACACCAATTATTTTACCATTGATAGTAGGAGGTGTAGCAACATGTGAAGCATTATCATTACTAGTGGTGGTAATAGTCCAAACTTCAGCTACATTATTCTCTTTAGCAAGTTTTTCATTTTCTTCTCTTTCCCACCTAGGATGCAATTCAGCCATCAATCTAATATTTTCATTAATTCGAACTTGGATGGCGTTTGCTGTAGTAACAATTTTATTATCATTATCCTTATTAGGCATAACTTTCAATTTTAAAAGATCAACATCAGAGGCAAGTCTATCAACCTTAGAAGCAAGAATATCAATTTTATCAAACTTTTCTTCAACAGATTTGTTAAAAGCAGTTTGTGTACTAATAAATTATTTAAGCATGGATTCAAGACCAGGGGGTACATTCCTATTATTATTGTAAGAATTCCCATAAGAATTACCATAACTGTTACCATTTGCAGAAGGATATGGCCTATAGTTGTTACCAGAATTATTCCTATAAGCATTGTTGTTGAAATTATTACTTTTAATGAAGTTCACATCAACATGTTCTTCTTGGGCAACCAATGAAGCTAAAGGAACATTATTAGGATCAACATTAGATCTACCATTCACAAGCATAGACATAATAGCATCAATCTTATCACTCAAGGAGGAGGTTTCTTCAACATAATTTACCTTCTTACCTTATGGAGCTCTTTCCGTGTGCCATTCAGAGTAATTGATCATCATATTATCAAGAAGCTTTGTTGCCGCCCCCAAAGTAATGGACATAAAGGTACCTCCAGCATCTGAATCCAATAGGTTCCGTGAAGAAGAATTCAATCCTGCATAAAAGGTTTGGATGATCATCCAAGTAGTTAGTCCATGGGTAGGGCAATTCTTTACCAAACATTTCATTCTCTCCCATGCTTGAGCAACATGTTCATTATCTAATTGCTTAAAATTCATTATGCTACTTCTCAAAGATATAATTTTAGCGGGAGGATAATATCTACCAATAAAACCATCTTTACATTTAGTCCAAGAATCAATACTATTTCTAGGCAGAGATAGCAACCAATCTTTAGCTCTTCCTCTTAAGGAGAAAGGAAACAATTTTAATTTTATAATGTCACCATCTACATCCTTATACTTTTGCATTTCACATAGTTCAACAAAATTATTAAGATGGGCAGCGAGCATCATCGGAACTAACACCGGAAAATTGCTCTCTCATAACAAGATTACGTAAAGCGAGTTTAATTTCAAAGAATTCTGCTGTAGTAGCGAGGTGGAGCAATATGTGTGCATAAGAAATCATTATTATTTGTGCTAGTGAAGTCACACAACTTAGTATTCTCAACAGTACCCATTTTAGCAGTAGTAAATAAAGCAAACTACATAAAGTAAATGCAAGTAACTAATTTTTTTGTGTTTTCGATATAGAGAACAACACAGTAAATAAAGTAAATCTAGCAACTAATTTTTTTGTGTTTTTGATATAAGAGCAAACAAAGCAGTAAATAAAATAAAGTAAAGCAAGACAAAAACAAAGTAAAGAGATTGGATGTGGGAGACTCCCCTTGCAGCGTGTCTTGATCTCCCCGGCAACGGCGCCAGAAAAAATGCTTGATGGCGTGTAAGACACACGTCCGTTGGGAACCCCAAGAGGAAGGTGTGATGCGTACAGCAGCAAGTTTTTCCTCAGTAAGAAACCAAGGTTATCGAACCAGTAGGAGTCAAGGAGCACGTGAAGGTTGTTGGTGGCGGAGTGTAGTGCGGCGCAACACCAGGGATTCCGGCGCCAACGTGGAACCTGCACAACACAATCAAAATACTTTGCCCCAACGTAACAGTGAGGTTGTCAATCTCACCGGCTTGCTGTAAACAAAGGATTAGATGTATAGTGTGGAAGATGATGATTGTTTGCGACGAACAGTAGAGAACAATTGCAGTAGATTGTATTTCAGATGTAAAGAATTGGACCGGGGTCCACAGTTCACTAGTGGTGTCTCTCCCATAAGATAAATAGCATGTTGGGTGAACAAATTACAGTTGGGCAATTAACAAATAAAGAAGGCATAACAATGCACATACATATATCATGATGAGTACTATGAGATTTAATCAGGGCATTACGACAAAGTACATAGACCGCTATCCAGCATGCATCTATGCCTAAAAAGTCCACCTTCGAGGTTATCATCCGAACCCCTCCGGTATTAAGTTATAAACAACGAGACAATTGCATTAAGTATGGTGCGTAATGTAATCAACACAAATATCCTTAGACAAAGCATTGATGTTTTAGCCCTAGTGGCAACGAGCACATCCACAACCTTAGAACTTTCTAGTCACTTGTCCCAGATTCAATGGAGGCATGAACCCACTATCGAGCATAAATACTCCCTCTTGGAGTTACAAGTATCAACTTGGCCGAGCCTCTACTAGCAACGGAGAGCATGCAAAAACATAAACAACATATATGATAGATTTATAATCAACTTGACATAGTATTCAATATTCATCGGATCCCAACAAACACAACATGTAGCATTACAAATAGATGATCTTGATCATGATAGGCAGCTCACAAGATCTAACATGATAGCACAATGAGGAGAAGACAACCATCTAGCTACTGCTATGGACCCATAGTCTAGGGTTGGACTACTCACACATCGATCCGGAGGCGATCATGGCGATGAAGAGACCTCCGGGAGATGATTCCCCTCTCCCGGCGGAGTGCCGGAGGCGATCTCCTGAATCCCCCGAGATGGGATTGGCGGCGGCGGTGTCTCTAGAAGGTTTTCCGTATCGTGGCTCTCGGTACTGGGGGTTTCGCGACGAAGGCTTTAAGTAGGCGGAAGTGCAGGTCAGGGGGCGTCACGGGATCCCCACACGCTAGGGCCGCGCGGGCCCTCTCTAGGCCGCGCCGCCCTAGTGTGGCGGCGCCCCGTGGCCCCACTTCGTATCTCCCTCGGTCTTATGGAAGCTTCGTGGAAAAATAAGCCCCTGGGCGTTGATTTTGTCCGATTCCGAGAATATTTCCTTACTAGGATTTCTGAAACCAAAAACAGCAGAAAACAACAACTGGCTCTTCGGCATCTCGTTAATAGGTTAGTGCCGGAAAATGCATAATAATGACATATAATGTGTATAAAACATGTGAGTATCATCATAAAAGTAGCATGGAACATAAGAAATTATAGATACGTTTGAGACGTATCAAGGAGCGATTCCGCCTCCGCGCGCTGCAAATCGGCGGTTTATATAGCGCGCGACCTATATAACGCGCCTGTTGGAGACGCTCTAAGAAAAAGTCACGATGCGACTTTACCTACATGAGCCCTCCGATCAGAGTAAATGAATAAAAAACTACCACAATTGTGCCATAGATGACACGGAACTACCAAATGGGACGCGATTGTCACATGACTACCAGGTTTGGGGCACGCTGGCGATGCGGAGCACTGATTCAGCGGACCAGCCGTGTTAACCATGTTGCTAGCAGCTGTGGCCCACTGTCAGTGCCAACGTGGTGTGCAGTTGACGGACGGCCGTTAGGGCTCGCGTTAGGGCAACGCTTGGTTGACTTTCCCCATCGTCACTGAGCCACTTCTCCCCCAAATCGAACCAAAATGGAAGACAGAGGAGGCGTCGGTGACTGGTCTGGCGACCCAGTCGTGGACGACGAATCTTCGGCGTATGGTGGCCGATGCAGTAGCGCCTCGCTCCTACCGATGGCATGGAGGGCTTCGTCGTGCCCCCGCCGGTGCTGCAGCATGCATCGCCGGTGCTGCAGCTGACTCCACCAAGCCCCCCACATCCAGAGTCGGAGAAGTGGTGGACATCTGGGGGCATGTCGTCACAGAATGACCCGATGAGCCATTATCTCTACAATGGTAGCGGGTAAGAGTTCTTTGCCCTCCGTATATTCGATTTTGCCCTCTATAGAGTACTCCCCTGTTCGATTTTGCCCTAGGGTATTTTCTGGTAATAATGTGGGTAGAATGATGATGGAGCTTGACTAGAGTGTTAATTTGGATGATAGGGAGCAGTTAGAGATGTGGGAGCTGTATTTTCAATTTGATGGAGCAAAATTTGTTTAGAAAACTTTACGTAGGGCAGACATACGGTTTTTGAAATCGTTGTCCGTCATGGAGGAAGAGGGATATGGTCTGTGTGATTCCTTATATTATGTTAAAAATGAAGGAGTAGGACTGAGTGGATTAGAGCTAGTGGACAACAATTATAATGTTGATGAAATGCTAGTGAAGTATGCAAGTACAAAGAAACTGTGATGAAGGACAATAGGAAAAGAGCAATTGTTTTATCACCATTGAAGAGAAAAAATGCAAGCACAATTGACCTTGATCCATAGGAAGAAGAGTCAATTACACACCCTTTTCTGAGCCAAGACAGTTCCTTCTATGATGGTTGGCAGTCACAAATGGATGATCCCAATTTATATCAGATGCACACGCAGGAGAGTGTTAATTGTGAGAAGGGTAAACATGTACTGGATATAGAGACATGTATGGCAGAAGAAGAAGAGGAATCTGAAGATGAGGATGATAGTTACCTATATCCATGCAGATTTGACCCAGTAGCTGCAAAGAAGGCAAGAAGAGCTCAGGAAGAGGAAATGCACCAGAGAATTGCTGCTAAGAGGAAGAGTAATCTTGGTCCAATGCTTCATTGTGAGGGGGAGAGTGATGTGGAGGACATTTATGACAATGCAACTCAGTGTGAGGATATTCCAACAATTCCTGAAGTGAAGAGGCAAGTGAAGAGGCCTGGTCCAACATTGAGATCACATTCTCAAGTAGAGGCAGATGTTATTCCAGATTGGGTTCCTTCTGATGATGCGGGTGACAAAGGATTTCTGAAAGCAGAAGAAGATGATGGGTATGAGCCATTGCCTTTTGTGTTAGCAGGAGGGAGAAAGAGCAGATGAAAGATGGCCAAGGAGAGGGTGTGGTATGATGACAATAGAGAGAATCCAGAGAAACAATTCATGGTGGGACTTTGCTTCAAAGACGTGTATCAATTCAGGCAAGCTTTGGCTAGACTCCACATTGTGCAGGTCAGGAATTTCCATTACCACATGAATACACCTGGCAGGATCATTGTGTGGTGGAAGGACAAGCAGAAGAAAAAGAATGAAGAGAATGTGAAGGAGAAGGAGAAAAAGGAGATAAAAAATGAGTCTACATTCTGCATCAAGAAAATGGAGTTGAAGCACACATGCCCAACAGATCCATCTAGAACAAGGGTTAATGCAAAGTGTCTTAGTGGTGCATATGTTACTGAATACAAATCAAACATCACCACTTCCATCACCACTTTGCAAGACAAAGCACAGAAAGACTTTGGAGTGGATGTTCCCAAGAGGATGGCTTACAGGGCAAGGACCAAGGCAAATGAGATGGTGATGGGGGATCACAAGAAACAGTATCACAAAATAAGGGATTATCTGCAGACTGCTATTGACAAAATTCCTGGTTCCAGGTGCATTGTGACCACTGTGATCACAGGTCCAACGGAGGAGCAGGTTGAAGCAATGAAAAAAGGACAGCTGGTGGACATTTCTTACAGCCCTAGATTCCATGGATTGTTCTTCTGTGTCAAACTGCTAGAGAAGGGTTTCTACATGGCTGCAGGCCATTTATTGGGTTGGATGGTTGCCTCATAAAGCTCACCTCTGGAGCTCAAATCCTTGCAGCTACTGGTAGAGATGGCAATAACAACATCTATCCAATTGCATGGGGAGTGGTTGCAAAATAAGATAGAGAGAATTGACAGTGGTTTCTTGAGCAATTGAAGCATGCACTAGGTGGAGATCATGGACAGCGTGGGTACTACACTTTAATGTCAGACATGCAAAAGGGATTACTGAAAGCAGTTTCCACAGTATTTCCTAATTCACCACAGAGGTACTTCTTGGGGCACATTTATGCCAATTTTCAGACAGCAGGCTTTAGAGGAGAGGACTTGAATAAGTGCATGGATAATGCAGCATACTCATACACAAAAGATGGTTTTGATGAAGCAATGGAGGAGATGAAGAAGCAGAGTGAGGAAGCATGGAAATAGTTGAGCAAGATACCAGTGGAAGCATGGGCAAGGTTTGCCATGGACACCAATTGTCAAACAGATTTAGTGGTGAACAATCTGTCTGAGGTATTTAACAAATACAGTCTTGATGTCAGAAACAAACCAGTAGTGACAATGCTAGTAGGAATATATGACAAATGCATGATCAGATGGGATGGAAAAAAGAGATGGTGCAGAGTCTGTTGGATGGGAAATTACACCACACTATGCAAAACTGCTTGAGTTGATGAACAAGTACTCAAGAAATTGCATCCCTAAGAGGGCAGATAAAGGACTATGGCAAGTTAAAAGTGGGAAAGTTACACATGAGATCAACATTACCTCTAGGACATGCTCTTGTAGGAAGTTGCAGCTCACTAGCTTGCCCTGCAACCATGCAGTGAGTGCCATTTATAAGGATGCTATGTGTCCAGAAGATCTTGTGTCCCCTTTTTTCACAAAAGAAATGTACTTGAAAAGCTACAAGCCTGTATTCAATCCAATGCTAGCACAACATGGTTGGACTAAGACAGATACAATTGACATGATGCCACCTGCATTCAAAGATCACTTGAAGGGCAGAAGGGCAGAAAAAAGGAGGAAGAGCAAATTTGAGCCTCCCACACCTAAAGAGACATCAAGAATGTCCACAATTACTTATAGCAACTGCAACTTACAGGGGCACAAGTACACAAGCTGCTCACAACCTTTGAGGCCTGACCTAGCTATGAGGAAAAACAATCACAAGGTAATGCACTGTCAACAGTACATCTTACTTATACATTGTACATTGTAATGTCCTAATTTATTTCTACATGACATCTGCAGGTCAATAGAACAATGCCAACAGCAGATCATGCAGCTGCTAGTTCTTCTGGGACTACTCCACCAAATGCTCCAAGAACTGCTCCACCAAATGCTCCAAGGTCTGCTCCAGGAAATGCTCCAAGGTCTGCTCCAGGAAATGCTCCAGGAAATGCTCCTAGCTTTGCTCCTAGATCTACTCCAGGAAATGCCAGGGGTTTGTCTGGTTATTTTTATGCAGGAGCTAACTGGTCCAGGAAGAGATGCATCTGAACCTCCTCTACAAGGAAATTAGGTCCTTTGTAATGTTGGTATTGCTAGACAGTTATCAAGTGCATGTACCTGACATGCTTAAGACCCTTTTGTGATGCATGTAAATTAAGTGCCATGCCTGAGCTGATGCTTATGACCTAAAGGCCATGCCTGCAGATGACTAAGACCATTTTGTGATGCCTATGTTGCTTAAGACTATTAGAGATGTTTAAAATTGTTGCTTAAATTTTCTGGTCTATGTTGCTTAAGACAGTTGTCTGGATCAAAGCCGACGAGTCGATGTCGAGACCTTTCTAACTTTAAAATAACCCTAAAGGTCTCGACAATTTCGACAAGTCGATGTCGAGACCTTTCCAACTATAAAGTAACCCTCAAATTTTCCTCACATAACACATATTTTAAACTCATTAATAAACTGATAAAAAGGAACTCATTTCAACATCATGGATCAAATTAAACTGATTCAACATATATTGTTCAACATTACAAACCAACCATCATTTAGGTCACCATTACAAACCATACGGAATTAAATTCAAACATTCAAATCAAATTAAACCGATACACATGCTAGCTACTCCTCACACATCTCCTTTATCTTCTTCAGCTTTGCCCTGGTAGATTCCTTTAGCTTAAATAAATCCCCAATTATGTACTCAAGCTTTATCTTCTCTTCTTTCAACGGGTCTCTCTCATTCTCTGACTTAATTCTCATGCATTTGTGCATATTGCTAGTTGATGCATCCAGTGCATTCTTCTGCTCTAATTCAGCCATGGCATCAATCAAACCTTGTTCAGCTTGGGCCTTCAAGGCTAGTATGACCTGCTTCTCCTCCACAATTTTCTTCATCTCTTCTTGGGCATTTCTCGGGTCAATGTGCATCTTCTCAATCTCATCTTTCAACTTAAACCTCTTTTCCATGTTGTTCAGAGCATCATTAACCATGCCCTCCTTTTCTTGTCCATAGAAATCCCACAACTTTGACAGTGATTTCCGAAGTGCAGGTGGCCACTCACCATCTACCCAAAGAAGAAAATCACAAGCTGGTTCTCCATCATGGCCTGCACACCCTAAGAACCTCCTCTCTGTCCAGCAACTATCAAATGCTACAAATCGAGCAGCTACAACACCATGCTTGCAAGTCACAGTCCTGCCACCCTCATCAGCTAAACCATAGAAATCGGAGTCGTACGTAGTGTTCACACTCTAGCAGTTCGAAAAAAAGGAAGAATCAACCTAAATCATGCTCAGAATCAAAATTCCCCAAATTATGACAGCAAAGGGAGAGGACTCACATCACTGCCGAGGGAGCTCTGCTCTGGAGAGGACTCCTCGTCGTCACCCCACGAAACCATGGCCATCAGTCCCTGCGGCGGCGGAGATCTGCGTCGGCCCGCGACTGCTTGCACTGGGATGGAACAGAGAGAAAGAGAGAGGAAGGAGACGAGAGTCGACCGACCGAGCCAACCACTTAAATAGCAGCCCTAACGCGAGCCCTAAAGGCCGTCCGTCAATTGCATGCCACGTCAGCTCTGACTGTGGGCCACGGCTGCCAGAAAGATGGTTAACACGGCTGATCCGTTGAATCAGTGCCCCGCGTCGTGAGCGTGCCCCAAACCTGGTAGTCATGTGACAATCGTGTTCCATTGGTAGTTCCCTGACACCTATGGCACAATTGTGGTAGTTTTTTTTGTCATTTACTCCTCCGATCAAGATCCAACGCATACAGTTGATCTAAATTTTGAACTTAAAATTTAATCAAATTTTCAAATGGACTTAAACTTTTCCAGCATACTCAATGGAATATATATGTTTTACTATAATTTTTTATTTTTTTCTAAACAACTTAAATTTTGATTCTAAATTTTAGTCCTTTAGACCAACCATATGCGTTGGATCTTGATCGAATGGCTCACGTAGGTAAAATTGCATGGTGAATTCTCTCAATGAAGAGACTGGATCTCAGTCCGACGGATGGCGACCCGGCTGATCGGCGCTAGCGATCAGCCGGCCGACGCTTAGCATTCACCATATAAATACCGACACCAAATTACTACTCAGAAGAAGATGCACCACACTGACACACAATGGCGTCCTCCTCCGTCCTGCGCGTCCTCCCTGTGTTTCTCCTCGTGGCCGCCACCCACGCCGCCCAGTTCACCATCACCAACATGTGCCAGTTCACCGTGTGGGCGGCGGCCGTGCCGTCCGGCGGGGGCCAGCAGCTCGACCCGGGGCAGGACTGGCAGATCGACGTGCCGGCCGGCACGACGGGCGGGCGCGTGTGGGCGCGCACGGGATGCAGGTTCGACGGCGCCGGCAACGGGTGGTGCGAGACGGGCGACTGCGGCGGCGTGCTGCAGTGCACGCAGTACGGGCAGGCGCCCAACACGCTGGCCGAGTTCGGGCTGAACCAGTACGAGGGCCAGGACTTCATCGATATCTCCGTCATCGACGGCTTCAACGTGCCCCTGGACTTCCTGCCCGCCGACGGCACGTCCGGCTGCCCCAAGGGCGGGCCGCGCTGCGACGCCGACATGACGGCGCAGTGCCCCGCCGAGTTCCAGGCCCCTGGAGGGTGCAACAACGCGTGCACGGTGTTCAAGGAGGACCAGTACTGCTGCACCGGGTCGGCGGCCAACAGCTGCGGGCCGACGGACTACTCGAGGTTCTTCAAGGGGCAGTGCCCGGACGCCTACAGCTACCCCAAGGACGACGCGACCAGCATCTACACTTGCCCCGGCGGCACCAACTACCAGGTCATCTTCTGCCCGTGAGCTAGCGAGCTAAACACGACCAGGCATGGTACTATGGAACATGCATACATATATGGTTGGACGAGATAAGGATAAGTACTCTTTTCTTCCATAAAAAGATGTTAAAGATTTATTTAAATTAAAATGTATCTACAATTCTACACACTACAATGTGTCTAGATGTATCCAAAATTAGATAAATTTTTGACATGCTTTTATAAAAAAAGGTGGTACTTCATATGAGTAATGAAACTTTTCGACGCGCACTTGTGATTTCTCATCGCGATATGACATGCCAAGATATAGCATGGATAAATTACTTTCTATTCATTATATCACAAGAGAAGCTTTATCCTCTTCAAAAAGAATCGCAAAAATTGCAATTTGAAAGGGAAATCTTGAATAGCACAGGCGCGCAAAGGGCACCTTTACACTTTTTGACTTTTTACTTTTTATATCTCTCAAATTATATAATATTTCGATTTGGTTTTTCTGCAAGTCACTCAAAAATAACAAATAGAATGGAGGAAAAATAGTTTGGAATTTATTTGCAATTTCAAATAAAAAATTATTTTAAAATTCAAATTAAATCTTGAAACATATGTATACATAATGACATAAAAAATCCAAAATATTTTTACCATATTCTTGTTATGTTTAAGTGATATGCAAAATTTCAAGTTGAAAGATTATTTGATGTGAGAGATACAAAAATGAGAAGTTGTTTGAGAGGCAGAAAAAAAGAGCTAGCACGGATGTTGATGCAGTATAGGCAGTCCAGATACGGGTGCGCACTGAGCACTTGCTCTGAAAGTTCTCTCTCGGTTTGATATGTAATCAACTGAACTAATATTCATGCAGTGCTTTGGACTTGTAACGGCGTTGTTCTCAATTATAAAATTGCACGTATGCAACCCAAAACAAAACCAAAGAAAATCTTCCATTAGACAGCAGGCAAAACTGATATTCATAAGTGTTTTGTTCCTCTGAAGTTTTTGTTGGATATCTTCCTCATGGATGTGAGGAGATGATCTTATAAAGCCTTTCAGGTGGATTAAACAGGTGCAAGATTTCACTACCCTTTAGGGTAATGATCGAGAGTTATTTTGAACATTTCACATGAGGGAAGAGAGAGGATAAGTCTCCCTCCAGCCACCACTAGGTGGAGTGTCGAAAATCCCACTTTCGCCTTGTTGGAAATATGCCCTAGCAAAAATAATATTGTTATTATCATATTTTTTGTTCACGATAAATATTCTTATTTAATGCAAGAATTGTATTAATTGGAAACACAATACACGTGTAACTTCATAAACGACATCTTATCCCTAGTAAGTCTCCACTAGACTAGTCACTTGATTCATGATGGTAAAGATTTACTAACCATAGACATGTGTTGTCAATTAATAATGGCGTCACATCATTGGGGGAATGACTTGATGGACACAACCTAATTAAGAAAAGTAATTAGATCGTGTCACTATGTTTAAACCCTTGTAGCTTTGCAAAATAATGTATATCAATCCTAAGACCATGAGATTATATTACTCCCTAGCACCAGAAAAAGACTTTGAGAATATCAAACTTCACTTCATAATTGGGTAATTATAAAGGTGTTGGAATTTGATGCCCACAAGTATAGGGGATCGCTGAAATCTTCGATTGAAAGTATTACCCAAATTTATAGTTTGACTCAAGGGAAACAAGAGAATATCAATAAGACTTTAGCAATAGAGACGTTACTCTCAACCACACATGTATATCAATGAACTCACAAAGCAAGTGGTGATGTATGACATTTGATGCAAAGAAATACAACAAGTAGTAAACAATAGCAACATATTTCCAGTTGTCACCGGAAGTAGTGATGTGTAACTTTTAGTGGCTAAAGGCGTAGGCATAAGGTGATAGCGGGGTGTTGCATGAATGGTACTGATCTATATGTAATCCTAATAACATAGAATTTATCTATAGTTCAGTTGTGTGATCCAAATATAGGTATGCATACTAGCCAAGAGAATTTGCATAACATCTTTTGTCCTGTCTGCCCATTTCACCGGGGATAACTTAGAACTGCAGGCAATTGAGGTCTATCCTTTCGAATAGCTCGAAACAAAGCATTAGCACTTCATGAACACACAATATCCTCAAACTATCGCTTATTCTCATTGTTTTTCCTAACTGTCACTTTAAGATTCGCAGGTTCAACATAATAATAGGCAATACACTTTGCAGATAGATACAAACTCATATATATGATGGAGCGGGAAACGACGTTCACGCGCAGATCGTTTCCCGCGCGCGCGAAACTCCGGCGAAACGCGTCAATCCGTTGGCCACACGTAGGAAGCACCGTCATCGCGCGAGAACCGGTAATCGCCGACGGCAGGCCTCGATGGGACGTTAAACCGCCATTGCTGATCTTGACGATGTCGGTGCTAAAAAAAATACATCCACACCACTGGAATACGTAACGCAAATAGATCCTAGACCGTATGACGTCCATGGACCGACGCAAATGGACGGAACGATCAGCTCTCGTGGGAGATGCCCTCAAAACATTTGTTAGTGTGCCTGCCAGCACAGCTGAACACCGTTCAAGGCCATCCTCTCGATGGAACGCTAGCTAGGTAGCTTCGTGTTCGTGGCCACTGAACATATGTGAGGTTGCTGTTTGTTCGTTTGTCCAAGGTCAAACCACGCAAGGATGTGAGAGGCGACGAAGCAGCACCTCTCTCGAGTCGTACGTTTTCTACTAGCTATTCCGTACGCGACTGCGTCGTACGTGCAGACACTAATCGCGTGCATGCATGCTGCCGGGCCCGTGGGCAGAGGATTGAGTCCTTGCTGCCGGTAGCAGCAGGCAGAGCGGCAGCGCTGCGACGTGCGACGCAGGCCGGCCGATGGGAGGTCTCGCAAAGCACAACAAAAGCTACCGCAACTTTTCTCTGTTTACTTTTAGGATTGACGAGCCTAGCGCGCGGCCGCGCCAAAAGATGCACTTATGATGATGGCGATCTCGTAGGTATACAAGGTATCCATTAATCTTCTTTGTCATTTTTATTTATATAAAAAAATATACAAGGTATCCATATTAATCTTCTGTCACACTCAAATTGGGCATGATCTTACTAGACTGGTGCGTAGAAATCCCTAATCCCTCCATTCCATAATATAACCTAAGGACTCGATCGTATGGATATGGAAAATACAGGATTTCCGATCCTAGCGGGAAAAGGAGGGAAACCGATACTCAATTTAAAGTGAGTAAACAGAATTCCATACTCGATCTCATAGATCCCTATAGAATTCTGTGGAAAGCCGTATTCGATTAAAGTTGTATGTACGGCTTGGAGGGAGATCTTTCCTATCTTTCGAGATCCACCCTACAATATGGGGTCAATAGCATGTTAGCCTTTTGTCAAAATAAAAATTTGCAAAACTTGACCAAATTATATACGAAAAAACAAATTTCTACAATACTAAACTTGACCAATATATTTCATTATCTATTACATATTAAAAGGATATGACGGGCTCACCAGAAAAAACAAAAATACTAGAAAATCCCACAATAACCAGAAACACACACTGTTTATTTTGTAGACCGGAAGTTATTGACCATTAGATTAGATTGGAGTAAAAAACTGTTATATTCAAAGTATATGACGGGATCACTAGAAAAAAAATACTAGAAAATCCCACAATAATTCTTGAATTCAAGAGAATATCATGAAACCGGCTTAGAGACAATTTTTGAATTCTTCTCTAGAACTTAAACTCTCAAGATTTTGATCATATAAGATTATTTGTCATCCAAAAGATCAAGGTGAACTTGGTGTCCATGATCTAGAGGTTAAAACAGGGCCTTGCTTGGGAAATGGCTGGCCAGGTTGTTCGATGGTGTATGGCAAAACTTGTTGCGGAGAAAATATGTTGGCTCAAAAATGATATCTTGGGTTATATGAAAACCTAGGGACTCTCACATTTGGGATGGTATTATGGCAACCAAGAAGTACTTTTTCCCGTATGGTTCTATTTCTATTTGGGATGGATCAGAGAGAAAGTTCTGGGAGGATAAGTGGTTGGGAACAACCACCCTTCAAGAACAATATTCACCTTTATACAATATTGTGCATCATAAAGGTGATACCTTAATAAAGGTGATGGAAACATCTCCACCGACTACGACGTTCAGGCGCGATCTGTTTGAACCCTGGTTGGTGATACGTCTCAAACGTATCTATAATTTCTTATGTTCCATGCTACTTTTATGATGATACTCACATGTTTTATACATATTATATGTCATATTTATGCATTTTCCGGCACTAACCTATTGACGAGATGCCGAAGAGCCAGTTGCCGTTTTCTGCTGTTTTTGATTTCAGAAATCCTAGTAAGGAAATATTCTCGGAATTGGACGAAATCAACGCCCAGGGGCCTATTTTTCCACGAAGCTTCCAGAAGACCAAGGGAGAAACGAAGTGGGGCCACGGGGCGCCGCCACACTAGGGCGGCGCGGCCTAGGGGGGCCCGCGCGGCCCTAGCGTGTGGGGCCCCCGTGACTCCTCCACCTCCGCCCTTCCGCCTACTTAAAGCCTTCGTCGCGAAACCCCCAGTACCGAGAGCCACGATACGGAAAACCTACCAGAGACGCTGCCGCCGCCAATCCCATCTCGAGGGATTCAGGAGATCGCCTCCGGCACCCTGCCGGAGAGGGGAATCATCTCCCGGAGGTCTCTTCATCGCCATGATCGCCTCCGGATCGATGTGTGAGTAGTCCACCCCTGGACTATGGGTCCATAGCAAGTAGCTAGATGGTTGTCTTCTCCTCATTGTGCTATCATGTTAGATCTTGTGAGCTGCCTATCATGATCAAGATCATCTATTTGTAATCCTACATGTTGTGTTTGTTGGGATCCGATGAATATTGAATACTATGTCAAGTTGATTATCAATCTATCATATATGTTGTTTATGTTCTTGCATGCTCTCCGTTGCTAGTAGAGGTTCTGGCCAAGTTGATACTTGTAACTCCAAGAGGGAGTATTTATGCTCGATAGTGGGTTCATGCCTCCATTGAATCTGGGGGAGTGACAACAACCTCTAAGGTTGTGGATGTGCTGTTGCCACTAGGGATAAAACATCAATGCTTTGTCTAAGGATATTTGTGTTGATTACATTACGCACCATACTTAATGCAATTGTCTGTTGTTTGCAACTTAATACTGGAAGGGGTTCGGATGATAACCTGAAGGTGGACTTTTTAGGCATAGATGCATGCTGGATAGCGGTCTATGTACTTTGTCGTAATGCCCTGATTAAATCTCATAGTACTCATCATGATATACGTATGTGCATTGTTATGCCTTATTTATTTGTCAATTACCCAACTGTAATTTGTTCACCCAACATGCTATTTATCTTATGGGAGAGACACCACTAGTGAACTGTGGACCCCGGTCCAATTCTTTACATCTGAAATACAATCTACTGCAATTGTTCTTTACTGTTCTTCGCAAACAATCATCATCATCCACACTATACATCTAATCCTTTGTTTACAGCAAGCCGGTGAGATTGACAACCTCACTGTTACGTTGGGACAAAGTACTTTGATTGTGTTGTGCAGGTTCCACGTTGGCGCCGGAATCCCTGGTGTTGCGCCGCACTACACGCCGTCACCAACAACCTTCACGTGTTCCTTGACTCCTACTAGTTCGATAACCTTGGTTTCTTACTGAGGGAAAACTTACTACTGTGCGCATCACACCTTTCTCTTGGGGTTCCCAACGGGCGTGTGCTTTACGCGTATCAAGACTGTTTTCTGGCCCCGTTGCCGGGGAGATCAAGACACGTTGCAAGGGGAGTCTCCCACATCCAATCTCTTTACTTTGTTTTTGTCTTGCTTTACTTTACTTTATTTACTGCTTTGTTTGCTCTTATATCAAAAACACAAAACAAATTAGTTGCTAGATTTACTTTATTTACTGTCTTGTTCTCCATATCAAAAACACAAAAAAATTAGTTACTTGCATTTACTTTATTTAGTTTGCTTTATTTACTACTGCTAAAATGGGTACTGTTGAGAATACTAAGTTGTGTGACTTCACTAGCACAAATAATAATGATTTCTTATGCACACCTATTGCTCCACCTCGCTACTACAGCGAGAATTCTTTGAAATTAAACCCGCTTTACTAAATCTTGTTATGAGAGAGCAATTTTCCGGTGTTAGTTCTGATGATGCTGCTGCCCATCTTAATAATTTTGTTGAACTATGTGAAATGCAAAAGTATAAGGATGTAGATGGTGACATTATAAAATTAAAATTGTTTCCTTTCTCCTTAAGAGGAAGAGCTAAAGATTGGTTGCTATCTTTGCCTAGAAATAGTATTGATTCATGGACTAAATGTAAGGATGCTTTTATTGGTAGATATTATCCTCCCGCTAAAATTATATCTTTGAGAAGTAGCATAATGAATTTCAAGCAATTAGATAATGAACATGTTGCTCAAGCATGGGAGAGAATGAAATCTTTGGTAAAGAATTGCCCTACCCATGGACTAACTACTTGGATGATCATCCAAACCTTTTATGCAGGACTGAATTTTTCTTCGCGGAACCTATTGGATTCAGCTGATGGAGGTACCTTTATGTCCATTACTTTGGGGGCGGCAACAAAGCTTCTTGATAATATGATGATAAATTACTCTGAATGGCACACGGAAAGAGCTCCACAAGGTAAGAAGGTAAATTCTGTTGAAGAAACCTCTTCCTTGAGTGATAAGATTGATGCTATTATATCTATGCTTGTGAATGGTAGATCTAATGTTGATCCTAATAATGTTCCTTTAGCTTCATTGGTTGCCCAAGAAGAATATGTTGATGTGAATTTCATTAAAAGTAATAATTTCAACAACAATGCTTATATGAATAATTCTGGTAACAACTATAGGCCATATCCTTCTGCTAATGGTAATAGTTATGGTAATTCTTATGAGAATTCTTACAACAATAATAGGAGTGTACCCCCTGGTCTTGAAGCCATGCTTAAAGAATTTATTAGTACACAAACTGCTTTTAACAATTCCGTTGAAGAAAAGCTTGATAAAATTGATATTCTTGCTTCTAAGGTTGATAGACTTGCCTCTGATGTTGATCTTTTAAAATTGAAAGTTATGCCTAATAAAGATAATGATAATAAAAATTTTACTACAGCAAATGCCATCCAAGTTCGAGTTAATGAAAATATTAGATTGATGGCTGAATTGCATGCTAGGTGGGAAAGAGAAGAAAATGAAAAACTAGCTAAAGAGAATAATGTAGCTAAAGTTTGGACTATTACCACCACTAGTAATGATAATGCTTCACATGTTGCTACACCTCCTACTATCAATGGTAAAATAATTGTTGTTGGCAATGTTTCTACTCCTAGTGCAAAACGTGCAAAATTAACTGAAACTGCTAAAACTGCTGAAACTGTTTGTGATAAAACTGCTGAAATTTTTCAAAATATTGGGGACAATGATTCCATTGCTGTAGATCATAATGGTTTAGATTTTGATGATTGTCACATCTCTGAAGTTATAAAGTTCTTACAAAAACTTGCTAAAAGTCCCAATGCTAGTGCTATAAATTTGGCCTTTACAAAACATATTACAAATGCTCTCATAAAAGCTAGAGAAGAGAAACTAAAACTTGAAAACTCTATTCCTAGGAAGTTGGAAGATGGTTGGGAGCCCATCATTAATATGAGGGTCAATGCTTTTGATTGTAATGCTTTATGTGATCTTGGTGCAAGTATTTCTGTTATGCCTAAGAAAATCTATGATATGCTTGACTTGCCACCATTGAAAAATTGTTATTTGGATGTTAATCTTGCTGATAATGCTATAAAGAAACCTTTGGGGAGGATTGATAATGTTCGCATTATGGTTCACAATAACCTTGTCCCCGTTGATTTTGTTGTCTTGGATATTGAATGCAATGCATCTTGTCCCATTATATTGGGAAGACCTTTTCTTCGAACTGTTGGTGCTACCATTGATATGAAGGAAGATAATATTAAATATCAATTTCCTCTTAAGAAAGGTATGGAACACTTCCCTAGAAAGAGAATGAAGTTACCTTATGATTCTATTATTAGAACAAATTATGATGTTGATGCTTCGTCTCCTGATAATACTTGATTCACACTATCTGCGCCAAGCTGAAAGGCGTTAAAGAAAAGCGCTTATGGGAGACAACCCATTATTTTACTTCTGCACTTTTATTTTATATTTGAGTCTTGGAAGTTGTTATTACTGTAGCAACCTCTCCTTATCTTTATTTTATTGCATTGTTGTGCCAAGTAAAGTCTTTGATAGTAAAGTCAATACTAGATTTGGATTACTGCGCAGGAACAGATTTCTTGCTGACACGAAATTGAGCCGCCCCGTCTGTAATTTTTTTAGAAAAAACTGCCAATTTACGTGTGTGATCCTCAGATATGTACGCAACTTTCATTCAATTTGGGCATTTTCATCTGAGCAAGTCTGGTGCCTCAAAAAAATTCGTATTTACGGACTGTTCTGTTTTGACAGATTCTGCCTTTTATTTCGCATTGCCTGTTTTGCTATGTTTGATGGATTTCTTTGTTCCATTTACTTTCAGTAGCTTTGTGCAATGTCCAGAAGTGTTAAGAATGATTATTTCACCTCTGAATATATGAATTTTCAATTATGCACTAACCCTCTAATGAGATTGTTTTGAGTTTGGTGTGGAGGAAGTTTTCAAGGATCAAGAGAGGAGGATGATACAATATGATCAAGAAGAGTGAAAACTCTAAGCTTGGGGATGCCCCCGTGGTTCATCCCTGCATATTTTAAGAAGACTCAAGCGTCTAAGCTTGGGGATGCTGATGGCGTGTATTTCACACGTTCGTTGGGCAACCCCAAGAGGAAGGTATGATGCGCACAGCAGCAAGTTTTCCCTCAGAAAGAAACCAAGGTTTATCGAACCAGGAGGAGCCAAGAAGCACGTTGAAGGTTGATGGCGGCGGGATGTAGTGCGGCGCAACACCAGGGATTCCGGCGCCAACGTGGAACCTGCACAACACAACCAAAGTACTTTGCCCCAACGAAACAGTGAGGTTGTCAATCTCACCGGCTTGCTGTAACAAAGGATTAACCGAATTGTGTGGAAGATGATTGTTTGCGAGAGAAAACAGTAAAAACAAGTATTGCAGCAGATTTGTATTTCAAGTATTAAAGAATGGACCGGGGTCCACAGTTCACTAGAGGTGTCTCTCCCATAAGATAAAAGCATGTTGGGTGAACAAATTACGGTCGGGCAATTGACAAATAGAGAGGGCATAACAATGCACATACATGTCATGATAAGTATAGTGAGATTTAATTGGGCATTACGACAAAGTACATAGACCGCCATCCAACCGCATCTATGCCTAAAAAGTCCACCTTCGGGTTATCGTCCGAACCCCTTCCAGTATTAAGTTGCAAAGCAACGGACAATTGCATTAAGTATGGTGCGTAATGTAATCAACAACTACATCCTCGGACATAGCGCCAATGTTTTATCCCTAGTGGCAACAAGACACAGCACAACCTTAGAACTTTACGTCACCGTCCCGGTGTCAATGCGGGCATGAACCCACTATCGAGCATAAATACTCCCTCTTGGAGTTAAGAGCAAAAACTTGGCCAGAGCCTCTACTAGTAACGGAGAGCATGCAAGATCATAAACAACACATATGTAATAACTTGATAATTAACATAACATGGTATTCTCTATCCATCGGATCCCGACAAACACAACATAGAGTATTACGGATAGATGATCTTGATCATGTTAGGCAGCTCACAAGATCCAACAATGAAGCACAATGAGGAGAAGACAACCATCTAGCTACTGCTATGGACCCATAGTCCAGGGGTGAACTACTCACTCATCACTCCGGAGGCGACCATGGCGGTGTAGAGTCCTCCGGGAGATGAATCCCCTCTCCGGCAGGGTGCCGGAGGAGATCTCCAGAATCCCCGAGATGGGATCGGCGGCGGCGGCGTCTCAGTAAGGTTTTCCGTATCGTGGTTTTTCGCATCGGGGGTTTCGCGACGGAGGCTTTAAGTAGGCGGAAGGGCAGAGTCGGGGGCCGACGAGGGGCCCACACCACGGGCGGCGCGGGCCCCCTTGGCCGCGCCGCCATGTGGTTTGGCCACCTCGTGGCCCCACTTCGTATGCTCTTCGGTCTTCTGGAAGGTACGTGGCGAAATAGGCCCCTGGGTCTTTGTTTCGTCCAATTCCGAGAATATTTCGTCACTAGGATTTCTGAAACCAAAAACAGCAGAAAACAGGAACTGGCTCTTCGGCATCTTGTTAATAGGTTAGTTCCAGAAAATGCACGAATATGACATAAAGTGTGCATAAAACATGTAGGTATCATCAATAATATGGCATAGAACATAGGAAATTATCGATACGTCGGAGACGTATCAAGCATCCCCAAGCTTAGTTACTGCTCGTCCCGAGCAGGTAAAACGATAACAAAGATAATTTCTGAAGTGATATGCCATCATAACCTTGATCATACTATTTGTAAACATATGTAGTGGATGCAGCGATCAAAACAATGGTAATGACATGAGTAAACAAGTGAATCATAAAGCAAAGACTTTTCATGAATAGTACTTCAAGACAAGTATTAATAAGTCTTGCATGAGAGTTAACTCATAAAGCAATAAATCAAAGTAAAGGTATCGAAGCAACACAAAGGAAGATTAAGTTTCAGTGGTTGCTTTCAACTTGTAACATGTATATCTCATGGATAATAGTCAACATAGAGTAATATAACAAGTGCAATATGCAAGTATGTAGGAATCAATGCATAGTTCACACAAGTGTTTGCTTCTTGAGGTGGAGAGAGATAGGTGAACTGACTCAACATAAAGGTAAAAAGAATGGTCCTTCAAAGAGGAAAGCATCGATTGCTATATTTGTGCTAGAGCTTTTATTTTGAAAACATGAAACAATTTTGTCAACGGTAGTAATAAAGCATATGAGTTATGAAAGTTATATCTTACAAGTTGCAAGTCTCATGCATAGTATACTAATAGTGCCCGCACCTTGTCCTAATTAGCTTGGACTACCGGATCTTTGCAATGCACATGTTTTAACCAAGTGTCACAATGGGGTACCTCCATGCCGCCTGTACAAAGGTCTAAGGAGAAAGCTCGCATTTTGGATTTCTCGCTTTTGATTATTCTCAACTTAGACATCCATACCGGGACAACATGGACAACAGATAATGGACTCCTCTTTAATGCATAAGCATGTGGCAACAATTATTATTCTCATATGAGATTGAGGATATATGTCCAAAACTGAAACTTCCACCATGAATCATGGCTTTAGTTAGCGGCCCAATGCTCTTCTCTAACAATATGCATGCTCCAACCATAAAGGTGGTAGATCTCTCTTACTTCAGACAAGACGGACATGCATAGCAACTCACATGATATTCAACAAGGAATAGTTGATGGCGTCCCCGGAAACATGGTTATCGCACAACAAGCAACTTAATAAGAGATAAAGTGCATAAGTACATATTCAATACCACAATAGTTTTTAAGCTATTTGTCCCATGAGCTATATATTGCAAAGGTGAATGATGGAATTTTAAAGGTAGCACTCAAGAAATTTACTTTGGAATGGCGGATAAATACCATGTAGTAGGTAGGTATGGTGGACACAAATGGCATAGTGGTTGGCTCAAGTATTTGGGATGCATGAGAAGTATTCCCTCTCGATACAAGGTTTAGGCTAGCAAGGTTATTTGAAACAAACACAAGGATGAACGGTGCAGAAAAGCTCACATAAAAGACATATTGTAAACATTATAAGACTCCATACCGTCTTCCTTGTTGTTCAAAACTCAATACTAGATATTATCTAGACTCTAGAGAAACCAAATATGCAAACCAAATTAGCAAGCTCTAAGTATTTCTTCATTAATGGGTGCAAATTATATTATGCAAGAGCTTAAACATGAGCACAACAATTGCCAAGTATCAAATTATCCAAGACATTTTAGAGCTACTACATGTAGCATTTTCCAATTCCAACCATATAACAATTTAACGAAGAAGAAACTTCGCCATGAATACTATGAGTAGAGCCTAAGGACATACTTGTCCATATGCTACAGCGGAGCGTGTCTCTCTCCCATAAAGTGAATGCTAGGATCCATTTTATTCAAACAAAACAAAAAAACAAAAACAAACCGACGCTCCAAGCAAAGTGCATAAGATGTGACGGAATAAAAATATAGTTTCAGGGGAGGAACCCGATAATGTTGTCGATGAAGAAGGGGATGCCTTGGGCATCCCCAAGCTTAGACGCTTGAGTCTTCTTATAATATGCAGGGGTGAACCACCGGGGCATCCCCAAGCTTAGAGCTTTCACTCTCCTTGATCATATTGCATCATACTCCTCTCTTGATACTTGAAAACTTCCTCCACACCAAACTCGAAACAACTCATTAGAGGGTTAGTGCATAATAAAAATTCACATGTTCAGAGGTGACACAATCATTCTTAACACTTCTGGACATTGCATAAAGCTACTTGGACATTAATGGATCAAAGAAATTCATCCAACATAGCAAAAGAGGCAATGCAAAATAAAAGGCAGAATCTGTCAAAACAGAACAGTCCGTAAAGATGGATTTTATTAGGCCACCAGACTTGCTCAAATGAAAATACTCAAATTGAATGAAAGTTGCGTACATATCTGAGGATCATGCACGTAAATTGGCTTAATTTGCTGAGCTACCTACAGGGAGGTAGACCCAGATTCGTGACAGCAAAGAAATCTGGAACTGCGCAGTAATCCAAATCTAGTACTTACTTTACTATCAAAGACTTTACTTGGCACAACAAAACTCAAAACTAAGATAAGGAGAGGTTGCTACAGTAGTAAACAACTTCCAAGACACAAATATAAAACAAAAATACTGTAGTAAAAACATGGGTTGTCTCCCATAAGCGCTTTTCTTTAACGCCTTTCAGCCTAGGCGCGAAAGTGTATCTCAAGTGTTATCGAAGGGTGGTGCACCTACAGCGGGGTTTAGAGTTTTCTCAACCATGCATAGTATATTAGATACATAAGTTTCAGCGTCTCCCTTTTCATTAGTCTTGGGCTTGCTACTCTCATCAAACAAATTTTCGGGAACAAGCCAAGCATAGTTATTTTCTAGTGCATCATTCATAGCTAGGAGTTTACATGGTATTGGTGCTTTGATCTCCCCACCATCATTAGCATTATTAGTGTACCTTATCCTATCCATATCCATTTTTTCAAGGAGACCAACAAAATTAGTATGAGAACCAAGCATATTAAATTTAGCAAAGACCTCTCAAGCCTCTCTTGCTAGACCACCAAATTCTCTAAGAAGGGTTTCTAAAGCAAAATCTTTCTTTTCCCCCTCTTCCAAATCACCAAGTGTAAGAAACATGTGTTGGATTATAGGATTGAGATTAACAAATTTAGTTTCCAACGAGCGAACTAAAGCGAGCAGCAACAATTTCATAAGTAGGAGCAAGTTCTACCAAGTGTCTATCTTCAAAATCTTCAACGGTACTAACATGGGTGAAAAATTCTTCTATATTGTTCCTCCCAATTATAGACCCTTGTCCTACCGGTATGTTTTTTGTGGTAAAATTAAAAGGAAACATGATGAATCAAGTAAAGTAAATGCAAGTAACTAATTTTTTTGTGTTTTTGATATAGCAAACAAGACAGGTAAATAAAGTAAAGCTAGCAACTAATTTTTTTGTGTTTTGATATAATGCAGCAAACAAAGTAGTAAATAAAATAAATCAAGACAAAAACAAAGTAAAGAGATTGAGAAGTGGAGACTCCCCTTGCGGCGTGTCTTGATCTCCCCGGCAACGGCGCCAGAAAATATGCTTGATGGCGTGTATTTCACACGTTCGTTGGGCAACCCCAAGAGGAAGGTATGATGCGCACAGCAGCAAGTTTTCCCTCAGAAAGAAACCAAGGTTTATCGAACCCGGAGGAGCCAAGAAGCACGTTGAAGGTTGATGGCGGCGGGATGTAGTGCGGCGCAACACCGGGGATTCCGGCGCCAACGTGGAACCTGCACAACACAACCAAAGTACTTTGCCCCAACGAAACGAGTGAGGTTGTCAATCTCACCGGCTTGCTGTAACAAAGGATTAACCGAATTGTGTGGAAGATGATTGTTTGCGAGAGAAAACAGTAAAAACAAGTATTGCAGCAGATTTGTATTTCAGTATTAAAGAATGGACCGGGGTCCACGAGTTCACTAGAGGTGTCTCTCCCATAAGATAAAAGCATGTTGGGTGAACAAATTACGGTCGGGCAATTGACAAATAGAGAGGGCATAACAATGCACATACATGTCATGATAAGTATAGTGAGATTTAATTGGGAATTACGACAAAGTAGATAGACCGCCATCCAACCGCATCTATGCCTAAAAAGTCCACCTTCGAGGTTATCGTCCGAACCCCTTCCGGTATTAAGTTGCAAAGCAACGAGACAATTGCATTAAGTATGGTGCGTAATGTAATCAACAACTACATCCTCGGACATAGCGCCAATGTTTTATCCCTAGTGGCAACATCACGAGCACAACCTTAGAACTTTACGTCACTTCGTCCCGGTGTCAATGCGAGGCATGAACCCACTATCGAGCATAAATACTCCCTCTTGGAGTTAAGAGCAAAAACTTGGCCGAGCCTCTACTAGTAACGGAGAGCATGCAAGATCATAAACAACACATATGTAATAACTTGATAATTAACATAACATGGTATTCTCTATCCATCGGATCCCGACAAACACAACATAGAGTATTACGGATAGATGATCTTGATCATGTTAGGCAGCTCACAAGATCCAACAATGAAGCACAATGAGGAGAAGACAACCATCTAGCTACTGCTATGGACCCATAGTCCGGGGGTGAACTACTCACTCATCACTCCGGAGGCGACCATGGCGGTGTAGAGTCCTCCGGGAGATGAATCCCCTCTCCGGCGAGGTGCCGGAGGAGATCTCCAGAATCCCCCGAGATGGGATCGGCGGCGGCGGCGTCTCAGTAAGGTTTTCCGTATCGTGGTTTTTCGCATCAGGGGTTTCGTGACGGAGGCTTTAAGTAGGCGGAAGGGCAGAGTCGGGGGGCTGACGAGGGGCCCACACCACAGGGCGGCGCGGGCCCTCCCTTGGCCGCGCCGCCATGTGGTTTGGCCACCTCGTGGCCCCACTTCGTATGCTCTTCGGTCTTCTGGAAGGTACGTGGCGAAATAGGCCCCTGGGTCTTTGTTTCGTCCAATTCCGAGAATATTTCGTTACTAGGATTTCGAAACCAAAAACAGCGAGAAAACGAGAGCTGGCTCTTCGGCATCTTGTTAATAGGTTAGTTCCGGAAAATGCACGAATATGACATAAAGTGTGCATAAAACATGTAGGTATCATCAATAATATGGCATAGAACATAGGAAATTATCGATACGTCGGAGACGTATCAGATGCCCAAGGCATCCCTTCTTCATGGACAACTTATCAGGTCACCTCTAGTGAAACTATATTTTTATTCCGTCACATTTTATGTGCTTTACTTGGAGCGTCTGTTTGTTTTTGTTTTTGTTTGAATAAAATCGGATCCTAGCATTCCTTGTTTGGGAGAGAGACATGCTCCGCTGTTTCGTATGAACACATATGTTCTTAGCTTTATCTTTAATGTTCATTGCGAAGGTTGAACTACTTCATTCATTGTTATATGGTTGGAAACAGAAAATGTTGTATGTGGTAAATGGTATAATGTCTTGAATAATGTGATACTTGGCAATTGTTGTGCTCATATAGATCATGTTTAAGCTCTTGCATCATGTACTTTGCACCTATTAATGAAGAACTACATAGAGCTTGTTAAAATTTGGTTTGCATGATTGGTTTCTCTAGAGTCTAGATATTTTTCGGTTAAGGTGTTTGAACAACAAGGAGACAATGTAAAGTCTTATAATACTTACAATATGTTCATATGTGAGCTTTGCTGCACCTTTTATACTTGAGTTTGCTTCAAACAACCTTGCTAGCCTAGCCTTGTATTGAGAGGAATTCTTCTCGTGCATCCAAATCCTTGAGCCAAATACTATGCCATTTGTGTCCACCGTACCTACCTACTACATGGTATTTCTCTGCCATTCCAAAGTACATTACTTGAGTGCTACCTTTAAAAATTATATCCTTTGTCTTTGCAATATATAGCTCATGGGAAAATAGCCTTAAAAACTATTGTGGTGAAGAATATGTACTTATGTGTCTTATTTCTTAATAAGTTGCTTGTTGAGCGGTAACCATGTTTACGGGGACGCCATCAACTATTACACCTTTGTTGAATATCATGTGAGTTGCTATGCATGTTCGTCTTGTCTGAAGTAAGGGCGATTTTCATGATCAAATGGTTTGAGTATGCTTATTGTTAGAGAAGAACATTGGGCCGCTAACTAAAGCCATGATTCATGGTGGAAGTGTCAGTTTGGACAATTAATCCTCAATCTCTTATGAGAATTTTAACTGTTGTTGAATGCTTATGCATTAAAGAGGAGTCCATTATCTGTTGTCTATGTTGTCCCGATATGGATGTCTAAGTTTAGAATAATCAAAAGCGAGAAATCCAATGCGAGCTTTCTCCTTAGACCTTTGTACAGGCGGCATAAAGGTACCCCTTTGTGACACTTGGTTGAAACATATGCTATGCAATGATAATCCATGTTAATCCAAGCTAATTAGGACAAGGTGCGAGCACTATTGGTATACTATGCATGAGGCTTGCAACTTACAGGATATCTTATACATAACACATATACTTTATTACTACCGTTGACAAAATTGTTTCTTGTTTTCAAAATGAAAAGCTCTAGCACAAAAATAGTAATCCATGCTTCGCTCTGCGAAGGGCCTACCTTCTACTTTATTGTTGAGTCAGTTTACCTACTTCTTTCTATCTCAGAAGCAAACACTTGTATCAGCTTGTGTGCATTGATTCTTACATGTTTACCTATTGCACTTGTTATATTACTTTGTGTTGACAATTATCCATGAGATAAATATGTTGAAGTTGCAAGCAACCGCTGAAACTTATATCTTCCTTTGTGTTGCTTCAATTCCTTTAATAAGAATTTATTGCTTTATGAGTAACTCTTATGCAAGTCTTATTGATGCTTGTCTTGAAAGTATTATTCATGAAAAGTCTTTGCTATATGATTCATTTGTTTACTCATTATCTTCATCATTGCTTCGAATCGCTGCATTCATCGCATATGCTTTACAATAGTATTGATCAAGATTATGATAGCATGTCACTTCAGAAATTATCTTTGTTATCGTTTACCTACTCGAGGGCGAGTAGGAACTAAGCTTGGGGATGCTTGATACGTCTCAAACGTATCTATAATTTCTTATGTTCCATGCTACTTTTATGATGATACTCACATGTTTTATACACATTATATGTCATATTTATGCATTTTCCGGCACTAACCTATTGACGAGATGCCGAAGAGCCAGTTGTTGTTTTCTGCTGTTTTTGGTTTCAGAAATCCTAGTAAGGAAATATTATCGGAATTGGACGAAATCAACGCCCAGGGGCCTATTTTTCCACGAAGCTTCCAGAAGACCGAGGGAGAAACGAAGTGGGGCCACGGGGAGCCGCCACACTAGGGCGGCGCGGCCTAGGGGGGCCCGCGCGGCCCTAGCGTGTGGGGCCCCCGTGACACCTCCGACTCCGCCCTTCCGCCTACTTAAAGCCTTCGTCGCGAAACCCCCAGTACCGAGAGCCACGATACGGAAAACCTACCAGAGACGCCGCCGCCGCCAATCCCATCTCGGGGGATTCAGGAGATCGCCTCCGGCATCCTGCCGGAGAGGGGAATCATCTCCCGGAGGTCTCTTCATCACCATGATCGCCTCCGGATCGATGTGTGAGTAGTCCACCCCTGGACTATGGGTCCATAGCAGTAGCTAGATGGTTGTCTTCTCCTCATTGTGCTATCATGTTAGATCTTGTGAGCTGCCTATCATGATCAAGATCATCTATTTGTAATCCTACATGTTGTGTTTATTGGGATCCGATGAATATTGAATACTATGTCAAGTTGATTATCAATCTATCATATATGTTGTTTATGTTCTTGCATGCTCTCCGTTGCTAGTAGAGGCTCGGCCAAGTTGATACTTGTAACTCCAAGAGGGAGTATTTATGCTCGATAGTGGGTTCAAGCCTCCATTGAATGCTGGGAGTGACAACAACCTCTAAGGTTGTGGATGTCTTGTTGCCACTAGGGATAAAACATCAATGCTTTGTCTAAGGATATTTGTGTTGATTACATTACGCACCATACTTAATGCAATTGTCTGTTGTTTGCAACTTAATACCGAAAGGGGTTCGGATGATAACTCTGAAGGTGGACTTTTTAGGCATAGATGCATGCTGGATAGCGGTCTATGTACTTTGTCGTAATGCCCTGATCAAATCTCATAGTACTCATCATGATATATGTATGTGCATTGTTATGCCTACTTTATTTGTCAATTGCCCAACTGTAATTTGTTCACCCAACATGCTATTTATCTTATGGGAGAGACACCACTAGTGAACTGTGGACCCCGGTCCAATTATTTACATCTGAAATACAATCTACTGCAATTGTTCTTTACTTGTTCTTCGCAAACAATCATCATCATCCACACTATACATCTAATCCTTTGTTTACAGCAAGCCGGTGAGATTGACAACCTCACTGTTACGTTGGGGCAAAGTACTTTGATTGTGTTGTGCAGGTTCCACGTTGGCGCCGGAATCCCTGGTGTTGCGCCGCACTACACTCCGTCACCAACAACCTTCACGTGTTCCTTGACTCCTACTGGTTCGATAACCTTGGTTTCTTACTGAGGGAAAACTTACTGCTGTGCGCATCACACCTTCCTCTTGGGGTTCCCAACGGGCGTGTGCTTTACGCGTATCAGTTGGCATCTTGGAATGAATTAGTATAGCGGTTAGCTTTAGTCCAGCTGACTGAGGGGTCTGATGAGTTCCGCTGGGGACTTACCAAGAATGGTGTATTTTTCGTAGGGTCCATGTATCAAGTGTAAGTGTTAATCGAATCCATTCTGCCGGTAGTTAATAATAATTCTATTTGGAAGACGAGGATACCATTGAAAACAAAGGTTTTCGCATGGTATCTTCGTTCACATAAGTTATATATTTGTTGTCAACAACGCCCCGGAATAGCTGAATTTAACTTTTTTTTCAATTTTATTGATAAAAAAAGGATGGGTATATCTTCCTCTAATCTGTTGGTTAATGGTTCTAGGTTATCAAAGGCGTTTAAACACGTACGACATGCATAATCATGTCTATTAAGCCTTTGGAACATTTAGTCAGAATTAAGAAAATTGATCCAATGTCGCCAACGTTTTAGGTAGTCTTCTATTTTGAAAATTTTGATTTGATCAATTATTCTATGCTACACGGATTATATTTGGCATATACTGGACGTAACTAATCATCAACATATATTTACTAAAAGGGCCACTTTTTCATCCAAAAGATGCGCGAAAATGGAGGAAAATAGTATTGTGAAACCAAAGACAACCGTTAGGTCGGCTGAGGCTTTTCCGACCTGACTAAGAAATATGGAATGCATTTCTAGAAATAATTCAATCTTATATCTTCATTGTAAATTTCCTAAATCAGAGGAGATATTTTAGTGTAAAAAATAATAGAAATATTTACTTCATTTACAATTGGGCTTGCTTAAATTTACATGTACAACTTTTATTTGGTGGCTACCACATTTTGTATTATGCATGCAATTAAATAATAATAGTAAACATGATTACAAGTGAATGCGTTAAAAATTTCTATAATTTAACTTGCTACAAGTTTTCAAACACAAGAACAATAATTTTCATTGGATTCTCTTTTAGTTTCTTGAATTGGCTATATCTATCATAGAGAGGATAACTATATTAAATTTTAAAATATTATCTCCAAAATTAATAAATTTACTAAAATAGTTTTAACAACTTCAAATATCTAAATCTAACAAGAGAAATTAAGACCTCGCCAAAGCATTGTGTGGGCCACTTGTGCTAGTTTTTTTTAGTAATATTGATATGTTATTGTTGTTTTTCTCTGCCTATTTGGTCAAACTTTCTAAAGTTCGACTGGCACAAAGGTGTATGCTTTGTATTTCTAAATGGAGGAGTACTGAGGGTTTCATGAATTGTAGTTGACTAGCGTCAGTGATAGTTTAGAATATCGCTAGAGGAGAAAATAGCCATTTATGATGACAAAAAAAAAAGGCTACCAACATACATAGTATAGGTGATGCCACCTTGGAGGTGGCGTTTTGGCTCATAGGAGCAAATGCTCCTATTATACAAAATAATTAAAAAACAATTTAAAAATGTCAAAAAAATTCTGACATAAATTTTTTATTGTACATCGTGATATTCTATGTTAGTGCACAAGTTTTCATGGAGAAACAACATTTTATGTGGCGTGTACAAAAAAGACAAAAAAATATCCTGTACGTAGTCGTGTCATAGCATCAAAATTTGTCTTTTTTACTGGAGCCACAAATTTTTATAATTTTTTTTGAAAACTTGTGTACGAACATAAAATGTGTAGATGTACATGAAAAATTTTAGTTTAGAATTTTTTGACACTTCGAAATGTTAATTCACACAATGGGAGCAAATGCTCCTATGAGCCAAAGTGAATATCCCATGCCACCTTTCTTTATTCAAATATACATTGTTTTCTTTGGACCTTCTGATCCAGAGGTCGTGGGCACAAACAACTATGTTATGTGGAAAGAGTGTCGGGGCCCTCCAGTATCGATAGCCATTAGGGCTATTGAGTCTGTTTTGGCCAGAGTACTTGTCACCTTTTTTTTTTTTGGAACCTGGAGAGGCCCGAAGGGCCTAGATGCCATCATTAAACACAGCGGAGTAGGTACAGTTTACAACAGGGATCCTGAATAACAACACAATCAGAAACCAACCCCTGTTTCTTACAGAAAAGACCCTAAAGTAAAACTTGAAAAAGCAATCAGGTCCTCTACCACCGCCGGAGAACTGAGAGCTCAAACCGCGACCATCCTCGCCGGTGCCGGGGACGAGACCACTTGGAACCGAGAGGAAGATGAACGCCGCCGCGAGCTCAACAAAGGGCCTCCACTTGGAGGTTGAAGAAACGCCGGCCATCGTCGCCAGCGTCGGAGACCACCAGATGGTCATCAAGGTCGGACGCCAAATCTCAGGACGCCGAGAGTGTTCACCGAAAACCTGTAGCATCACAACTCCAGAGCAGCCAAGAAGTAGACCGAGCAGCGTCGTGCCATGGATTCCCCCATCACCACCATGGCGCTTGGAAGAAGATGGCACGACACAGACCGCCGCCACGCCCCAGCTGCCAGAGAGGGCCGAGCTTATTGACGAAGACGTTGGTGCCAACCTCCCTGACCACCAGCAGTACCTCACCACCATGGCCGGGAAGCAGAACACCACAAATCGTCGGGCGCCGCTCGCAAGCACCGGCGACACGCTCCGATACGGCACGAAGCCAGCAGCCATACATGCAAAACCAACAACTAAAACTATTCCTACTATATACAGAGGATGCCTACCTCCTATTCCATCCTCTCGTCGGCCGGCAGGAAAGAAAGGGGCAGCGGTGGAGCTAGGAGGTCGACTCTCAACGAGAGGCTTGGGGAGAGAGCGAGCGAAAAGATAAGGTCGGGAAGTTTCGCGTGTAGTACTTGTCACCTTGGACTCCAGTATATTGTATGTACATGTGGTATGTAACATAGGTCAAGATTCTGGGTCGGCAAGAACTTGTCGTCAATTTGAAGATCCGTCGTTGGACTCAGTCTCAAAGGTGCTCATAGGGGTAGGGTGTACCTGCGTGCGTTCATAGGGTGAGTGTATGTACGTATATGTGAGTGTATCCGCGTCTGTACTATGTTTCACAAAAAAAAACTCGTGGGAATAGGTTTTTTTAGGAGAACTCGTGGGAATGTATGCGTGCTACTTGTTGCACAGGGTATAACCTATGTAGGCCGTGGCCCGTAGGTCACCTGGTGGCAGGCCTCATTAACACTGATCCACCGGTACCTAGCATGTCAACTGCGGAATTCCTATACACTAACCAGGTTGGCTGTTACTGTGCGCCGCACACTGCCGCGCGCGGTATGGGCCGGCCTGGTCTGCCCAGTTCTCATGTACTTCGTTTTTTGTTTCTTTTTCGTTTTTTCTTTTCTTTTCCTTTTTCTTTTCTGTTTTTTTCTATTTTGTTTCTTTTTATTTTTCAGATTCAAAAATATTAAGATTTTAATTTTTTTTTTAAGATTTTGAAAAGTATTCATAATTATTAAAAAAAGATTCAAAAAATGTTCAAATTTCAAAAATATTTCAATCCCAAAAAATATTCACAGTAAAAAAATGTTCAAATTTAAAAAAATGTTCAATCTCAAAAAATATTCACAATTCAAAATTGTTTAATCTCAAAAAATGTTCAAATTTAAAACTGTTCAAACATAAAAATTGTTCAATTTTTTAAAAAATAATTTTCAACTTTTTTTCAAAATATAAAACGGTTCAAAATTTAAAAATGTTCATATTTTGAAAAAATCTGAAAAATAGTTTCATAAAAATATTAGATTTTGAAAAGAAAAAATTAGTAACAGAAAAAAGAGAAGAAAAAAGAGAAAAGATTCGTACCTGAGCTAATGGGCCGCGGTCGAGCCTACGTGACCTGGTTGATGGGGTGTGCGTGTTGGAGATATACCCGAGAGGCAATAATAAAGTAGTTATTGTTACATCTTAGTGTTCATGCTAAATGTTTACACTCCATGCTATAAATTGTATTAACCGGAAACATTGATACATGTGTGTTATGTAAACAACCAGAGTCCCTAGTAAGCCTCTCATTTAACTAGCTTGTTGATTAATAGATGATCATAGTTTTCTCATCATGAACATAAGATGTTATTAATAACAAGATCATATCATTAGGTGAATGATGTGATGGACACACCCATAGTAAGCATAGCATGAGATCAAGTCATTAAGTTCAACTTGCTATAAGCTTTCGATACATAGTAACTTAATCCTTTGACCATGAGATCATGTAAATCACTTATACCGGAAGGGTACTTTGATTACATCAAACGCCACTGCGTAAATGGGTGGTTATTGATGTCTACGCACGCTTCTATTCCTGTAGACAGTGTTGGGCCTCCAAGAGCAGAGGTTTGTAGAACAGCAGCAAGTTTCCCTTAAGTGAATCACTCAAGGTTTATCGAACTCAGGGAGGTAGATGTCAAAGATATCCCTCTCAAGCAACCCTGCAATCACGATACAAGAAGTCTCTTGTGTCCCCAACACACATAATACACTTGTCAAATGTATAGGTGCACTAGTTCGGCGAAGAGATAGTGAAATACAAGTGGTATGAATGAATATGAGCAGTAGTAACGGCGCCAGAAAATAGCTTGCTGGCGTGCAGTTGATGGTAGTAATATTGCAGGAAGTAAAGATGCGATAAAACAGTAAATAAGCGATGATTGCAGTATTTGGAAACAAGGCCTAGGGATCATACTTTCACTAGTTGACACTCTCAACATTGATCACATAATAAAACCACTCTACACTCTCTTGTTGGATGACAAACACCATTAATTGTGTAGGGCTACAAGAGCACCTCAATGCCGGAGTTAACAAGCTCCACAACATTCGATGTTCATATTTAAATAACCTTAGAGTGCATGATAGACCATTGCAATTATACCGAGTACTAACATAGCATGCACACTGTCACCATCAAGCTATGAAACAGGGAATAGATCACATCAATACTATCATAGTAATAGTTAACTTCATAATCTACAAGAGATCACAATCATAAACTACGCCAAGTACTACATGATGCACACACTGTCACCATTACATCATGGAGGAGGAATAGACTTCTTTAATAACATCACTAGAGTAGCATATAGATTAATAGTGATACAAAGCTCATCATATGAATCTCAATCATGTAAGGCAACTCATGAGATTATTGTATTGAAGTACATGGAAGAGAGATTAACCACATAGCTATCGGTACAGCCCTTAGCCTCGATGGAGAACTACTCCCTCCTCATGGGAGACAGCAGCGGTGATGAAGATGGCGGTGGTGACGATGGAGATGCCTTCCGGGGGCACTTCCCCGTCCGGCGGCGTGCCGGAACAGAGACTTCTGTCCCCCAGATCTTGGCTTCGCGATGGCGGCGGCTCTGGAAGGTTTCTCGTACCGTGGCTTTTCCGTCTCGAAGATTTAGGTCAGGGGGCTTCTTATAGGCGAAGCGGCGGAGTCGGAAGGGCTACGGGGCAGCCAGACAACAGGGGGGCGCCCCCCTGGGCCGCGCCGCCACCTTGTGTGGTGGGCCTGTGGCTCTCCTCTGGCCCCTCTCCGGTGTTCTGGAAGCTTCGTGGAATTATAAGATACTGGGCGTTGATTTCGTCCAATTCCGAGAATATTTCCTTACTAGGATTTCTGAAACCAAAAACAGCGAGAAAACATGAACCGGCACTTCGGCATCTCGTCAATAGGTTAGTTCCGGAAAATGCATAAATATGACATATAATGTGTATAAAACATGTGAGTATCATCATAAAAGTAGCATGGAACATAAGAAATTATAGATACGTTTGAGACGTATCAAGCATCCCCAAGCTTAGTTCCTTCTCGCCCTCGAGTAGGTAAACGATAACAAGGATAATTTCTGAAGTGACATGCTATCATAATCTTGATCAATACTATTGTAAAGCATATGAGATGAATGCAGCGATTCGAAGCAATGGTAAAGACAATGAGTAAACAAATGAATCATATAGCAAAGACTTTTCATGAATAATACTTTCAAGACAAGCATCAATAAGTCTTGCATAAGAGTTAACTCATAAAGCAATAATTTCTTACTAGAAAGCTTTGAAGCAACACAAAGGAAGATATAAGTTTCAGCAGTTTCTTTCAACTTCAACATGTTTATCTCATGGATAATTGTCAACATAAAGCAATATAACAAGTGCAATAGGTAAACATGTAAGAATCAATGCACACAGTTCATACAAGTGTTTGCTTCTAAGATAGAAAGAATAGGTAAACTGACTCAACAATAAAGTAAAAGAATGGCCCTTCGCGAGAGGAAGCATGGATTACTATTTTTGTGCTAGAGCTTTTCATTTTGAAAACATAGAAACAATTTTGTCAACGGTAGTAATAAAGCATATGTGTTATGTATAAGATATCCTATAAGTTGCAAGCCTCATGCATAGTATACCAATAGTGCTCGCACCTTGTCCTAATTCGCTTGGATTAACACGGATTATCATTGCATAACATATGTTTCAACCAAGTGTCACAAAGGGGTACCTCTATGCCGCCTGTACAAAGGTCTAAGGAGAAAGCTCGCATTGGATCTCTCGCTTTTGATTATTCTCAACTTAGACATCCATACCGGGACAACATAGACAACCGATAATGGACTCCTCTTTAATGCATAAGCATTCAACAACAGATAATATTCTCATAAGAGATTGAGGATTAATTGTCCAAACTGAAACTTCCATCATGATTCATGGCTTTAGTTAGCGGCCCAATGTTCTTCTCTAACAATATGCATACTCAAACCATTTGATCATGAAAATCGCCCTTACTTTAGACAAGACGAACATGCATAGCAACCCACATGATATTCAACAAAGGTGTAATAGTTGATGGCGTCCCCAGAAACATGGTTACCGCTCAACAAGCAACTTATTAAGAAATAAGATACATAAGTACATATTCTTCACCACAATAGTTTTTAAGGCTATTTTTCCCATGAGCTATATATTGCAAAGACAAAGGATAGAATTTTAAAGGTAGCACTCAAGTAATGTACTTTGGAATGGCAGAGAAATACCATGTAGTAGGTAGGTATGGTGGACACAAATGGCATAGTTTTTGGCTCAAGGATTTGGATGCACGGGAAGAATTCCCTCTCAATACAAGGCAAGGCTAGCAAGGTTGTTTGAAGCAAACTCAAGTATAAAATGGTGCAGCAAAGCTCACATATGAACATATTGTAAGCATTATAAGACTTTACATCGTCTCCTTGTTGTTCAAACACCTTAACCAGAAAATATCTAGACTCTAGAGAAACTAATCATGCAAACCAGATTTTAACAAGCTCTATGTAGTTCTTCATTAAAATGTGCAAAGTACATGATGCAAGAGCTTAAACATGATCTATATGAGCAACAATTGACAAGTATCAAATTATTCAAGACATTATACCATTTACCACATGAAGCATTTTCTGTTTCCAACCATATAACAATTAACGAAGCGGTTTTCAACTCCGCCGTGAACATTAAAAGTAAAAGCGAAGAACACTAGTGTTCATATGAAAAAGCGGAGCGTGTCTCTCTCCCACATGAGCATGAATTTATTCAGAGAATGAAAATAACAAAACGAAAATAAAAGCACACAGACACTCCAAGTAAAGTACATAAGATGTGACGGAATAAAAATATAGTTTCACTAGAGGTGACCTGGTAAGTTGTCGATGAAGAAGGGGATGCCTTGGGCATCCCCAAGCTTAGATGCTTGAGTCTTCTTGAAATATGCAGGGATGAACCACGGGGCATCCCCAAGCTTAGACTTTTCACTCTTCTTGATCATAGTATATCATCCTCCTCTCTTGACCCTTGAAAACTTCCTCCACACCAACCTCAAAACAAACTCATTAGAGGGTTAGTGCATAATCAAAAATTCACATATTCAGAGGTGACACAATCATTCTTAACACTTCTGGACATTGCACAAAGCTACTGGAAGTTAATGGAACAAAGAAATCCATTCAACATAGCAAAAGGGGCAATGTGAAATAAAAGGCAGAATCTGTCAAAACAGAACAGTCCGTAAAGACGAATTTTTTAGAGGCACCAGACTTGCTCAGATAAAAATGCTCAAATTGAATGAAATTTGCGTACATATCTGAGGATCACGCACGTAAATTGGCAGATTTTTATGAGTTACCTACAGAGAACCCTGCCCAAATTCGTGACGACGAAGAAATCATGTTTCTCGCGCAGTAATCCAAATCTAGTATCAACCCTACTATCAAAGACTTTACTTGGCACAAAAAATGCAATAAAATAAAGATAAGGAGAGGTTGCTACAGTAGTAACAACTTCCAAGACTCAAATATAAAACAAAATTGCTGTAGTAAAATAAAGACAAGGGTTATCTCCCAAGAAGTGCTTTCTTTATAGCCATTAAGATGGGCTCAGCAGTTTTAATGATGCACTCGCAAGAAATAAGAGTTGAAGCAAAAGAGAGCATCAAGAAGCAAATTCAAAACAAATTTAAGCCTAACCCACTTCCTCTGGAAAGGAATCTTGTAAATAAACAAGTCATGTAGGCATAATGCAACAAGCATAGGAAAACTAGACAAGCGCAACTTCAAGATTTTCAGCATATAGAGAGGTGTTTTAGTAACATGAAAACTTCTACAACCATATTTTCCTCTCTCATAATGATTTTCAGTAGCATCATGAACAAACTCAACAATATAACTATCAAATGAAACATTCTTATCATGAGTCTCATGCATAAAATTATTACTACTCCCAACATAAGCATAGTCATTCTTATTAATTGTAGTGGGAGCAAATTCAACAAAGTAGCTATCATTATTATTCTCATCAAGTGTAGGAGGAATAGTATAATCATAATAAAATTTACTCTCCATAGTAGGCGGCACCAAAATACCACTATCATTATAATCATCATAAATGGGAGGCAAAGTATCATCAAAGTAAATTTTCTCCTCCATGCTTGGGGGACTAAAAATATCATGCTCATCAAAACCAGCTTCCCCAAGCTTAAATTCTTCCATAGCATTAGCAACAATGGTGTTCAAAGCATTCATACTAATAACATTGGCATTATCATGCATATAAAGTTCCATAGGTTTTTTAATTTTCTCTTCAAACACCTCATGTCCTAACTCAAGATAGATACTATAAAGATCTCTAATATTTTTGTTGTTTTCCATTAAGCCTAACTAGTGTAAACAAGAAACAAAAAGATGCAATTGCAGGATCTAAAGGAAATAGCTTCGAGCACTCACACACCGGCAACAGGTGCTAGGAAATAGCTTAGTAGTCGGAGGATGTGAATACCTTTTACCTTACCTCCACGGCAACGGTGCCGAGAAAATAGCTTGATGTCTACGCACGCTTCTATTCCCGTAGACAGTGTTGGGCCTCCAAGAGCATAGGTTTGTAGAACAGCGAGCAAGTTTCCCTTAAGTGAATCACCCAAGGTTTATCGAACTCGGTGAGGTAGAGGTCAAAGATATCCCTCTCAAGCAACCCCGCAATCACGATACAAGAAGTCTCTTGTGTCCCCAACACACCTAATACACTTGTCGGATGTATAGGTGCACTAGTTCGGCGAAGAGATAGTGAAATACAAGTGGTATGAATGAATATGAGCAGTAGTAACGGCGCCAGTAAAATAGCTTGCTGGCGTGCGATTGATGGTAGTAATATTGCAGGAAGTAAAGATGCGGTAAAACAAGTAAATAAGCGATGATTGCAGTATTTGGAAACAAGGCCTAGGGATCATACTTTCACTAGTGGACACTCTCAACATTGATCACATAATAAAACCACTCTACACTCTCTTGTTGGATGACAAACACCATTAATTGTGTAGGGCTACAAGAGTACCTCAATGCCGGAGTTAACAAGCTCCACAACATTCGATGTTCATATTTAAATAACCTTAGAGTGCATGATAGACCATTGCAATTATACAGAGTACTAACATAGCATGCACACTGTCACCATCAAGCTATGAAAGGGGGAATAGATCACATCAATACTATCATAGTAATAGTTAACTTCATAATCTACAAGAGATCACAATCATAAACTACGCCAAGTACTACATGATGCACACACTGTCACTATTACATCATGGAGGAGGAATAGACTACTTTAATAACATCACTAGAGTAGCACATAGATTAATAGTGATACAAAGGAAGGTTCCGGAAGTGTCCGGGACGACACCGGGCTGTCTAAGGAAGTCCAGAGGGTTCCATAATAGGTGTATCCATGTTTTCCTTAAGGGTTAAGGAGTTTCTCCTAAGGCAGATTCGGATTTGGCAAAAGAATCCTAGTTCTAGTAGGTTTCGGCTGACAGAAACCTACCGGAACTCTCCCAAACTTTGGGGGCAGGTCTTGGATGACTGATACGTCTCCAACGTATCTATAATTTCTTATGTTCCATGCTAGTTTTATGACAATACATACATGTTTTATTCATACTTTATATCGTTTTGATGCATTTTCCGGCACTAACCTATTAACAAGACCCCGAAGCGCCAGTTCCTGTTTTCTGCTGTTTTTGGTTTCAGAAATCCTACACAGGAAATATTCTCGGAATCGGACGAAACAAAATCCCACGGCCCTATTTCCACGGAGTCTTCCAGAACACCGAAGAGGAGTCAAGGAAGGGCAGCAGGGGACCCACACCCTATGGCGGCGCGGGTGGTCCCCTGTCCGCGCCGACCAATGGGGAGGGAGCCCCCTGGCTCCACCGATATCGCCCCTTCGCCTATATATTCTCTCCGTCGCGAAAACCCTAAAACAACCGACGATATTCCACGAAGAGTTCCGTAGCCGCCGCCATCGCGAAGACAAGTTTCGGGGACGAAGTCTCCGTTCCGGCACGCCGCCGGGACGGGAATTGCCCCCGGAGTCATCTCCATCGACACCACCGCCATCTTCATCGCCATTGCTCGTCTCCCATGATGAGGAGGGAGTAGTTCTCCCCGAGGCTGAGGGCTCTACCGGTAGCTATGTGGTTCATCTCTCTCTCCCATGGTGTGATCTTTATGTGATCATGAGCTTTGTATCACTATTAATCTATGTGCTACTCTAGTGATGTTATTAAAATAGTCTATTCCTCCTCCATGATGTAATGTTGACAGTGTGTGCATCATGTAGTACTTGGCGTAGGTTATGATTGTAATCTTTTGTAGATTATGAAGTTAACTATTACTATGATAGTATTGATGTGATCTATTCCCCCTTTCATAGCTATTGGTGACAGTGTGTATGCTATGTTAGTACTCGGTCTAAATTGCAACGGTCTATTATGCACTCTAGAGGTTACTTTAATATGAACTCCGGAAGTTGTGGAGCTTGTTTACTCCGGTTTGAGGTGTGCTTTTATAGTCGTACACAATGAATGGTGTTTGTTATCCAACAAGAGAGTGTTTGAAAGTAGCATTTATTTATTCAGTTATGTGATCATTGTTGAGAGTGTCCACTAGTGAAAGTATGATCCCTAGGCCTTGTTTCTAAGCATTGAAACACCGTTTCCAACAAGTTCTGCTACATGTTTGCTTGCTGCCATTTTTATTTCAGATTGCAATTACTACTTATAATCATCCATATTACTTGTATTTCACTATCTCTTCGCCGAACTAGTGCACCTATACATCTGACAAGTGTATTAGGTGTGTTGGGGACACAAGCGACTTCTTGTATCTTAATTGCAGGGTTGCTTGAGAGGGATATCTTTGACCTCTACCTCCGTGAGTTCGATAAACCTTGGGTGATTCACTTAAGGGAAACTTGCTCGCTGTTCTACAAACCACTCGCTCTTGGAGGCCCAACACTGTCTACAGGGAATAGAAGCGTGCGTAGACATCCGGCCTATTTTCCGGCGCCGTTGCCGGGGAGGTAAGGTAAAAGGTATTCACATCCTCCGACTACTAAGCTATTTCCTAGCACTCGTTGCCGGTGTGTGAGTGCTCGAAGCTATTTCCTTTAGATCCTGCAATTATATCTTTTTGTTTCTTGTTTTTATTTTCACTAGTTAGGCTTAATGGAAAACAACAAAAAAATTAGAGATCTTTATGAACTTTATATTGAATTAGGACATGATGTGTTTGAAGAGAGAATTAAAAAACCCATGGAACTTTGTTTGCAAAATAGTTGTAGCAATGTTATTAGCCTGAACTCTTTGAACACTATTATTGCTAATTCTATGGAAGAATTTTAGCTTGGGGAAGCTGGTTGTGATATTTTTAGTCCCCCAAGTTTTGAGGAGAAAATTTTATTTGATGATACTTTGCCTCCCATTTATGATGATTATAATGATAGTGGTATTTTGGTGCCACCTACTATGGAGGATAAATTTTATTATGATTATACCATGCCTGCAATTTATGATAATTACAATGATGGTTGTGATAGTTTTACTGCCACTATTACTAATAAAATTGATTATGCTTATGTGGAGAGTAATGATACTTTATTGCATGTGAATAAGAATGATTTATGTGATAGTTATATTGTTGAGTTTGTTCATGATGCTACTGAAAGTTTTTATGAGAGAGGGAAACATGGTTATATGCATCTTAATAATATTAAGTTTCCCCTCTTTATGTTGAAAATCTTGAAGTTGCGCTTGTGTTGCCTTTCTATGCTTATTGCATTATGCTTACATGACTTGTTTATTTACAAGATTCCTTTTCATATGAAGTGGGTTAGACTTAAAAGTGTTTCTTATTTTATTTTGATGCTCTCTTTTGCTTCAACTCTTATTTCTTGCGAGAGCATCATTAAAATTACTGAGCCCATCTTAATGGCTATAAAGAAAGCACTTCTTGGGAGATAACCCATGTTTTTATTTTGCTACTGTTTTGTTGTGTCTTGGAAGTTGTTACTACCGTAGCAACCTCTCCTTATCTTTATTTTATTGCATTGTTGTGCCAAGTAAAGTCTTTGATAGTAAAGTTGATACTATATTTGGATTTCTGCTCAGGAACAGATTTTTAGCTGTCATGAATTTGAGTAGATCTCTCTGTAGGAGACTCTAAAAATTCTGCCAAAATTCATGTGTGTTCCCCAGATATGTACGCAACTTTCATTAAATTTGAGCTTCTTCATCTGAGCATGTTAAGTGCCTCTAAAAAATTCGTCTTTACGGACTGTTCTGTTTTGACAGATTCTGCCTTTTATTTCGCATTGCCTCTTTTACTGTGTTGAATGGATTTCTTTGTTCCATTAACTTTCAGTAGCCTTGGGTAATGTCCAGAAGTGTTAAGAATGATTGTGTCCTCTCTGAACATGTGAATTTTTGATTATGCACTAGCCCTCTAATGAGATTGTTTTGAGTTTGGTGTGGAGGAAGTTTTCAAGGATCAAGAGAGGAGGATGATATAATGTGATCAAGAAGAGTGAAAAGTCTAAGCTTGGGGATGCCCCGTGGTTCATCCCTACATATTTCAAGAAGACTCAAGCATCTAAGCTTGGGGATGCCCAAGGCATCCCCTTCTTCATCGACAACTTATCAGGTCACCTCTAGTGAAACTATATTTTTATTCCGTCACATATTATGTGCTTTACTTGGAGCGTCCGTGTGCTTTTATTTTTGTTTTTGTTTGAATAAATTTGGATCCTAGCAATCCATGTGTGGGAGAGAGACAGGCTCCGCTTTTTCATTTGAACACTTGTGTTCTTCGTTTTACTTTAATATTCTTGGCTAAAGTTGAAAGCTGCTTCATTGCTATTTGGTTGGGAACAGAAAATGCTTCATGTGGTAATTGGTATATTGTCTTGAATAATTTGATACTTGGCAATTGTTTTGAGCTCTCAAGTAGATCATGTTTAAGCTCTTTCATCATGTAGTTTAAACCTATTAGTGAAGAACTACCATAGAGCTTGTTGAAATTTGGTTTGCATGATTGGTCTCTCTAAAGTCTAGATATTTTCTGGTAAAAGTGTTTGAACAACAAGGAGACAAGTGTAGAGTCTTATAATGCTTGCAATATGTTCTTATGTAAGTTTTGTTGTACCGGTTCATACTTGTGTTTGCTTCAAACAACCTTGCTAGCCAAAGCCTTGTACCGAGAGGGAATGCTTCTCGTGCATCCAAAACCTTGAGCCAAAACTTATGCCATTTGTGTCCACCATAACTACCTACTATGTGGTATTTTTCTGCCATTCCAAAGTAAATTGCTTGCGTGCTACCTTTAAAAATTTCATTCCTTGTCTATGCAATACATAGCTCATGGGAAAATAGCTTAAAAAACTATTGTGGTATTGAATATGTCGCTTATGTATCTTATTTCTTATAAGTTGCTTGTTGAGCGGTAACCATGTTTCCGGGGACGTGTTCGTCTTGTCTGAAGTAAGGGTGATTTTTCATGATTAAATGGTTGTATGCATATTGTTAGAGAAGAACATTGGGCCGCCAACCAAAGCCATGTATCATGGTGGAAGTTTCAGTTTGGACATTAATCCTCAATCTCTTATGAGAATATTATCTGTTGTTGAATGCTTAAGCATTAAAGAGGAGTCCATTATCTGTTTTCTATGTTGTCCCGGTATGGATGTCCTCAAGTTGAGATCTATCAAAAACGAGAAATCAAATGCGATCTATCTCCTTGGACCTTTGTACAGTGTGACATAGAGGTACCCCTTTGTGACACTTGGTTGAAACATATGTAATGCAATGATAATCCATGGAAATCCGAGCTAATTAGGACAAGGTGCGAGCACTATTGGTATTCTATGCATGAGGCTTGCAACTTATAGGATGTTTTATGCATAACACATATGAATTATTACTACCGTTGACAAAATTGTTTCCATGTTTTCAAAATAAAAAGCTCTAGCACATGAGTAATCCTCGCTTCCTCTGCGAAGGGCCTTTCTTTTACTTTATGTTGAGTCAGTTTACCTACTTCTTTCTATCTTAGAAGCAAACACTTGTGTCAACTCGTGTGCATTGATTCTTACATACTTGCTTATTTGCACTCATCATATTACTTTGTGTTGACAATTATCCATGAGATATACATGTTGAAAGTTGAAAGCAACTGCTGAAACTTAAATCTTCCTTTGTGTTGCTTCTAAACCTTCTATTAAGAATCTATTGCTTTATGAGTTAACTCTTATGCAAGACTTATTGATGCTTGTCTTTGAAGTACTATTCATGAAAAGTCTTTGCTATATGATTCAGTTGTTTAGTCATTATCTTTACCATTGCTTTGAATCACTTCATTCATCTCATATGCTTTACAATAGTATTGATCAAGATCATGTTTGTAGCATGTCACTTAAGAAATTATCCTTGTTATCGTTTACCTACTCGAGGGCGAGTAGGAACTAAGCTTGGGGATGCTTGATACGTCTCCAACGTATCTATAATTTCTTATGTTCCATGCTAGTTTTATGACAATACCTACATGTTTTATTCATACTTTATATCGTTTTGATGCATTTTCCGGCACTAACCTATTAACAAGATGCCGAAGCACCAGTTCCTGTTTTCTGCTGTTTTTCGTTTCAGAAATCCTACACAGGAAATATTCTCGGAATTGGACGAAACAAAAGCCCACGGCCCTATTTTCCACGGAGTCTTTTAGAACACTGAAGATGAGTCAAGGAAGGGCAGCAGGGGACCCACACCCTATGGCGGCGCGGGTGGCCCCCTGGCCGCGCCGACCTATGGGGAGGGAGCCCCCTGGCTCCACCGACATCGCCCCTTCGCCTATATATTCTCTCCGTCGCGAAAACCCTAAAACAACCGACGATATTCCACGAACAGTTCCGTAGCCGCCGCCATCGCAAAGAAAAGTTTCGGGGGACAGAAGTCTCTGTTCCGGCACGCCGCCGGGACGGGGAATTGCCCCCGGAGTCATCTCCATCGACACCACCGCCATCTTCATCGCCATTGCTGTCTCCCATGATGAGGAGGGAGTAGTTCTCCCTGAGGCTGAGGGCTCTACCGGTAGCTATGTGGTTCATCTCTCTCTCCCATGGTGTGATCTTTATGTGATCATGAGCTTTGTATCACTATTAATCTATGTGCTACTCTAGTGATGTTATTAAAATAGTCCATTCCTCCTCTATGATGTAATGTTGACAGTGTGTGCATCATGTAGTACTTGGAGTAGGTTATGATTGTAATCTCTTGTAGATTATGAAGTTAACTATTACTATGATAGTATTGATGTGATCTATTCCCCCTTTCATAGCTATTGGTGACAGTGTGTATCCTATGTTAGTACTCGGTCTAAATTGCAACGGTCTATTATGCACTCTAGAGGTTACTTTAATATGAACTCCGGAAGTTGTGGAGCTTGTTTACTCCGGCTTGAGGTGTGCTTTTATAGCCCTACACAATGAATGGTGTTTGTTATCCAACAAGAGAGTGTTTGAAAGTAGCATTTATTTATTCAGTAATGTGATCATTGTTGAGAGTGTCCACTAGTGAAAGTTTGATCCCTAGGACTTGTTTCTAAGCATTGAAACACCATTTCCAACAAGTTCTGCTACATGTTTCACTACTAGGGAAAAGCCTATAGGTGGAGGGAAGTGGTGCCGGCGCACCACCATATGCATGCGCCGGTGGAACTTGTTGCCGGCACACCAAATATGCGCCGCACCGGCGATGCCTGCACACTACCGGCGCACCTGTTGATCCGACGCGCCGGCGTTATTTCCTGGCAATACCTCGCCCAACTCGGGCCAGGCCCACGAAGCATTGCCGGCGCACCAGCCCAGGAGCGCGCCGGCGGTAATTCTCTATTGCCGACGTGCTCATGGGCTGGTGCGCCGGCAATGCTTCGTGGGCCTGGTCTGGAGCAGATATAGCCGGATGGGCTATACACCGCCGGCGCACCTAGGTCCCGGTGCGCCGGCAGTAACTCCGGGACTTATTACAGCCACCAACCAGCACTCACAAGCCACTACACTCACTCCTCATCCACACAACCCGACCCTTCTCCCAACCCACCTAATTTTTGCCCATTTCTACCCCAACTTTAGCCAATTTGACCAAACAAAATCATATTTTTTGAGCAAATCTTACCTTCCTACATGCATCTCCCACATCCCTATGTAGATCTAGATCTATCTATCGCGCATTGACCGCTCAATCTAGATCTAGATCTAGTTCTAGATCTAGAAAGTCGGCTTCCATACGCCATTGTCGCGGCGCGTCGTCTCGATCTCATCGACGAATATATCAAACAAATAGGTGATTAATGAACAAATTGCGGAATGAAATCGAAGTATGTTGGACATTTGAAGCAAAGCTCTCGTGTGTGGCATATATATATGTTGTGTTTGTTCTTGTGTGTGTTGGCGTTGAAAATGAGTTGCCAACGTTGCGCCAAAATGTTGATTCTTTAAGTTTCCGTTTCGGCACATTTCTGGCGCTCCTATGTCCTACCGTGTAGGAAGGTCATGCCGAAATTTTCCGTGAAAACTACCGACGGATGGATGGTTCTAATCAATTATATAATCTTACCGTGCAGGCGATAATGGTTATCGAGATGAGTGAAAGCGTCGTGATGAGATATCTGAAACACGCGATCATCGACATGTATGAACATAACCGCACGGAGGTATTGTGTCCGTGCCGAAGATGCAAACGAGTGAAATGGTTTGACCCCTATTCAGGCAAATTGCAGGGGCACCTGCTCACTAATGGTTTCATGCATGGACACACTCAATGGATGAGTGATGATGGCGCGGAGGTCAATGGGGCGACGGCAGCAGGTGGTAATGGCCGGCAAGAAGGAGGGCATCATGATATTGATGACGATGAAGAGTTTGTCGCACAGGACGATAACCTTGACGACGACCGTAACCTTGACGACAACAGTAACCTTGACGACGACGAAGAGGTGCCGCTAGCTTCAGTCGTGCGGGACCCTCATCTTCAAGATCTGCTTCTCGAAAAGACGAAAGGCGCCAAGCGGAAATCAAAGCTTGAGCAACTGGAGATAGACTCGAATACTCCGTTGTACGACTCGGGTCGCGGGTTGGGGAGTCCCGCTTGAGAGTAGCGCTCGATGTGCCTGCAGATGAAGGCGAAACACGGATGGACGGACACAAGCGTCGACGACATTCCGGAATACGTGAAAGATCTCCTTCCCGCCCGGAACACATGTCCCGGTAGTCTAGCCGAGGCCAAGAGAATCGTGTGCCCTCTCGACTTACCCCACGAAAAGTATCACGCCCGCATCAACGATCGTATCATGTATCGCAAGGAGCACGTGGACAAGACCAAATGTCCCGTGTGTGACGTTGAACGGTACAAGAAAGGGAAGAAGAAAGCTCCTCGGAAAGTTGTGTGGTACTTCCCGCTCGCCCCGGCTTCAACGGTTCTACGCGGACCGCCGGGAAGCAAAGCTTATGCGCCGGCACGCCGAAAGAAAGGAGGCAGTGTTGAATGATGAAGAGCGGATTGAGCACCCGAGTGCTGACGCACCCTTCGGATGCAAGCCGGTGGAAAGCATTAGACAATGAATTCGGAAGTTTTGGGGCAGATCCCGAAACATCAGGTTGGGTGCGAGCACGGACGGATTCAATCCGCTCGGAAACCGAGCAGCACACATAGCACATGGCCCGTGTTTGTATGGATCTACAACCTCCCGCCCTGGTTGTGCATGAAGAGGAAGTACATACAGATGAGTATGCTAATTCAAGGGCCGACACAGCCAGGAAACGATATCAACATGTATCTCGAATTATTAAAGGAGGAGCTTGAAACGTTGTGGGCGGAGGAAGGGGTAGATACATGGGACGCTGTCTCTGAAGAATATTTCCCTTTGAGAGCTGTGTTGATCACGACGGTGCATGACTACCTCGGATACGGTTATATTTCGTGTCAGGTGTGCCATGGACACAAGGCATGTGTCAGGTGCATGGAATAGACGATGTTTTTGCAGCTTGGTGATGTCTACAGGTGCTTCTATTCTTGTAGACAGTGTTCGGCCTCCAAGAGCAGAGGTTTGTAGAACAGCAGCAAGTTTCCCTTAAGTGGATCACCCAAGGTTTATCCAACTCAGGGAGGAAGAGGTCAAAGATATCCCTCTCATGCAACCCTGCAACCACAAAGCAAGAAGTCTCTTGTGTCCCCAACACACCTAATAGGTGCACTAGTTCGGCGAAGAGATAGTGAAATACAGGTGGTATAAATAAGTATGAGCAAGTGGCAACGGCACCGGAAAAGTGCTTTGCCCAGGACAAGAAACAAGCAAGTAGTAACGCAGACAGTAGTAACGCAGAAAAACAAGTAAACAAGCAGCGATAGCAGATATTTAGGAACAAGGCCTAGGGATTAGACTTTCACTAGTGGACACTCTCAACTTTGATCACATAACAGAATAAATAAATGCATACTCTACACTCTCTTGTTGGATGATGAACACCACTAATTGCGTAGGATTACACGAATCCTCAATGCCGGAGTTAACAAGCTCCACAATATTCAATGTTCATATTTAAATAACCTTAGAGTGCATGACAGATCAACACAACTAAACCAAGTACTAACATAGCATGCACACTGTCACCTTCACACTATGTAGGAGGAATAGATCACATCAATACCATCATAGCAATAGTTAACTTCATAATCTACAAGAGATCATAATCATAGCCTACGCCAAGTACTAACACGGATGCACACACTGTCACCATTACACCGTGCAGGAGGAATAAACTACTTTAATAACATCACTAGAGTAGCACATGGATAAATTGTGATACAAAACACATTGCAATCATAAAGGGATATAAATAAGCACTTCACGATGCCATTCATAACGATGAACAAGTATTCTCGTGAAATATAGCCTAAGAGACCCACACGGTGCACACACTCGTCACCTTTACACACGTGGGACAAGGAGTCTCCGGATATCACATAAGTAAAACCCACTTGACTAGCATAATGACATCTAGATTACAAGCATCATCATATGAATCTCAATCATGTAAGGCAGCTCATGAGATTATTGTATTGAAGCACATAGGAGAGAGATTAACCACATAGCTACCGGTACAACCCCAAGCCTCGATGGAGAACTACTCCCTCCTCATGGGAGACAGTAGTGTTGATGAAGATGGCGGTGGTGTCGATGGAGGAGCCTTCCGGGGGCACTTCCCCGTCCCGGCGGCGTGCCGGAACAGAGACTCCTGTCCCCCAGATCTTGGCTTCGCGATGGCGGCGGCTCTGGAAGGTTTCTCGTACCGTGGTTTTTCCGTATCGAAGTTTTAGGTCAGGGACCTTTTTATAGGCGAAGAGGCGGCGTCAGAAGGTCAACGAGGCGGTGACACGCTAGGGGGGCGCCCCCCCCTAGGCCGCGCCGGGCTATCGTCTGGGGGCCCTGTGGCCCCCCTCTGGCGATTCTCGGGTGTTCTGGAAGCTTCGTGGAAAAATAGGATGCTGGGCCTTGATTTCGTCCGATTCCTAGAATATTTCCTTACTAGGATTTCTGGAACCAAAAACAGCAGAAAACAGGAACTGGCACTTCGGCATCTCGTCAATAGGTTAGTTCCGGAAAACGCATAATAATGACATATAATGTGTATAAAACATGTAGGTATCATCAATAATGTGGCATGGAACATAAGAAATTATCGATACGTCGGAGACGTATCAGCATCCCCAAGCTTAGTTCCTGCTCGTCCCGAGCAGGTAAACGATAACAAAGATAATTTCGGAGTGACATGCCATCATAACCTTGATCATACTATTGTAAGCATATGTAATGAATGAAGCGATCAAAACAATGGTAATGACATGAGTAAACAAATGAATCATAAAGCAAAGACTTTTCATGAATAGTACTTTCAAGACAAGCATCAATAAGTCTTGCATAAGAGTTAACTCATAAAGCAATAAATTCATAGTAAAGGTATTGAAGCAACACAAAAGAAGATTAAGTTTCAGCGGTTGCTTTCAACTTATAACATGTATATCTCATGGATAATTGTCAACATAGAGTAATATAACAAGTGCAATATGCAAGTATGTAGTAATCAATGCACAGTTCACACAAGTGTTTGCTTCTTGAGGTGGAGAGAAATAGGTGAACTGACTCAACATTAAAAGTAAAAGAAAGGCCCTTCAAAGAGGAAAGCATCGATTGCTATATTTGTGCTAGAGCTTTGGTTTTGAAAACATGAAACAATTTTGTCAACGGTAGTAATAAAGCATATGTATTATGTAAGTTATATCTTACAAGTTGCAAGCCTCATGCATAATATACTAATAGTGCCCGCACCTTGTCCTAATTAGCTTGGACTACCAGGATCATCGCAATACACATGTTTTAACCAAGTGTCACAAAGGGGTACCTCCATGCCGCCTGTACAAAGGTCTAAGGAGAAAGCTCGCATTTTGGATTTCTCGCTTTTGATTATTCTCAACTTAGACATCCATACCGGGACAACATAGACAACAAATAATGGACTCCTCTTTAATGCATAAGCATGTGGCAACAATTAGTGTTCTCATATGAGATTGAGGATATATGTCCAAAACTCGAAACTTCCACCATGATTCATGGCTTTAGTTAGCGGCCCAATGTTCTTCTCTAACAATATGCATGCTCTAACCATTAAAGTGGTAGATCTCCCTTACTTCAGACAAGACGGACATGCATAGCAACTCACATGATATTCAACAAAGAGTAGTTGATGGCGTCCCCAGGAACATGGTTATCGCACAACAAGCAACTTAATAAGAGATAAAGTGCATAAGTACATATTCAATACCACAATAGTTTTTAAGCTATTTGTCCCATAAGCTATATATTGCAAAGGCGAATGATGGAAATTTTAAAGGTAGCACTCAAGCAATTTACTTTGGAATGGCGGAGAAATACCATGTAGTAGGTAGGTATGGTGGACACAAATGGCATAGTGGTTGGCTCAAGGATTTTGGATGCATGAGAAGTATTCCCTCTCGATACAAGGTTTAGGCTAGCAAGGTTATTTGAAACAAACACAAGGATGAACCGGTGCAGCAAAACTCACATAAAAGACATATTGTAAACATTATAAGACTCTACACCGTCTTCCTTGTTGTTCAAACTCAATACTAGAAATTATCTAGACTTTAGAGAGACCAATTATGCAAACCAAATTTTAGCAAGCTCTATGTATTTCTTCATTAATGGGTGCAAAGTATATGATGCAAGAGCTTAAACATGAGCACAATAATTGCCAAGTATCAAATTATCCAAGACATTTTAGCAATTACAACATGTATCATTTCCCGTTTCCAACCATATAACAATTAACGAAGCAGCTCAACCTTCGCCATGAACATTATGAGCTAAGAACACATGTGTTCATATGAACCAGCGGAGCGTGTCTCTCTCCCACACAAGCATGTATTTATTCAGAGAATGGAAATAACAAAACGAAAATAAAAGCACACAGACGCTCCAAGTAAAGTACATAAGATGTGACTGAATAAAAATATAGTTTCAAGAGAAGAAACCTGATAAGTTGTCGATGAAGAAGGGGATGCCTTGGGCATCGCCAAGCTTAGATGCTTGAGTCTTCTTGAAATATGCAGGGATGAACCACCGGGGCATCCCCAAGCTTAGACTCTTCACTCTTCTTGATCATAGTATATCATCCTCCTCTCTTGACCCTTGAAAACTTCCTCCACACCAAACTCAAAACAAACTTATTAGAGGGTTAGTGCATAATCAAAAATTCACATGTTCAGAGGTGACACAATCATTCTTAACACTTCTGGACATTGCCCAAAGCTACTGGAAGTCAATGGAACAAAGGAATCCATCCCACATAATAAAAGAGGCAATGCGAAATAAAAGGCAGAATCTGTCAAAACAGAACAATCCATAAAGACGAATTTTATTAAGGCACCAGACTTTCTCAAATGAAAATGCTCAAATTGAATGAAAGTTGCGTACAAATCTGAGGATCACTCACGTAAATTGGCATAATTTTCTGAGTTACCTACAGAGAATTAGGCCCAGATTCGTGATAGCAAGAAATCTGTTTCTGCGCAGTAATCCAAATCTATTATGAACCTTACTATCAAAGACTTTACTTGGCACAACAATGCAACAAAACTAAGATATGGAGAGGTTGCTACAGTAGTAACAACTTCCAAGACACAAATACAAAATAAAAGTACTGTAGCAAAATAAACACATGGGTTATCTCCCAAGAAGTTCTTTCTTTATAACCATTAAGATGGGCTCAGCAGTTTTAATGATGCACTCGCAAGAAATAGTAGTTGAAGCAAAAGAGAGCATAAAGAGGCAAATTCAAAACAAGTTTAAGTCTAACATGCTTCCTATGCATAGGAGTCTTGTAAATAAACAAGTTCATGAAGAGCAAAGTAACTAGCATAGGAAGATAGAACAAGTGTAGCTTCAAAAATTTCAGCACATAGAGAGGCATTTTAGTAACAAGAAAATTTCTACAACCATATTTTCCTCTCTCATAATAACTTTCATTATCATCATGAGCAAACTCAACAATATAACTATCACATAAAGCATTCTTATCATGAGTCTCATGCATAAAATTAGTACTACTCCCAACATAAGCATAGTTATTCTTATTAATTGTAGTAGGAGCAAATTCAACAAAGTAGCTATCATTATTATTCTCATAATCAAATATAGGAGGCATATTGTAATCATAATCAAATTTATCCTGCATAACAGGCGGTAACAAAAGACTACTATCATTATAATCATAATAAATAGGAGGCAAAGTATCATCAAAGTAAATTTTCTCCTCAATGCTTGGGGGACTAAAAATATCATGCTCATCAAACCCAGCTTCCCCAAGCTTAGAACTTTCTATATCATTAGCAACAATGGTGTTCAAAGCGTTCATACTAATATTACTACTAGCATGCAAATAAGATTCCATAGGTTTTTTAATTTTCGCATCAAACCATCCATGTCTTAAATCAGGAAATAGAATAAGAAGCTCATTGTTGTCCATTATGCCTAACTAGTGTAAACAAGAAACAAAAAGATGCAATTGCAGGATCTAAAGGAAATAGCTTCGAGCACACACACAACGGCAACAGAAAATTACTTTACCTGGGACCGGAGTATGAGTGCCTTTTACCTTTCCTCCCCGGCAACGGCGCCAGAAAATAGCTTGATGTCTACGGGTGCTTCTTTTCTTGTAGACAGTGTTGGGCCTCCAAGAGCAGAGGTTTGTAGAACAGCAGCAAGTTTCCCTTAAGTGGATCACCCAAGGTTTATCGAACTCAGGGAGGAAGAGGTCAAAGATATCCCTCTGATGCAACCCTGCAACCACAAAGCAAGAAGTCTCTTGTGTCCCCAACACACCTAATAGGTGCACTAGTTCGGCGAAGAGATAGTGAAATACAGGTGGTATAAATAAGTATGAGCAGTGGCAACAGCACCAGAAAAGTGCTTTTCCTAGGACAGTAAACAAGCAGTAGTAACGCAGCAGTAGTAACGCAGTAAAACAAGAAACAAGCAGCGATAGCGATATTTAGGAACAAGGCCTAGGGATTAGACTTTCACTAGTGGACACTCTCAACTTTGATCACATAACAGAATAAATAAATGCATACTCTACACTCTCTTGTTGGATGATGAACACCACTAATTGCGTAGGATTACACGAACCCTCAATGCCGGAGTTAACAAGCTCCACAATATTCAATGTTCATATTTAAATAACCTTAGAGTGCATGACAGATCAACACAACTAAACCAAGTACTAACATAGCATGCACACTGTCACCTTCACACTATGTAGGAGGAATAGATCACATCAATACCATCATAGCAATAGTTAACTTCATAATCTACAAGAGATCATAATCATAGCCTACGCCAAGTACTAACACGGATGCACACACTGTCACCATTACACCGTGCAAGAGGAATAAACTACTTTAATAACATCACTAGAGTAGCACATGGATAAATTGTGATACAAAACACATTGCAATCATAAAGGGATATAAATAAGCACTTCACGATGCCATTCATAACAGTGAATAAGTATTCTGTGAAATATAGCCTAAGAGACCCACACGGTGCACACACTGTCACCTTTACACACGTGGGACAAGGAGTCTCCGGAGATCACATAAGTAAAACCCACTTGACTAGCATAATGACATCTAGATTACAAGCATCATCATATGAATCTCAATCATGTAAGGCAGCTCATGAGATTATTGTATTGAAGCACATAGGAGAGAGATTAACCACATAGCTACCGGTACAGCCCCGAGCCTCGATGGAGAACTACTCCCTCCTCATGGGAGACAAGCAGCGTTGATGAAGATGGCGGTGGTGTCGATGGAGGAGCCTTCCGGGGCACTTCCCCGTCCCGGCGGCGTGCCGGAACAGAGACTCCTGTCCCCCGGATCTTGGCTTCGCGATGGCGGCGGCTCTGGAAGGTTTCTCGTACCGTGGTTTTTCCGTATCGAAGTTTTAGGTCAGGGACCTTTTTATAGGCGAAGAGGCGGCGTCAGAAGGTCAACGAGGCGGTGACACGCTAGGGGGGCGCGCCCCCCCCCTAGGCCGCGCCGGGCTATCGTCTGGGGGCCCTGTGGCCCCCCTGTGGCGACTCTCGGGTGTTCTGGAAGCTTCGTGGAAAAATAGGATGCTGGGCCTTGATTTCGTCCGATTCCGAGAATATTTCCTTACTAGGATTTCTGGAACAAAAAACAGCAGAAAACAGGAACTGGCACTTCGGCATCTCGTCAATAGGTTAGTTCCGGAAAACGCATAATAATGACATATAATGTGTATAAAACATGTAGGTATCATCAATAATGTGGCATGGAACATAAGAAATTATCGATACGTCGGAGACGTATCACTTGGTAAGGATCCCGGCTCTTCGAAAACAGTTTACATGGGGCATCGAAGGTGGCTACACAAGACTGACCCGTGGAGAAAGCGTGGAGATCTGTTCGATGGTACAAATGAACCCCGAGGACCTCCACGTAAGAAGAGCGGCGAAGAGATCGATACATTACTGAAAGGTTGGAAGGAGTGCCCTGCGCCGGGAAAGATTCGTCAAAAGCCTGGAGAGAAGAAGAAGAAAAAGGAAATGACGTCGCTCATTGGTGTATGGAAAAGGAGGTCCGTGTTTTGGGACTTGCCGTACTGGAAAATTCTCGATACACCTCACTGCCTTGATGTCATGCATATTACAAAGAACGTGTGCGAGAGCTTGCTTGGCACTCTTCTCAACATGCCGGACCGGACCAAAGATGGGCCGAAAGCAAGACACGACCTGAACGTTTTGGGCATCGTGGAAGAGCTTCGGATCCCGCCGGCCCAAGAGGGACAAGTCGGAGGAGGAGGCGGACAGCGGTCGAAGCGCAAAAGGATTAAGCAGCCGGACTATTACCGTCCCCCTCCCGCTTCACTTTTAGTCCGACTGAGGTCGATCAATTTTTCAATTGCCTTCTAGGAGTCAAAGTGCCCTTCGGTTACTCCGGGATAATAAGAAGATACATGGACCCCAAGAAACGAAACTTCAGCGGCATGAAGTCTCATGACTGTCACGTGATGATGACGCAGATTCTTCCGGTTGCAATCCGAGGTATAATGGATGACCATGTCCGTGCAACGCTGATCGGGCTCTGTAACTTCTTCGACGTCATAACTCGGAAGTCGATAAGCGCGAAGAAACTCGCAAGGCTCCAGGAAGAGATCGTGGTGATCCTATGTGAGCTTGAGATGTACTTCCCGCCTCGCATTCTTTGACGTGATGGTCCATCTCGTTGGTCCATATCATGGATGATATCATCAGTCTAGGGCCGGCATTCTTACACAACATGATGCCGTTTGAAAGAATGAATGGGGTCATTAAAGGATATGTTCGTAATAGGTCACATCCGGATGGAAGCATCGTCCAGGGCTGGCTCACCGAAGAGTGCATCTCTTTCTGCATGAATTATCTAGACATCGAGGACCCTGTTGGTTTGCCTCAAAACAAGCACCTCCGCAGGTTCGAGGGAGTAGGCCACAAAAATGGAAGGAAGGAACTGCACGTGCACATGTCAGGTCGGACTTCCGACTTTGACAGGGCCAACTTAGTAGCGCTACAACACATTGACTTGATCGATCCTTGGTTGAAAGAGCACAAAACCATGATAGAGAACAGTGGCAAGCCGATGATGACGGAAGCATAAATATACAGAGAGCACAACTCCTCTTTCGCGCGCTGGTTCAAAGACCACATTGATGCTAATCCCCCACCAATGGATTCTGACAAGGATAAACTAGTATTGGCCTTGTCACATGGCCACGCGCCCAACATCATGACTTACCAAGCGTACGATATCAACGGGTACACATTCTACACGGAGGAAAAAGACAAGAACAGTGTTTACCAGAACTCAGGGGTAATGATGGATTCCTAGACGGGTGACGTAAAGACTAGATACTACGGAAGAATCGAGGAAATCTGGGAGCTTAGCTACGCTGGGGAGAAAGTGCCGATGTTCCGTATCAGATGGGCTAAGAGCGTCACAAAAGAAGACCGGTATTTCACCACCATGTTTCTACCCGAAGCCAACAAATCAAAGTCCACGAACGCCACCGCGTAGAATGAGCCATGGGTACTGGCGAACACGTGCACCAATGCTTCTTCATAACCGACCCATCCAGGCCTAGCCGTGTTATCGTGAGGAGAGGCAAGAGGACCATCGTCGGAATGGATGGAGTCGCCAACAAGGAAGACTTCGAAGGACAAGTCGGAGACCCAATGATGGAAGAATCCGAGGACGAAGACACAACATACACCACAAGAGGAAGCAGGACCACGCTACCGAGGTCAGGTCGACCCTTCAAAAGAAGAAGTCACGACATGGGGCTAAATTATTCAACGACGAGCAAGAAAAGCAAGAAGAAAGTGAAACACTCTTCTCAATCGATGATGTAAAACTTTATTTACAATCTATAACTCATATTTTGTGTAATTCATAACTACTCATATGGTCATGGCCAATATTTTATGTATGACTAATTAATATTGTGTTGGTCAATATTTTGTGTATGTATATATATAACTCATATTTTTTTTGTAATGCCTAATTAACTCATATTGGTTGGTTATTATCTTGAAAAGAGAAGGAAATAAAATAGTATAGGATTTGTGGGAAAAGAAAAGAAACATAAAAGAAAGTGAAAAGAAATAAAGAAAAGAAGAAAAATAAAATAAAACAGAAAAGGAAATGGATAGCCAGGGCTGGGGGACAAGTCCCAGGTTATAGCCGGACTCACCTTATTGCCGGCGCACTACCTGTTTGGTTCGCCGGGGGTTTAATTGTCCCCGGCGAACCAAACATGTGGTGCGCCGTCAATAAGGTGGGTCCGGCTATACTCCGGACTTAACCGCACGCGCGAGACTTTCTCCGATTCTTCCCCATTCATGAACCCTAGCTGCCACCACCGTCGATCTCGAGCGCCGCCGCGCGGAAGCCCTGGACCAAGAGACCTCGCTGCACGCCGGAGCTGCCGCGCAACGAGGAGCAGGGCATCGCAAGGAGGAGCAGGGCACGCCGGAGCTGCCGCGCAAGGAGGAGCAGGGCACGCCGGAGCTGCCGCGCAAGGAGGGGATCGCGCGCTAGCCACCGCCGCGGAGAGGAGCATTAGGGCGTCGCCACTGTCGTCGTTGGTAAGAACCCCTCTCCCTCTCCCTTCCCCTCTCCCTCTTCCTTCCACTCTCCCTTCCCCTCTCCCTGCCTCCGAAATTGGTATTGGTTTAGTTCTTGCAGTTCTTGCAGTAGCCCTAACGAAATTGCTATTAGGGTTCATTGCGGTGTTCATTGGTTCAATGCAAATGAAAATGTAGTAATTTTTAAATGAACCATATTGCAATTTCCTTGTTCAAATTGGAAATAGGGTTCATCTGGTTTGAATTTGTTCAACCCTAAACCAATTGGTTCTCCGGTTTGAAAAAATTGGCAATTGTTTGGTTTAGTTAAATGCAAATAGGGTGGTTTAGCTAGCGAGTAGGTTTCAATTTTTGAATGCTAAAAATTGGTTTCAAATTCTAGCAGTAGGTTTCAATTTTTCATTATAAGTTATACATAAAATTTTGAATGCTAGCAGTAGGTTTCATTTAATTGATTTAGTTAAATGCTAAAAATTGTTTCTTGTTTTGGTGATATAGAAATAACTAAATGAAAAATTCTAGCAGTAGCAGTAGCTAGTATTAGTAGGTTTAGTTGATAAAATTTGTTCTCTGGTTGGAATTTGTTAGAGAATGCTAAAAATGTGTTCTCTGGTTTGAATTTGTTAGTTGAAAAATCCTAAAATGATATTTCTCTTAGAGATTGCTATTTCTCAGGTTTTAATTTGTTCTCTGGTTTGAAAAAGGAAAATGAAATGCTAGTTGGAGAATGCTGGTTTGAAAATGCTAGCATCTTGACTCGTGTGCTACATATTCTTTTTGTAGCAGGTGCATCCACTTCCTGGATGAGATGTTTGGCCAGATTTGCTTTCCCCTGTAACAAGAATTTCCAACTGTTATTAGTATTTGTTCAGTAGACCATTGATACGTCCCAAACGTATCTATAATTTCTTATGTTCCATGCTACTTTTATGATGATACTCACATGTTTTATACACATTATATGTCATATTTATGCATTTTCCGGCACTAACCTATTGACGAGATGCCGAAGAGCCGATTACTCGTTTTCTCGCTGTTTTTGGTTTCAGAAATCCTAGTAAGGAAATATTCTCGGAATTGGACGAAATCAACGCCCAGGGTCCTATTTTTGCACGAAGCTTCCAGAAGACCGAAGGAGTCACGAAGTGGGGCCACGAGGCGCCGCCACAACAGGGCGGCGCGGCCAGCAAGGGGCCCGCGCGGCCCCGTTGTGTGGGGCCCCCGTGGCGCCTCTTGACCTTCCCTTCCGCCTACTTAAAGCCTCCGTCGCGAAACCCCCAGTACCGAGAGCCACGATACGGAAAACCTTCCAGAGACGCCGCCGCCAATCCCATCTCGGGGGATTCAGGAGATCGCCTCCGGCACCCTGCCGGAGAGGGGAATCATCTCCCGGAGGTCTCTTCACCTCCATGATCGCCTCCGGATCGATGTGTGAGTAGTTCACCCCTGGACTATGGGTCCATAGCAGTAGCTAGATGGTTGTCTTCTCCCCATTGTGCTATCATGTTAGATCTTGTGAGCTGCCTATCATGATCAAGATCATCTATTTGTAATCCTTCATGTTGTGTTTGTTGGGATCCGATGAATATTGAATACTATGTCAAGTTGATTATCAATCTATCATATATGTTATTTATGTTCATGCATGCTCTCCGTTGCTAGTAGAGGCTCTGGCCAAGTTGATACTTGTGACTCCAAGAGGGAGTATTTATGCTCGATAGTGGGTTCATGCCTCCATTAAATCTGGGACAGTGACAGAAAGTTCTAAGGTTGTGGATGTGCTGTTTCCACTAGGGATAAAACATCGATGCTTTGTCTAAGGATATTTGTGTTGATTACATTACGCACCATACTTAATGCAATTGTCTGTTGTTTACAACTTAATACTGGAGGGGGTCGGATGATAACCTCGAAGGTGGACTTTTTAGGCATAGATGCATGCTGGATAGCGGTCTATGTACTTTGTCGTAATGCCTCGATTAAATCTCATAGTACTCGTCATGATATATGTATGTGCATTGTTATGCCTTCTTTATTTGTCAATTGCCCAACCGTAATTTGTTCACCCAACATCTGCTATCTTATGGGAGAGACACCGCTAGTGATCCGTGGACCCCGGTCCTATTCTTTACATCCGAAATACAAACTGCTGCAATTGTTCTTTACTTGTTCTTCGCAAACAACCATCATCATCCACACTATACATCTAATCCTTTGTTTACAGACAAGCCGGTGAGATGGACAACCTCGTCGTTACGTTGGGGCAAAGTTCTGTGATTGTGTTGTGCAGGTTCCACGTTGGCACCGGAATCCCTGGTGTTGCGCCGCATTACACTCCTCCGCCATCAACCTTCAACGTGCTTCTTGACTCCTACTGGTTCGATAAACCTTGGTTTCTTACTGAGGGAAACTTGCTGTTGTACGCATCACACCTTCCACTTGGGGTTCCCATCGGGCGTGTGCTTTACGCGTCATCAAGCTAAATTTCTGGCGCCGTTGCCGGGGAGATCAAGACACGCTGCAAGGGGAGTCTCCACTTCCAATCTCTTTACTTTGTTTTTGTCTTGCTTTGTTTTACTTTACTTTATTTACTACTTTGTTTGCTGCATTATATCAAAACACAAAAAAATTAGTTGCTAGTTTTACTTTATTTACTGTCTTGTTCTCCATATTAAAAACACAAAAACATTAGTTACTTGCATTTACTTTATTTACCTTTAGTTTATTTAATCATGTTTGCTCCTAAGTTCACTCTGAAAGACATACCGGTAGGACGAGGGTCTATAATTGGGAGAGATAATATAGAAGATTTTTTCACTCATGTTAGTACCGTTGAAGATTTTGAAGATAGACACTTGGTAGAACTTGCTCCTACTTATGAAATTGCTGTTGCTTCTTTAGTACACATGTTGGAAACTAAATTTGTTAATCTTAATCCTATAATCCAACACATGTTTCTCACACTCGGTGATATGGAAGAAGGGGAAAAGAAAGATTTTGTCTTAGAAACCCTTCTTAAAGAATTTGGTGGAGTAGCAAGAGAGGCTAGAAAGGTCTTTATAAAATATAAGATGCTTGACTCTTATACCAATTTTGTTAGTATCCTTGAAAAGATGGACATGGAGAGAGTAAGGTACACTAATAATATTAATGATGGTGGGGAGATTAAGACAACAATAGCTTGTAAGCTCCTGGGAATGAATGACGCTCTAGAAAATAACTATGGTTGGCTTGTCCCTGAAAATTTGTTTGACGAGGATAGCAAACCTAAGAATAATGAAAAGGGAGCCTCTGAAACTCACATAGATAAGATAAAATGCATAGTTGAGAAAACTCCCAACACCTATGTTGATGCTTCATTTCTTGATAATACTTGATTCATACTTTCTGTGCCTAGCTGAAAGCCGTTAAAGAAAAGCGCTTATGGGAGACAACCCATTATTTTACTTCTGCACTTTATTTTATATTTGAGTCTTGGAAGTTGTTTACTACTGTAGAAACCGCTCCTTATCTTTATTTTATTGCATTGTTGTGCTAAGTAAAGTCTTTGATAGTAAAGCCAATACTAGATTTGGATTGCTGCGCAGGAACAGATTTCTTGCTGTCACGAATTTGGGCAGTAGTCCCTGTAGAACAATCAAAAAAATCTGCCAATTTACGTGCGTGATCCTCAGATATGTACGCAACTTTCATTCAATTTGGGCATTTTCATCTGAGCAAGTCTGGTGCAACTTTAAAATTCGTCTTTACGAACCGTTCTGTTTTGACAGATTCTGCCTTTTATTTCGCATTGCCTGTTTTGCTATGTTAGATGGATTTCTTTGTTCCATCAACTTTCAGTAGCTTTGTGCAATGTCCAGAAGTGTTAAGAATGATTATGTCACCTCTGAATATATAAATTATGCACTGACCCTCTAATGAGTTTGTTTTGAGTTTGGTGTGGAGGAAGTTTTCAAGGGTCAAGAGAGGAGGATGATACAATATGATCAAGAAGAGTGAAAAGTCAAAGCTTGGGGATGCCCCCGTGGTTCATCCCTGCATAATTTAAGAAGACTCAAGCGTCTAAGCTTGGGGATGCCCAAGGCATCCCTTCTTCATCGACAACTTATCAGGTTCCTCTAGTGAAACTATATTTTTATTCCGTCACATCTTATGTGCTTTACTTGGAGCGTCTGTTTGTTTTTATTTTTGTTTTTGTTTGAATAAATCGGATCCTAGCATTCCTTGTTTGGGAGAGAGACACGCTCCGCTGTTTCGTATGAACACATATGTTCTTAGCTTTATCTTTAATGTTCATTGCGAAAGTTGAACTACTTCATTCATTGTTATATGGTTGGAAACGGAAAATGCCGCATGTGGTAAATGGTTTAATGTCTTGAATAATGTGATACTTGACAATTGTTGTGCTCATATAGATCTTGTTTAAGCTCTTGCATCATGTACCTTGTACTCATTAATGAATAACTACATAGAGCTTGTTAAAATTTGGTTTGCATGATTGATCTCTCGAGTCTAGATATTTTCTGGTTGAGGTGTTTGAACAACAAGGAGACAATGTAAAGTCTTATAATAGCTACAATATGTTCATATGTGAGCTTTGCTGCACCTTTTATACTTGAGTTTGCTTCAAACAACCTTGCTAGCCTAGCCTTGTATTGAGAGGAATTCTTCTCGTGCATCCAAATCCTTGAGCCAAATACTATGCCATTTGTGTCCACCATACCTACCTACCACATGGTATTTCTCCGCCATTCCAAAGTACATTACTTGAGTGCTACCTTTAAAATTTCTATTATTTACCTTTGCAATATATAGCTCATGGGATAAAATAGCTTAAAAACTATCGTGGTGAAGAATATGTACTTATGTGTCTTATTTCTTAGTAAGTTGCTAGTTGAGCGGTAACCATGTTTTCTGGTGACGCCATCAAATCTTTTACCTTTGTTGAATATCATGTGAGTTGCTATGCATGTTCGTCTTGTCTGAAGTAAGGGCGGTTCTCACAATCAAATGGTTTGAGTATGCATACTGTTAGAGAAGAACATTGGGCCGCTAACTAAAGCCATGATTCATGGTGGAAGTTTCAGTGTGGACAACTAATCCTCAATCTCTTATGAGAATATTAATTGTTGTTGAATGCTTATGCATTAGAGAGGAGTCCATTATCTGTTGTCTATGTTGTCCCGGTATGGATGTCTAAGTTGAGAATAATCAAAAGCGAGAAATCCAATGCGAGCTTTCTCCTTAGACCTTTGTATAGGTGGCATAGAGGTACCCCTTTGTGACACTTGGTTGAAACATATGCTATGCAATGATAATCAGTGTTAATCCAAGCTAATTAGGACAAGATGCGAGCACTATTAGTATACTATGCATGAGGCTTGCAACTTATAAGATATCTTATACATAACACATATGCTTTATTACTACCGTTGACAAAATTGTTTCTTGTTTTAAAAATGAAAAGCTCTAGCACAAATATAGTAATCAATGCTTCCCTCTGCGAAGGGCCTATCTTCTACTTTATTGTTGAGTCAGTTTGCCTATTCTTTCTATCTTAGAAGCAAACACTTGTATCAACTGTGTGCATTGATTCTTACATGTTTACTTATTGCACTTGTTATATTGCTTTGTGTTGACAATTATCCATGAGATATACATGTTGAAGTTGAAAGCAACCGCTGAAACTTTATCTTCCTTTGTGTTGCTTCAATGCCTTTACTTTGAATTTATTGCTTTATGAGTAACTGTTATGCAAGTCTTATTGATGCTTGTCTTGAAAGTATTATTCATGAAAAGTCTTTGCTATATGATTCATTAGTTTACTCATTATCTTCATCATTGCTTCGAATCGCTGCATTCATCTCAGATCCTTTACAATAGTATGATCAAGATTATGATAGCATGTCACTTCAGAAATTATCTTTGTTATCGTTTACCTACTCGAGGGCGAGTAGTAACTAAGCTTGGGGATGCTTGATACGTCCCAAACGTATCTATAATTTCTTATGTTCCATGCTACTTTTATGATGATACTCACATGTTTTATACACATTATATGTCATATTTATGCATTTTCCGGCACTAACCTATTGACGAGATGCTGAAGAGCCAGTTGCTGTTTTCTGCTGTTTTTGGTTTCAGAAATCCTAGTAAGGAAATATTCTCGGAATTGGACGAAATTAACGCCCAGGGTCCTATTTTTGCACGAAGCTTCCAGAAGACCGAAGGAGTCACGAAGTGGGGCCACGAGGCGCCGCCACAACGAGGCGGCGCGGCCAGCAAGGGGCCCGCGCGGCCCAGTTGTGTGGGCCCCCGTGGCGCCTCTTGACCTGCCCTTCCGCCTACTTAAAGCCTCCGTCGCGAAACCCCCAGTACCGACAGCCACGATACGGAAAACCTTCCAGAGACGCCGCCGCCGCCAATCCCATCTCGGGGGATTCAGGAGATCGCCTCCGGCACCCTGCCGGAGAGGGGAATCATCTCCCGGAGGTCTCTTCATCGCCATGATCGCCTCCGGATCGATGTGTGAGTAGTTCACCCCTGGACTATGGGTCCATAGCAGTAGCTAGATGGTCGTCTTCTCCCCATTGTGCTATCATGTTAGATCTTGTGAGCTGCCTATCATGATCAAGATCATCTATTTGTAATCCTTCATGTTGTGTTTGTTGGGATCCGATGAATATTGAATACTATGTCAAGTTGATTATCAATCTATCATATATGTTATTTATGTTCTTGCATGCTCTCCGTTGCTAGTAGAGGCTCTGGCCAAGTTGATACTTGTGACTCCAAGAGGGAGTATATATGCTCGATAGTGGGATCATGCCTCCATTAAATGCGGGACGAGTGACAGAAAGTTCTAAGGTTGTGGATGTGATGTTGCCACTAGGGATAAAACATCGATGCTTTGTCTAAGTATATTTGTGTTGATTACATTACGCACCATACTTAATGCAATTGTCTGTTGTTTACAACTTAATACTGGAAGGGGTTCGGATGATAACCTGAAGGTGGACTTTTTAGGCATAGATGCATGCTTGGATAGCGGTCTATGTACTTTGTCGTAATGCCCTGATTAAATCTCATAGTACTCATCATGATATATGTATGTGCATTGTTATGCCTTCTTTATTTGTCAATTGCCCAACTGTAATTTGTTCACCCAACATCTGCTATCTTATGGGAGAGACACCGCTAGTGATCTGTGGACCCCGGTCCTATTCTTTACATCTGAAATACAAACTGCTGCAATTGTTCTTTACTTTTTCTTCGCAAACAACCATCATCATCCACACTATACATCTAATCCTTTGTTTACAGACAAGCCGGTGAGATTGACAACCTCGCCGTTACGTTGGGGCAAAGTTACGTGATTGTCTTTGTGCGGGTTCCACGTTGGCGCCGGAATCCCCGGTGTTGCGCCGCATTACACTCCTCCGCCATCAACCTTCAACGTGCTTCTTGACTCCTACTGGTTCGATAAACCTTGGTTTCTTACTGAGGGAAACTTGCTGCTGTACGCATCACACCTTCCACTTGGGGTTCCCAACGGGCGTGTGCTTTACGCGTCATCAACCATATTCCAAGTTTTGAATAGTCCAACCAGTGATATCGATGGAGTTCTGGTGATGCATTCAGGTTGCCTAAATATTGTACTACACAGGTTCTCCGTAGGTGCCAGGGATTTAAAATGCTATAGAAGTAGAGGTTGCAGTATGTTGGTTCTTCATTAAAAGAAAATGAAAATGCCACCAGTAGCAAGTGTTAGGCATGCCTCACATTTATTCTCTGGTTTAATAATGCTTAATGAAAACAAGTGCTATTCTCTGGTTTGAAAAAATGTGCTATATCAATTGATGCTGTCAAGTGTTCACAAATGAGAAATGACACATGTTGTTGCTATGTTCATTCTCTGCTGCTGGTTGGAAAAGAAATGAAAATGAAAAATGTATCATATATGTGAATTGCATTTCTGTTATAGGGATTGAGTTGCAATTGAGTGCCGGAATGTCGATTCATTTCCGTTCCGGCAATTCTAGCACTCGGCATGACCAATTTTTAGCAAAGGTCATGCCGAATTTTTCCGTGAATTCTAACTCTTTTTCATCTTCTATTAGTGCAAACCACCATGGCGTCTCAAGAACAGTTAGAGGAGCACTACAATAGGCACTTCTTTAGGACGGAGGAGGATGCCGAGGCCGCTGGTGTTGGCGGCGACGAGGACCATGAGATGGAGGATGCCGCTGGGGGTAGTGCCGACGAGCCAAGCGGCAACGAGGCAAGCGGCGCCGCCAGGGGTAGTACCTACGAGCCTAGCGGCGATGAGGCAACCGGCGCCGCCGGGGGTGGCGGCGAGACAAGTGGCGCCGCCGGGAGTAGTGGCACCGGGACAAGTGGTTCCAAGATGCCGCGGAAGGCAAGGCGCCAAAACACGGTCGCCACCGGCAGAGACACAATCAAAGAGGTGGACCCCGCTAGTGGTTTGCCGGTGGAGCCTAAGGATGTTGCCAAGGGGTACGGCAACCAACTGGCATGTATCCTCCAAGAGGTCGTCAATCTCAACGAGACGGATCTCCGAGCTGAGAACAAAGCGCATTTGCGAGCCCAGCTCATTGCGAGGTTGCACTCACGATACAAGTTCCTAGGCGACTACGCCTCCACTCATGAAACCAAGAACATTGTGAACTCACAAGCCCTCCCGAAGTTCACCAAACACCTCAGCGAGCTATAAGTACATGGTGCGGAAGCTGATTGCCGACGGCAAAGGTTTTGAAGAGGTCCACTCTGCCTTTCCGCATGTCTCCCGAGGCGGACTTTGATGCTTTTGTGGCCAATGAAGAGCTACAAGCGACGAAGAATCGCAAGTTGTGGGGGAAGGAAATGCGGGAGCTTAACATCGGCAACCACAACCTTGGGAGCCGTGGGTACGAGGGAAAGGAGCCCTATTGGGCGAAGGAGGATGAGGCGTATGTAAATGCCGGCATTGAGAACCCCTGGCTCAAGTAAAAGGACCCGCTTGAAAGAAGATTCATCAGGTCCCGGTACCATAAGAAGAAACTAAATTGGGGAACTTGTCACGGACCCCAAGGTCGTAACCGACATAATTTGGTTCACGAACGACCAGAAGGTCATGTCGTTGGAGAAAAAACTGGTAAGCAATTTACCTGTTTAATTAGATCAAGTATCGTTCATATAATAGTAGCCACATTTCTAAATGGTTCACGTTTCTTCCGCAGGAAGAAGAAAGACAAAGACTTTCTCAAGGTGACGAAGGCTCCTCGTCCCAGGAGTCGACGGGCAGGGTAGCATGGGACAAGCCTCTCGTACGGGCGCTAAACATCGTCAATGAGCATTCACCTACGAGAAGGCCGCATAGAGGCCGTGTGGCTGGCGCCAGTACAGGCCACAAGCATGGTCACTATGGCTTGTCGTCTGCGGCCGATAAAAATGTGCGCAATGAGAGGAAGCAGCGGGAGGCGGAGGAAATGAGGGATTCAATCCTAGCCCAAGTCCAAGCTGGTTTGGTACCGCAACTGGTACCGCAACTCAAAGCTACACTCGTACCTGAAGTCAAAGCTGAAGTCGCCGCTTCAGTCCAAGCAGATTTCGACGCTCTACACGCGTGGTATGAGGGTGGCAAACAAGCCCCCCCGAAAATGCAAGTGGTTAGCTTCGACGACGAGCAACTCGATGGCGCCGCCGTCCGCCGGCAATGACAATGTTATAATGGAGACTCCTCCGGCCGCCGGCAATGTCGGCGGTGCTAGGGATTCACCGTCCATGCCGGGTAGCAGCCCCTCCGTCACTTGCACGCCCGCCGCCGCATGTGCCGGCCCATCGACATTAGCCGAGCTCAACGCCCTCACGGTAATTAACTAATGTGTACATCAAGTTAATATATTAGTTTCATCATCCTTGCCCTCTCTCTAACGCCATACACATGTTCTCGCAGGCGCTCTCAACGCCATGCACCTTCCTGATGAGAGTAAACGACGAGCTCAAAGACGTCGCGAGGGGGTCCATCCTTCGGCCCCTGGATAAGAAGTGGCACACACGAGATATGGCGGATGACATTTACCGGGTTGAAGTGGATCGGGCGTTACCGGGCTATGAGGATTTGTTTCCTCCTAATCAACCGCATGGTGCCGATGACGATAGCCCGTTGAATCTGGCCTCACCGAAGGGTTGGGTACTGCTATGGCCGAAGACCCTAATTCGGATCAACACCTACTCGGGGTCGACGGCAAGCAAATACAAGCACCTTGCGGCGCCACATGTCAGCGTCCCTCCACGACAGCCAGCGGTGCCGGTGGTCATCGCCCCACCAGAACGGCCAGCTGCGCCAGAGGTCAGCGCCCCACCACAACAGCCAGCTGCGCCAGAGGCCGAGGAATACGAACGTGAGAACTTCCAATGGGATATGCCTACGTCTTCACAAGTTGTCCATGAGGATGCGCCGGCCTCGAAATATGTGTGCTCCAAGAAGCTGTTCGATTCTCAAGAAACGGCTGAGGAGGAAAATCCTGAGGAGGTCGCCACCGCCGCCGTCAAAAATATGCTGAGCCCAAACACACTCCGTGCTACGGCCAATACGGCGATGGAGGGTCCAGTAGTACAACCCAAGAAGAGGAAGAGGCCAAATAAGAAGGACGCCCAAGACAAGGCGGCGGCAAATCCAAGGACAAGGTCCCACTCCTTGACAAGTTACCAAACAATTGGCGACCTCTGCATCACTTGGGTGAACCGATGCTGCCGGAGCATGTCCTGAAGAAACTCACCCCGGATATGAGGAGCTTGCATGAGACTGTCAGGCATGTGGAGAACCTTCTTCTCAAATCAAAAGATCCTGGTTACCCTCTCTTCGTGGCGAAGGTGCCAACTGGCAAGAACTTCGTCGAGAAGTACCCCGCGGACTTGTGCTTCATCCGGTTCAACGACATCTTCAGCATCTATCGCATGCAAGCGCTCCACTTTAGTGTGGTTCGCCTAGTTGCTGTTAGCTTGTCTTCCCAGTTGTTAAGGAGGGGATGCCGACCATCGCGATAATGGACCCCTTCTATATGCGGGAGAGCATCATCCGCAACGGCGGGGATCGGGCGATTGCCACCCGGCGAGGTCGAGGATTTCATGCTGGCGAACATTAAAAAGGGTGCCATTCTCATCCCTTACTTCCCCGAGTAAGTAATCGCTCGCTAGTCCCCCATCACCATTCTATCCTATATCTCCATTTGCATTTCCAAAGGTTAATCCGTGTGTTTTCCGCAGAGACAAGTTCTGCACCCTCATCGTCGTGCACCCGCAACACTCGCATGCGAGTCTATCTCAACTCGGGTAGGGACCGCAAGAAAGACTACACCCACATCAGGGCCCTTCTCAATGATGCTCTCACCGGCTTTGCCAACAAGGCAGGCCCCCTCAAAGTAGAGAGGAAATCCCGAGGAGGCTTGGTCTTAACCCACGCAACCAACTTCCCCTGCCTCAGGCAGTCGACGCAAGACAATGAGATGGACGCGTGGTACGCCATCCTTCAGATGCAGGAGTACATAAAGTACGCTGATGACATGTTGCTACCAGAGAATCTCAGAAACAGGTTTGCAAACATGGCGGATGTCCTTGATAGAGAGATTAGAAAGAACTGGGGTCGCATCCAGCAGTTCATTTGCACGGTAATCCTGTAGGATGTCAACGGTAGGTCTGGCGAGTTCTTCTACGGCTACGGTCTACCACCTAATGACGAGATAGAACTCCGCTTGGAGATGTCGCGTGATGAGAGGCCGTTCAACTCGCTTGAGGGCTGCCGTCCATTCCCCCTAGGCGTACAACCTGATCCTACGACGGGAACACTTGCTAAAGCTTGAACGATATGTCCTTGAACTTCCGTATTGTAATAATTGCTATATATTCCAATAGAATCGACTTGTTGCTTTTATTTAGTTGTATGAATGTGCATGTGAACATGTGTCTATAGTTTCATTTACTTTGCTATATATTTCAAGATTATGGCGTAGATAGCTTAATAATTATTTGCATTTACTCGACCACTACTTGCCTCGTATTTGGAGTTCGCCGATGATTAGAATGTTCGGTCACTCGTACACTCGGGGGTGGAGCCGGTGAGCCTTGGTGCGACGGCCACAAGTATCAATCTCTTGTGCATCCTACCTAGCCTCACTGACTCCATCCCTGGATGTTAATATTTGTTTCGACCGACAAAGTATGAGGCACGCTATTTAATTCGTACTACTTGTCTTTTATTTGGAGTTCGCCGATGATTAGAATGTTCGGTCACTCGTACACTTGGGGGTGGAGCCAGTGAGCCTTGGTGCGACGGCCACAAGTATCAATCTATTGTGCATCCTACCTAGCCTCACTGACTCCATCCCTGGATGTTAATATTTGTTTCGACCGACAAAGTATGAGGCACGCTATTTAATTCGTACTACTTGTCTTTTATTTGAGTTCGCACTTCTTAATTGCATTGGTCGATGATTAAAATGTTCGGTCACTTGTACACTCCGGGGTGGGGCCAGTGAGGCTTGGTGTTATGGCCACAAATATCAATCTATTGTGCATCCTACCTAGCCTCGCTGACCCCATCCCTGTATGTTATTATTTATTTCGACCAACAAAGTATGAGGCACATGCTATTTAGTTCATACTACTTGTCTCTTATTTGAGTTGGCACTTGTTCATTGCATTGGTACTAACGTTTTACTTGTCTTGTGAATGGAGATGCCGACGATATATGTCGTGTACAAGGGGAGGGTTCTGGAGTCTACGACGGCTGGGAGGACTGTCGGAGACAGGTGCACCGTTTCAGCGGCAACAGCTACAAGGGATACCCCACTAGGGTGGAGGCGGAAGGAAGATACGCCCGTTATCTAGCGGGAGAGATGAGGGACATGAGGAGGAACCGGATGAAGACCATGGCCTTCGTGATGATGGTCATCATGACCATGTTGGTCATGTTCTATGTGATTGTAGTTTAGGTTAGGACCTACATTGTGAGGTGTATGACGATACTTGTGACGACTATGTACCGAGACTTCTAACTTTGTGAAACTTCGTCGTTCGGTGTTGCATATGCACATGTGTTGTATGAATCAACGAGACTTGCGTATTTGTGTATTGATACCGAAATGAAACTTGGCTCTCTATGTGCTTCTCATATTGCATGTACTGCTATCTAAATGTGAATGGTTGTATACTGCTATATAAATATGCAAATATGAATTGTAATATCTTTGGAAAAAGCGCGAAAATTGAATTTTCGAATATTACTGCCGGCGCACCTCAATGCCCTTCTGCCGGCGCACATCGCACGCGCCAGTGCTGGCAGCCCTACTGCCGGCGCAGTGGCACGTGCGCCGGTGGAACAAGCCCTTTGCCGGCGAAGTAACGCTGGTGCGCCGGCAGTAGATGAACTTCCGCCGGCGCACAGGGTGGTGCGCCGGCAGTAGCCACTTATCAACGGCCCGTTCGCACCGGCGGGCTAGGGTGCGCCGGCAGTAGACCAAATAGGTGCGCCGGTGATGACGCGTAAAGCACACGCCCGTTGGGAACCCCAAGTGGAAGGTGTGATGCGTACAGCAACAAGTTTCCCTCAGTAAGAAACCAAGGTTTATCGAACTAGTAGGAGTGAAGAAGCACATTGAAGGTTGATGGCGGAGGAGTGTAGTGCGGCGCAACACCAGGGATTCCGGCGCCAACGTGGAACCTGCACAACACAATCACAGAACTTTGCCCCAACGTAACAGCGAGGTTGTCAATCTCACCGGCTTGCTTTAAACAAAGGATTAGATGTATAGTGTGGATGATGATGGTTGTTTGCGAAGAACAATAAAGAACAATTGCAGCAGTTTGTATTTCAGATGTAAAGAATAGGACCGGGGTCCACAGTTCACTAGCGGTGTCTCTCCCATAAGATAGCAGATGTTGGGTGAACAAATTACAGTTGGGCAATTGACAAATAAAGAAGGCATAACAATGCACATACATATATCATGATGAGTACTATGAGATTTAATCGGGGCATTACGACAAAGT
>NC_061510.1:332181552-332260521 GCF_022539505.1 Lolium rigidum
GACCACTCCTGTAGGCTGTAGCCCCATTATTTGGTACTACATAACGTCGACAGGAAATCTCGACAGAAACCTTGCGTCCCCATCGTGTTTGCACGAGTGGAGTGGAGTGGGTCGCATTAAGAGCACACGGTTTTGTGTCGATGTCGAACGCTAATTGATCGGGCGTGTAATAACTTGGCGCCATATATATGTTCGTACTAGAAGTCTAGAACATAAATAGGAGTGATACACTCTGTCACGCATTCATTTAGTTTCATTAACAACGACGGCTGGATCCTTGTCTGTACATCCTGCCCGCCGAAAGAGAGGATGAAGGAATAATCCGTGCCAACTTAAAGCGAGAGCAACACCAACTCAAAACATGGACATCTTTCGTTTTCTCTGCGCCATCAATATTATTTTTAGGTTGCGCTGCTCTTCGACTTTTGAAGTTATTTTCCATTTCTCTCTTGGGTTCTGATTTATGAAGTGATTTTTTAGCTTTTGGTGGGGCCCTGTTTTACAACGAACTCATCATTTCTTGTTTCAAAATTAGTCTCCTCGTAACCAATTTTATACGTCGGCGCACAAGTACCGTCGAGCCACTTCGGATTGCTGCTCTCGTTGTCGGAGGCCCCTCTCTTTCACTACATGTAGCAGCATATATCTATTGAAAATTGGTGAAAAGAACCGAAAGGTCCTCTCTTTCACTACATGTAGCAGCATATATCTAGTGATACTTGTAACTCCAAAAGGGAGTATTTATGCTCGATAGTGGGTTCATGCCTCCACTGAATCTGGGACAGTGACAGAAAGTTCTAAGGTTGTGGATGTGCTGTTGCCACTAGGGATAAAACATCGATGCTTTGTCTAAGGATATTTGTGTTGATTATATTACGCACCATACTTAATGCAATTGTCTCGTTGTTTGCAACTTAATACCTGGAAGGGGTGCGGATGCTAACCCGAAGGTGGACTTTTTAGGCATAGATGCATGCTGGATAGCGGTCTATGTACTTTGTCGTAATGCCCTAAGTAAATCTCATATTAGTCATCATGATATGTATGTGCATTGTTATGCCCTCTCTATTTGTCAATTGCCCAACTGTAATTTGTTCATCCAACATGCTATTTATCTTATTGGAGAGACACCACTAGTGAACTGTGGACCCCGGTCCATTCTTTTACATCTGAAATACAATCTACTGCAATCTCTGTTCTCTGTTGTTCTTCACAAGCAAACATCATTCTCCACACCATACGCTTAATCCTTTGTTTACAGCAAGCCGGTGAGATTGACAACCTTACTGTTAAGTTGGGGCAACGTATTTTGATAGTGTTGTGCAGGTTCCACGTTGGCGCCGGAATCCCTGGTGTTGCGCCGCACTACACTCCTTCACCAACAACCTTCCCGTGGCCTTCATCTCCTACTGGTTCGATAATCTTGGTTTCTTACTGAGGGAAAACTTGCTGCTGTCTTGGGGTTCCCAACGGATGTGTGCTTCACGCGTTATCAGCCATCTACAACGCGACTACCCAAATCAGAATCCGGTTATGTCTGTTCGCGTTGCCGTGTGGATATACATGGATATGCCAGTGTCCTCTTGTCCATTTGGTTCGCACGGATTTGTTCCATGGCAGTCTCGACGAGTCCTGCTCGTGGCATACTTGAGCAAGTGCGGGAAAGTTCCCACCTATGGGAAACCGTTGTTCAAGGCACCCTTCCGCAAAGTTTCCCGCCATGACTACAGGCTTAAGAGCCCGTGTGCGTGGCCTCGTCGTCTCAAACCACTCGCAGGCGGTCTCCGTTCACTTCTTCCTTGTCCGGCGCCCTCTCCCCCTCCGCGTTAAGCGTAGCAGGCTACACACAACATGGATGAAGCTCAAGTTGGCTGCTCGCGAGCTGTTCCCGCTGACCGACGAGCAGCAACGTGAGGCGGGGTGCGTGGCGACGGCAAGAGTGGAGGCAGAGGACGCGGTGCAGGAGGAGGTAGACCAGGTCGCCGAGTAGGAGTAGGACAACGGCCAACGGGTGGTACGACACGTAATGACGCGCCCGCCATACTTGGTTGCCTACGCCTGCAAGATCCGCGTGCGACAGCAGTGGCAAGCTGTAACATCGCTGCCCCAATCGTACGTATCAACGGCCTGGTCTGCAGAACCTACATATCCATATCAGACACCCAGAGTGTCCAGTATCATCAACTCCGTGGCAGGGCAGACTCTCTGACCTACTGACCGCGTGTCACAGGCCGATCACTGGGTTGCCACCCTGTTTGTATGGGTCGGCGTATCTTTTGCTTGGCAGAGAGCCTCGACACGTCTCTGGACCTGGAGACACTCGAATGTACGCGCGACCCCATCTATCCCGAGTGGTGGTGCAAACATGCTATACTGGGGCATCCGTGTCCCTGCCTGAGGTTCTGGATGTACCACTTACTCTCGACACTGTACGCGCCACCACTTCATGTCCTATGTCGTTGCTATCCGTTGCCCTGCCATGCATCTTTGGTCTCTCTTTTCGTATTCACGAAATGCATACCCCATTTGAGATTTTTTGTTTTGTTTTTGGATTGAGGGACATGCTGCCATTGAGTTATTAGATCATCCTAGCAGATCCCTTAGAACATCGTCATGATACCTTCAAAACAACAACTAATTTAAGGTTTCGGGCAAAAAAACTATCCATACCAGATACGTCAAAACCACACGGCCCTCCCCTTTTTTAAGAGGATTGAAAACTCGGCACCCCAACCATCGGTGCCCTGTATTGGGAGGAAACCCTTGTTTCGAAGGACATTTTAGCCCACGCGCATCCATGTTGTCTCTGCCACCGCCACTCACCACCTTCGATTTGGCCACCCATTCTCGATTTCTTCCACCGAAAAATCACTAGCCGCTTGCCGCAACAATTTCCCACCCATGGTGAAAGTGCATTAATTCTCTATCCTGGTTGCTTTGTGTGTCTGTTGACAACTCGATTGATTTTACCCATGTGCTAAGTGTGTAGGTTTATTTGAATAGAAGCACAAGACGGGTGTCGACCCCTCAAAAGTGAAAGGATCGAACATAGCGTTTTCTAGTTTTTCTAATTTTTGTGCGTGTAGGTTCCCGTACTATCAAGTAGGGGTTCAACACTGGAAGGTTCCAGGGAAATTCGAATCACGCACACAAAACCATATGCATCTACATAACCCTCCCAAATTTTGGCGTGACAGAGCCCACAATTTCCAGTTGTTGTGTTTTTGCATGTGTGGAATATCCGGTACATAGCACACCGAAATACCTGGCCCTAAGGGCTAGAAGTTGTGAGGCAAATCAGCAACCCCAATATTTCCGAGACACGCCGAATGGTGCAGCTTTCACATGGGGGTGTGTGTGGTGGGGGGAGGATATTGGGAAGAGGTTCTAGCCGGAGATTTTTTTTGTCTCGTCCTAGGATAGAATAATATCAGGCCTTTGGGAGCTACCTTAAGCACCGGAATATCCAGCCCCTGGAATGTCCGGCCAAGACTATCTCCGGACATTCCAGCCCTTGCGAGACCCGCAACGTCTAAAAATTGTAGGGACCTATTAATAGCCCCCTTATTCCCCCAGGAGGCTGCTTGTTTTCCTCTATCCTCCATTACTCCTGAGCTAAAATCTTGGTGGATCTCACTCCCTAGCCAATAACTTTTGCTACCCTTTTGGTAATTGAGGGAGGATCTCTTGATCCACCTCTACACTAAAAGGATCCAATTGTCATTACATTGTGGAACTTGTTGATCTTATGGTTTCTTGGAAACCCAAACGAAAGAGGGCATCCCAGAATTTGATTCCCCAATCTTTTCGTAAATATTTTGGTAGCCACCTCGAAATGCACCGCATAGTGGAACGTGGACTCGCCTTTGTGGCTTGCTCACCAGAGAGTAGGGTGAGTTCTTCATGGAGTTGGTGGCCTTTGTGGCATCACACCTTTCTAACCTAGACATACCTCCCCTAGGAATTACATCTCACATCTTGTGTCTCCGATTGGCGGTTACCTCTTTCCTTTACCCTTGCTTGTACTCGTTCCTTTGTTATCCTTTGTGTTTGATTGTGCTTGTTCATTTAGGTTGCTCAACTAGTTGCCTTACTGAAGAACCTTAAATTTTTCAAGCCATTAAATTGAAAAAGGACAAATTTTTTGTAGCTCCTATTCACCCCTCTAGTCGCCATACTTGTAGTTTAATGCGGGAACTCTCCACTCGTATTTCATCGGATCATGTCTATGGTGGAAGTGGGCGCGACTCGCACCAACATGGTTCCCGCGGATGACTCCACACTTTGCAACAAATTAGGTGCATCGTCTATCTTGGTGGCCCAAATCGATAGCACCGGAGGAGAAGCCATCTGGACACTGATTTGGCTGCAGCTGACCGAATCGACTGCGTTGGTTGCTGGTTCCGCACCACGTTAATTTTTCTTTGATTATTTGCGTTTTAGATTGCTCCGGTGTGGCGATTTGATTTTTACATAGGATTTGCATGCATATTGTAGACAATTTCAAGCATGAGTCCGATTGCCCAATTATTTTTTGACTCATCGTCCTCGGACGATTTAAACATTGAGGAGTTGCTCGGAAATTGTGGTGATGCTCGCCGTGAAAGAGCCAGAGGATAGGAAGAACAAGAAGCGGCGAGGATCCACAGTCGACAATCATTGCATCCCTTAGAATCACGCTCAGACACAATATATATGGTCATGCAAGAATATTTCACCAAGATACCCACCTATCTAGCCCATCTTTTTCGTAGACGCTACTAAATGTGAAGAGAACGTTTTGTGAAGATTATTGAAGCTTATGAGGCCAATGCTCATATTTTACTCGCCGAAGTAACGCGCTGACCTAATTAGATTTAGTGCGTATTGAAAGATATCCGTAGCTATGAGAGTGATTACTAACTTGTATCATCACCAATCACATTGGCAAAGATACTACCATCGAGTGTGTGCGTAGGTTGACAGAGGTCATGATTTGGGTCTCTGATTCGGGTACCTTCGAGCTCTCCCAACTAAGAGGACACAAAGAGAATGATAACAATCAATGAGAAGCAAGGTTGGCCAGGCACGCTTGGTAGTATGAACCATGTGCAATGGAGGTGGAAGAACTACCCAAAGACATGACACAACGGTATTGCGGAAAGAGCTGTGATCCAAAAATTGTGTTTGAGGCATTGGCATCAAAGAACTTGTGGATTTGGCATTCTTTCATTGGATTGCCCGGTTCTCTCAGTGACATCAGCGTATTGAATAGGTATCATCTTTTCTAAAGGCTAGCTAGCGGTGATGCTCTAGCATGCAACAACAATGTTAATGTGCATTACTATAAAATGGGCTATTATCTTGCCGGTATATCCTTCATGTTCAACATTTGTGAAGACCATCTTAACTCCAACAACAAGGAAGCAAGCTAAATTTGCCATGGTACAAAGGACATGCCAAAAAGCCAGCAAGAGAGCTTTAGCTATTTTGCAAGCTCGGTTTGCTATTGTTCAATGTCATGGTTGTTTCTGGGACAAAAAAAAGCCTCAACAACCGTAGGACGACTAATGTGAGTCTCCCTAATATGATCGTCGAGGATGCGAAGGATTTGAATTTATAACTCTTCTATGACAATGGTAGTGCCGCCGTGTGAAGCCAACAAGAAATACATATCGTATCGGTAGATTGAAGACTTTGGCGCACACACACCTAGCAGTGTGGCTGAAGCTTGGTATGGGCAATAGTATCCCACTCATATTCATTTGATTTCATATTCATTCATTTATGATTTGAACCATTATTTACATTTTGTGTCTAACATGGGTATGTCTAATTGGGCTTAAGGTTTCACCCTGGTGCGTATTAGAAAAAAGCTCATGATGATGGAAGCCGAACCCCGCAAGACGAAGTTTGTCGAGTAAGGAAAGGCCGACTGCGGAGCCGACGTATTCTAAGTTAGACAAGTCACATATGTAAAGCGATCCGAACTGGACTCTGAGACCTAGCCTCCTATATAAAAGCTAGGCAAATCTTTGCTGTAAACCCTAGCTTGTTCTAGTTTACGATGCTTTAGTCTCATAACCAATTTGTCAGATAAGCATTGTTTGTCTGACCAATCGACGAAACCACCAACACACCAATTTTCCCTGAATCCTAAGTTCCATAGACATTGTCAAGGTGACCCCTCGTCAGTGGCATTCATTATTTTTAAAATTATTTGGATTTAAACTATTGATCAAATTTGGATTATTATTCTTTTGTGTGATGTTCAAAACATCCATATTTTATTTTATGTTGTTTTCATTTATTTATTTATTTTTATAAAAGAAGTGGTATTACTTAGAAAGTAAAAAAAGGGGGATAATTTCACTTGCCCGCCTCTGCGCCAAGTAATTCTTTTATCTTGGTTAAACACCAAGCATAGTTCTTATCATTGTGTTGACCTGAATGACTTCGATACTTTCTCCAACTCATATTATTTGATGCTAATATAGATGTATCTAGACACATTTTAGTTGTAGATATATCTATTTTAGCATCAAATAATATAAGTACTAAAAAGTAATAAATATAGCATGATTATGATACCACTGGATGTTACTACCCAGTGTAGAAATAGTATCATATACAAGTATTATATGCATAATACTACTAATACATGACATACTTATCATAATGACCAGCCTAACCTCGTCGTCGCCGGGCGCCGCCGCGCACTAGAATATGGCCAGTTCGGTGCACGGCCATGAATGAATGATCGCCTCTTTATCTTGAGCCGCGTGGGCCGGGTGCGCATGATCAGGGTGGGCTACTAGCTGCTAAAGCAGCCGCTCAACCCCCAAACCAGGACCAAAAACGGGAGCGCACACGCGCATTACTACTATACGGAGTATGTATCTGCGTATATCTCAACAGAATTTGGTATGGAGGATAGACAGATAGATCGAGCTGGGGGTACAACAACATTGCAACAGAACGGGTATCAGGATGCACACCTGTATGTGTTTTAGCGAAGCTTCCACTCACTCCGAGAGTACCCCACCGTGTTCCTAGATTGGGGTGCCTTTCATGAGCATCTTGGACCATGGACACCCCATACTGGATATGCCATCTTGATGTGAGTTCGTGCGTCAACCGGATCGGTTGCACGAGGTCCATCGTTGTGGAATATACTGTTGTGAGTTGTGATAAGATTTTATGGGCTACTCATGCATGATGCATCCATACTCACAACACTTACTAGTAGTAGGAAAAGGGAATTCACTCGAGTGGCAGGAGCATCACCCAGTTCATATATTAGGAAGTGGGAATTTGTTCAGGTGGCTCTCTCTCTCTCTCTGATCAAAACTATTATATGGGCTCCGCTCCTTCTGGTTAGGGCTTGCTTTCTGTTTCTGCTGCGGAGTGAGCTTCAATAAGTATTGCTCGTTCATTTTTTAACATCTCTTCGGATCTTTCATCATTGCTCTTTTATATTTCTTCATTCGTTATTGCTCGCTTTCTTAACAAGCTATACATTGTGCAGCATGCACTATCTACTATGTTGCTTATTCCAGAAAAGACGTGCAGTAGGGTTAGCTCTTCTGTTCTTCCCTAAACCCTAATTACCGTACTTATATATGCAACTTTTTCTTAATGTAGCAATGCCCGGTCTCTGCATCATACAACCTTTTATTAAATTATTGAGAGGTTCAGTGTTTACAATTTCTGGATTACAAAGGTAGAAACATGAATTAACCGCTTAAAAATAGCAAAGCGATACATGGTGTGTCTAATCATGCAATGATCCTAGAAACATGTGCCAGATGCACCGGTTGAACAATTTCAGCGCTACCGTTTTCAAACGGTTGCATCCAGTAGCCATTTCCTAATGCAGATATGAGCACATATGAATCCAATACAAAGCCAACGGGATGACCTGCAAGAAAAAGAACTTGGATCCGTTAAAAATAATATCATTGCGTATATTCCATAAAGACCAAGTGAAGCACATGCTCCCACTCGGATTTGCGCCTTATCTTTCTTATTGACCCCACGCAACTAGTTTCTGAACATATTCATCATACTAGTTGCATTATATTGAAAGTCACGTGAACAATATGTCAAATAATTTTAGCAAAAGGGAAATCAAAAAACAATGTCGATCGAATTGATTCATCCTGATTATAAAAACAATATTTCACATTACCATGTCAATTTTGCTTTGCAAGATTATCGTTAGGAGCACTTTTCAACGACATTGTTTTAAATTCCAAATGTATTTTCGGAGGTAAGGAGTATAGCCGTTCATATGATATCAATAATGGGTTTGGGTTGAGTACACGCCGGTGTTAGTGTGGTTCTGAACTCACATACTCCCTCCATTTTTATTTACCCTGCATTTTAGCTTTAGTTAAAGTCAAGAAATTTAAAGTTTGATCAAAGATGTAACAAAAAATATCAACATCCACAATTAAATATTTATATAATATTAAAGTACATTTGAAGATTATTCTAATAGTACCAATTTTATATTTTAGATATTAGTATGTTTTCATATATTTTTAATCAAGAAAGTTTGACTTTGACTAAACCTAGAATGCAGGGTAATTGTGAACGGAGGGAGTATGTATGCATGTTCACACATCACATAGAGGATCTTGTAGAATAAATCGTTGAAATGGACTAGACAAGGGTGACGTTGCAAGTATGGGTAACTTGTTTGTGCCATGATTATGACAGGCCATGCTGCAAACACACGATTGATACTTGATAGGTGTAGGCCCAACATCTAAACGAAAGCTCTGTTGCACCATAGACTCATTCTTGTGGGGTAATGCAGAGGGAAGCTGGCGGCAGAGCGGCGCAAATCGGTCCATGCTTTATATAATCTTCTCCTAATCTAATCATTAAAAGTACAAAAGGTATCAGGACCATATCCTTTTAGCCGCAGCTGCCCAATTAATTCTGGTTGCTTTCGTAGACTTCCACTTCATACATACACTGCTATATACTAAAACTCACGCCGCCGATGAACTTGCAAAAATGAAATCTCTGTTCAGAATTCAGAAGTGATGCGTCTTACGTGGTTTGCATATTGACGATCTGGTAAGCATTGCTGCAGTGGGCACGGCCGATTCTTCATCGGAGGTCCCCGTCTCATTGGTAGTAGCTTCCTCAAAAAGCATAAATTGTAAAAGGAGGTGCGATGTAGTATTTCACTTCCAGGTATCTGACATTATCCTATCTAAATAGCTATGCGAGCTTAGGTTCTAACGCGTGCACACTACATTTTACAACTAACAGAAAAACAAAGACAGCACCGTCGAAAGTTATTTTTTTGAAAGGGGAGCACCGTCGAAAGTTACAACTATACATATAGTAACTTCGTTCCTAAACAAGGAAAGACGTTCAGTTTTGGTCCCTCAACTACAATTGGGTTTCGTTTTGCTGATGGGCAGATTTGATTCTTGAGGCCTGTCAAAGCGGTATATGATCGGTGATGTGGTGATGTTTTCAAACACATGGCAGCCAAGTCAGAAAACAAATACTAAAGATGAAACTAAAACTTGACTCACAAATAAAAACTGGAAAATCATTAGAATTCAAGAAAAAGTAGCTCTATATTAAAATATTTTTTTAAAATTCTTTAGCATTAGGGCACGTTGACATGTGGTATCCTCCCGAGAATGGCCAATGAACCGCCCGTCCAGCCCGCAACTATCAACCACATAGGCTTTGACCGATGACCATCTGCTGCCGTGAGGGGAGAGCATGAAGCAAAGGGGGGATTTGGAATGAGCATAATTCGAGAACCTTCAAGAATGTGGGCACCATGCGCACCATCATCTTCGATATAATCAAGTCGAAAGCTAGAAATTAGGTTGTTGTGAGTGCTAAGCACTTGGGTCTTTTAATAGCGAGAGAGTCGACATTTGTTGCCCTTGGTGGGGTTGTAACACTGATCTCGATTCTCTAACTTCTTCTCTATTACTAAATTAAGGCAAAAAAAATTGCCTTCCTTTCAAAAAAATGAGGACGAGTTTTATTGTGGCAAGATTGCCAACCGCAGCCCGTGTCGCCCTATAGAGGACGCGAGGCTCTTGAAATTTCCAATTTTGAATAAATGTTCATTTTTGTGAAAACTCTATTTCCCTCCATATCTAGTATACTCTTCAGGATTTTCTCGATGTAATCCGTCTCAAAATCATTTTCTTACATACGTAATGTATGTAAAATGAGCGTACAACACCTCAGCTCAAAGTGAGAGGTGTGTGTAATTTATATGAGCAGTAATACCATAACCATATTAATCGTAAAATATAAATGTTTGGAAATCTAATCATCTATGCTGGCTAATTAATTAAGCTTTAGAGATTATGATGGTACTACTACGTGTAAATTATGTAAAGCTACCACATTTGTGGCTAGGTTAGCAGGTCACTACCTATTTTGTTAATTTTTTAAAACTACCGCTTCTAGGGAGTGGCGTCACAAATCGCACTAATTTCAGTTTAATTTCATTTTGACGGCTTTCTTAACACGCCCAACTGTCAGGGCTAACGTGGCAGCACGCATGGAAGAGGAGCTGAGATGGACATGAGGCCCACACATCTTTCTCCCATCTCACCTTTTCCTCTCTCTCTCTCTCTCTCTCTCTCTCTCTCTCTCTCTCTCTCTCTCTCTCTCTCTCTCTCTCTCCAGCGAGATCCTCCCTCTTATCTCCCACACTCTTACCTACGCCGTTGCATCTTCCCAACACAAGCCAAGCTATGGGCGAGCCCGTGCGCTCCATCTCCATCTTCCTCTCTCTGCCGCGACCTTCATCCTCTCGTCTCCCTCATTAGCTGTGCCGCCCCGCGCCAAGATCTGATCCCCTCCGCTGCGTGTCCTCAGGGGGCTTTGGATCCTAGCCATGGAAGGATTGTGGCGTCACCGCCGCCGCAGGGTGGGAACCATGCGGAGACGTGTCCGTCTGTGCTCTGGATCACCGATTCATCGGCCAGGGACATGAAGAAGTCCCCCATCTCGCTGCCCTAAGATTATGTAGGTGGAGTGGTAGCAACGACTCGACCCCGACAAGACCCACCTCGACGAGGAGGCGACACAGGAGTTTGCCTAGCGGTGGGTGGACAACCATCGGGTTTTGTATGGCGATCAATTGAACCATGGAGGCCTCCTGCTCCCACCCCGGTGAAAATCGTCCCCAGTGAGTTCGCCAATGGCCGGATCTCAAAGGTACCCAACAATCACTCTACAAGCCAACGGTGCAATCACTCTACAGGCCAACGGTGAATACAGAGGGGTCGCGCTGTCGACATTGTCCCCGTCATGTGCTTTTCTTGTATCCGCCGAACGAACAAGAAGACCAACAGTCAAGTGGGGCCCGTATTTCCACCTCGTTGTAGGAACCATTTGAGTTACCATGTCAGCCCTGACAGATTGGCCCTACTAATCAGCAAAGCTGTCAAAATGCGTTTAAATGGGAATCGGTGCGATATGTGATACCAAGCCCCAGAACCAGTACGTCTTTTCCTCCCGTCTCTCCTCTCAGCCGCCTCAACCCTAGCCGCCTCCAGTTCATCCTCCTCCATAGATTGGTTCCCCCTCCTCCGGTCGGCTTCGCCGGTGTTGGGAGGAGTGGGGAACCCGATCTATGCGTGAAGTTTTGAATAAAAGTATTGTTTTCATTAGATTATGTTAGGATTTTGGTAGCCGCCTTCTTGTTGGTTTCCCCTCAATGGAGATGGCATCGTCTGCAATAAGTGATCTTTGGCCTTTCGTTCGGCGACGAGATCTTCTTCCCGACGTCAAGGGTGGTGTTGAACAATCATAATTTTCTAGGTATGGGTCTTCGGATCTTGCTTCGCCAGATCGATTTTGGATCTTTTGTCTTTGTTGCCGCGATCTTGCTTCGGATTATCCTCGCAGTTTTTATCCCGGCTGCTACGTCCTCGACAATGGTGATTCGTACTCTCGGCTCTCCATCGACGATGATAAAGCTAGTCGGTTATTATTCCCTGACATACTGGTGTTGGTACTCTTGCCGATGTTGTATGACTGCTTTAATGGTTACGTGCGTGCACGCAGCCTTGGCATTGCGGCTCAAAAAATTATGGGAGAACTTTCGTCGGTATCTACAGGTTTATGGTTCGTTATCTATCTTTGGTTGCCTTCAGAAGAGCACAAGATTGTGTTCTGGAAGAAGAAAGAAATTGAAGACCTCGAAGATTTGTTACTATCTTTTAGACTTTATTTTGTAATCGTTGGAGTCAGTTTATGTATCTCTACCATGTACTATTTGTTGCTATAAATATATGTGGTATTGATTGTAAAAAAAAACCCCAGAATCACTAATAATATGGATTTTTTTGTGTGTAACTACTCTATTGCTACGAGCAATGTCAACCACAGAACTATCGCTGGAGGCTACGCTTCGATCTGAAATGAACAAACACACGTGCAGCCAGTTACATTCCATCGCCCGATTGAAATGACTGAAGTACATGAGCACTGCTAATTAAGGGTGTGTTCGGTTTGGGGATGGGGTGGAACGGAATGGAACTGTTCCGCACCCAGAGCCCGTTCCTGCGTTCGGTTGCAAACTGGAATGAAATGAAGTGGTTCCTCCAAAAGGAATATTCCCTCTAGATGCGGAATGAAGTGGTTCCTCCGATTCGGCCGGACGAGGTGGAACGGGTGACTGTCACACGCTGATTAATTAAGTTTAGCAATAATTAATTAAGTTTAGCACTACTTAATCAAGTTTAGCAAATAATTAATTGAGTTTAGACTAATTAATCGGATGACTATCTCACCGGTTCCATTCCATTCTCATCCCATTCCAAAACCGAACACAGGGATGGAACTGTTCCGTGACAATTTTTTTATTCAAACCGAACACAGAGATGGAACGGTTCCGTGCCAGTGGAATGGAATGGTTCCATTACATTCCACCCCATTCCCAAACCCAACACACCCTAAGCCGACTCTCATGTCAAAAAAAAAAAAAAAATCCCCCGACTCCTCGCATCAGCTCCAGCACGCACACGTCAAATCAAGCACGACGCATGCTCGTTCATGTCCAGACTCCAGTCCAGATCATCATCATCACCGGCGCCCGCGTGGAATTTGCCGTGTCGACACACAAACTCCCCTGCGCCACCACTACCACGTTCTATTCGACCAACGGGAAACCGATCGGCCCTATCGTTCTGCGTGCAACGTTGTACTCCATTCGTGTTCTTGTTCATGTGGTCTTCGTTGTTGATCCTTGATCTGATCTGTCCCCACAAACTTGAGGCAACCACCTGCACAAAAGTTTCTTCAGTAAGCGCATGATGGTTACCCACGTAAGTAGGAGTACTACTCAACAACACCAAGTTCAAGCAATGATTTATACATGCATCGCATCATCATTGGGATGTGTCGGAATCTCGACCATCGAAATATCGCGGAAGATGGCATCATAGCCATCCATCCGATAGTGCAAAACGTGCTTTTAGGACCCCTATGGTACATTGATGGTATTTTCCGTGTGCGGTGCATGGCAACACTGCCGCCTAATAATTTCAACCATGTGCGCACTGTCCATGCAGCGCCGATGAAGATACAACACAACCTAGAAATGCTTTCACGACTATAATAGTAAATTCGTAGGCGCTCCAACCCTGAATAAGCGTCAGCGTATACAACAAAAGTGTCAAATTGTTGAGGCAGAGAAGCCATGACCAGGTGAACAAGAAGTGCAGACTTCAACTCCAGATCATCATTTATGGGCTTCAGCTTTGCAGCCATGTTGGTCATCCTGAGGATGTGCTCCCTGATTCCATGTGCACCTCCAGTGTACTTCTCTGTTACCAGCTGCTTCAGCAACTGGGTAGCCTATATCTTTGAAGAACTAGTGAACTGGCTCTTTATCTTTTCTAAGTACTCCCTAACGGAAGCACATTCTGCAATTGAGCCTACGATGGGGTTCTCAATTATATTCTTTATAAATGCCATGCACTTTTTATTGGCTGTCAGCCATTTTTGGTTCTCTAAAGTGTATGCCATCTCCACAAGAGCATGGTATCTTTTCTTTTTGTCCCATGCATCATCAGTATCATTGTCATCTCTGACAGGATCGGCAGACTTTGTGGGTTGTGGTGTTTCGAGCACCCAGTCAACCTCAGCACATACAAATAAAAAATCTACCATCTTCCTCCACTCATTGTAGTTGTCCCCTCTGAAGGTGGGAACATCCTTGATGCAGCTCATCAAGTAATACCCTCCTGAAAACCACAGATAAGTGAGAATAGTACAACAATTGCATATTATAATCCAACGTTGGTCTGAATTAAGACATGCAACTGTTAGTGCAATTAAAACTATATCACCGTTGGGTAGAAAATAGAGATAAATGCGCATATCATTGCAACAAAACATGATCATGCCATTAATAATGTTGGACATAAATGACAGAATCATAATTTTTTCACCAATCACTTTTAATCATCACTTTTGCATTTTTCAAATTAAAAATGCACCTTTAACTATTTGCAGCGAAAACTTTGAATTCAAACTTTAAACTTTTCAGAGGCATAAACTTTCACTTTTTAATTCCTGAACAAATATTTCGTTGGTCATATTTATTCAGAAAAAAACTAGACAAAAATATGCCAAAAAATAGCTAAAAAATGCCTTAAAATGCCTCTGAAAAATCAAAAAACAGAAAAACTGTGCAGGGCCCAAAACTCATCGCGTGGCCCACAGCCCACGCGAGCGAGGAAACTTTGCGCCTTGCTTGAGCGCTTTAGCTTTCGGCTTGCTGGCTCATGGCCCACAACCCGTTAGTAGCCCACGGCCTGCTACCGCCAGCGAGAGACAACGCTGGCCGTCCGATGAATCGGACGGTTACACGCGCTTGTCGCTCGGTACTTAAGCGGCCAAAACCCTAACCCCAGGTCATCCTCCCCGAGCACCCTCTATGCTCTCTCTCTCTAGCGGTGGCGCCGTCGGGCTGCTGATCGCGCTCGCGCGGCCAAGAACACCGGCGATGAGCGGAGAGCAGAGTGCTTCCGCCGCCTATCCATCCACCTACCTCCTCCAGTACCTCAACCGACAGCGGAAGTAGACGCGTAGAGAAGACCCGACGCCCCTCTATCCCCGTGGCCGACGCGTGCGAGCACCCCGAAGGTGAAAGCACCGCCGTCAACTGGCTCAGCGACGTGCCCTTTGCTGGCGACCAAGAGCAGCATCCGAAGCAGCTGGTAACAGCGGCGGCGCACGGTAAGGATTTTACCCCGTATGGTTAGGGTTCTTCCTCCGCCGACTCGGCTTGCCGATGGGTGTTGGATGGAGAGGATCATGCGCGGCCAGTGGCGGCGCAACTTTGCTAGCGTGCCTGGGAGCCTCGATTGTTTTCGATTTCCTTTCTTTGTCATTTTTCCCTTCTAGGTTTCGATCTAGGGTTAGGGTTTGGGATCAACTAGGGTTTTGAAACTTTGTCGATTTTATTTTGCTTTTGCTTTCCCGAAATAAAAGATCTACAAACTAGTTGCGGCTCTGATACCAATGTTAACTCGCGTTGATCATCTAGTGTAGATCTTATGCGGGTACAATTATCTCTGTATAGTAATGTGTTGGTACTGTGCGTGAGAGAGAGAACGAGAGAGACAGAGGGACATACCTTCTCCATGTGAGGAGGAACCAGATGGATTCATCATGGTGGCGCCGATGGTGGTGTGGGAGACGCATTGGCGGCGGTGCGGAGCTTCCCGTCGGCCTGCGCTAAAACGTAGATCGGTAGGGATGTCGATGGGAGCTTGGGCGCACGATCAACCTCATAATTTGTGCAGCCGGCCCCCACCTCTCTATGTAGCGCGGCGACAGGGGCCCATCAACCAGTGAACGTTTGGGCACCCCCGATCAGGGTGCGGTCAAAGGGCACGTCGAGCCGTTGGGCTCGTACGCGGTGGAGATCAACCTAACACTCCTATCGCAAATGATCCCCAGACTTTCCATTGTAAGAGAACTTTTTGTGATATTTTCTTGAATGACTCCGTCTCGTTTTCGTCTACCCATCCCAAACGCTAATAAATTGAAAGTCGTGTGTAGAACTTTCCCAAGCTTGTCTCCTGTTATTCCATCAACCCATGTAGCCTCTTAGCCTTCCTCCCATGTGCCACATACTCGTCGCCGACAACTTGGTTTCCTGGGCCGCGCTACATAAAGCCCCCTGCCACCACCCTATTGACACACACCACCACTGCGGTGGACACATAACACTTCGACATGGTTCTCAGGAAGGTGATCGCTCGCCTCTCTTGCGCCTAGGAGTGCAATGTCGCCATGTTGAGAAGGAGCCTCGGATGGAAGAGGAGGGACAAGCATCTCCGGTCAAGGAGGCAGAGCAGTCCGTCCCGCCAACTGACCTCCAAGCCTGCTACTCCCCCTCATACTCCAGCTAGTCCTCTGACGATGACGAAGGGGAAAGAAATTTGGAGGACGATGAAAATCGCACATGCCTTTTCTTAAACGGAAACTTTTGGTGATGACAAATACCACACACATATTGTATCACAAATATTAAATCTACAGAAAATCGTTTGTGAATATTTTGGTCGTAAAATATTCCCTTAAATTTACCATTTTCGTTCGAAATGTGAACTCAAAAGCTTCACACCATTTATATCCTTGCTTATAAAATGTGCCGCTCCCTCTTCCCACCAACGGCCTCCCAAGATCTCTACCATGAGTTCCCACGAATCCAATCTAGGTTGCATCGACCTTGTGTCGTCAGATGCGTAGGACGAGCATTCCTCACAGCACAACAGTGCTGGGCGAAGTAGCATCGACCTCGCGGGGTCTTACTCTAAGGAGGAGGAGTAAGCCCCAGAGCAGGAGGACCACACTATAGAGGACGATGTGCTGGCCGGGGTGCAGGAGAAGGAATTGTAGGAGCATATATATGGTGATAGGGGAGTCCATCGCGTCGGCGTGGTGTGATGAAGAAACTAAGAATCACGTTGTGGAGGACTCCTTCGAGACTCTCCACAAGGAACGTCTGCGTGCATGGTTGGGCGCCAAGAAGGAAGGTAAGAAGGCCAGCCGTGCAACGATTGTTCCACAATTTCCCGCCGACAAGGTTGCAGAGCTGTGGATGACTGCACTCGCAAGGCGCAGGGCCGCCTGGGAAACAAAGGCATCAGGCTATAGCGATTAGTTCGCCAACGATATCGAGGTATCATGCTCCAGAGAGGGCTACGTATGTATGTATGTATGTAATGTGAAGTTATTAGGCTACAACTTGCAGAGTATGGTTATTTACAATTTTATTTGGGCCTATATATGTATGTAATGTGAAGCTAAAGCATGTCTTTTGGTAACAGGAACGACAATGTTTGATTGGTGTCAATCCAAAAGATACCCAAACATAATTGACCGTCTTTTGTAAAAGGAAGGGAAACAATGTTAGATTAACTGGTTTCATTTCGGCTAAGTCCAAATATATTATGAACTCTTCTTCAAGATGAACTATGTGCGATGTGCATATATTTGCTCCCTTTTAGGCTCAAATAGTTGTGGACGAGGAAGACAAATATTGCAGGTTGATACGTCTCCAACGTATCTATAATTTCTGATGTTCCATGCTTGTTTTATGACAATACCTACATGTTTTGTTCACAGTTTATGATGATTTTATGCGTTTTTCGGAACTAACCTATTGACGAGATGCCGAAGTGCCGGTTCTCGTTTTCTGCTGTTTTTGGTTTCAGAAATCCTAGTAAGGAAATATTCTCTGAATTGGACGAAATCAACGCCCGGAACCTTATTTTTCCCGGAAGCTTCCGAGAGAGCCGAGTGGGACCGGAGGGGAGCCACAGGGGCCCCACACATGGTGGCGGCGCGGCCTGGGGGGCGCCCCCCTACTGTGAGGGGGCCCCGTGGCCCTTCCGGCTCCTACTCTTCGCCTATTTAAGCCGTCCTGACCTAAATCCTCGACACGGATTGACGAAACACCAGAAAGCCTTCCAGAGCCGCCGCCATCGCGAAACTCCAATTCGGGGGACAGAAGTCTTTGTTCCGGCACCCTGCCGGGACGGGGAATTGCCCCCGGAAGGCATCTCCATCGTCACCACCGCCATCTCCATCGACGCTGCTGTCTCCTATGATGAGGAGGGAGTAGTTCTCCCCCGAGGCTAAGGGATGTACCGGTAGCTATGTGGTTAATCTCTCTCCCATGTACTTCAATACAATGATCTCATGAGCTGCCTTACATGATTGAGATCCATATGATGAGCTTTGTAATCTAGATGTCGTTATGCTATTCAAGTGGATTTTACTTATGTGATCTCCGGAGACTCCTTGTCCCACGTGTGTAAAGGTGACGAGTGTGTGCACCGTGTGGGTCTCTTAGGCTATATTTCACGAATACTTATTCACTGAGTTATGATTTGAGTTGGATGTCTCTATGAAATTGTGGTGTGTTAGTAGCTCCTAGGAATGCTCACAGTGACAGCGTGGGGTGTTTATTAGTACTTGGGAATACATCTTTAAGGTTTGACTACATGATGAATTAGTGTTCGTTATCTTGCCAAAGAGTAATTCAGAATCGCATAGTGAAGTGCTTATTTATATTCCTTTATGATTGCAATATTGAGAGTGTCTACTAGTGAAAGTATGATCCCTAGGCGTTGTTTCTAAGCATTGAAACACCGTTTCCATCAAGTTCCGTTGCATGTTTACTCGCTGCCATATTTTATTCAGATTGTTATTACCACTCATATTCATCTATATTACTTGTATTTTACTATCTCTTCGCCGAACTAGTGCACCTATACATCTGACAAGTGTATTAGGTGTGTTGGGGACACAAGAGACTTCTTGTATCGTGATTGTAGGGTTGCTTGAAAGGGATATCTTTGTCCTCTACCTCCCTGAGTTCGATAAACCTTGGGTGATTCACTTAAGGGAAACTTGTCTGCCGTTCTACAAACCTCTCGCTCTTGGAGGCCCAACACTGTCTACGGGAATAGAAGCGTGCGTAGACATCAAGCTATTTTCTCGGCGCCGTTGCCGGGGAGGTAAGGTAAAAGGTATTCACATCCTTCGACTACTAAGCTATTTCCTAGCACTGTTGCCGGTGTGTGAGTGCTCGAAGCTATTTCCTTTAGATCCTGCAATTGCATCTTTTTGTTTCTTTTTTTTTTATTTTTCACTAGTTAGGCATAATGGAAAACAACAGTGAGCTTTTTAATCTATTTCCTGAGTTAAGACATGAATTGTTTGATGAGAAAATTAAAAAACCTATGGAACCTTATCTGCATGATAGTAACAATGTTATTGGTATGAATGCAATTACTGCTAATGCTATGGAAAAGTCTAAGCTTGGGGAAGCTAGTTTATATAAAAATAATCTTTTTTGCTCCTCAGCTTTGGAAGAAATATTTTTCTCTGATAATGCTTTATCTCCCATATGCGATAACTTTAATGATGCTTCTGATATTTTAAATCCACCCGCTGAAAGTATTCCATATAAAATACCTATGAAAATTATTGAACATGTTATGGATAACCGCTATGAAGGGGATGGAACTGTCCATCCTGGAGATCATTTACTGTTTTTGCATGAATTATGCGGGTTATCCAAGTGTGCAGGTATCTCTATGGATGAGGTTAGGAAGAAATTATTCTCTACATCGCTGTCTGGTAAAGCGACGCATTGTTATAAATTGCTGAAGAATGGGGATTCTCTTGATTGGAAGGATATTGTGCCTATATTTTACTCTAAATTCTATCCTCCAAGTGAATTCACAAAGACCGGAACCGCATATATAATTTCTGGCATCATGATGGAGAGAGTATTGCCCAAGCATGGGGGAGATTGAAGTCTTTAATGCTCAAATGCCCCATTCATGAGCTTCCTGGTAATATCATCATTGATAATTTCTATGCAAGACTTTCTTTTCAAGATAAAACCTTGCTGGATACTACTTGTTCTGGATCATTTACATGCAATGAAGAAGAGTTTAAAAGGGACCTTCTTGATCGGATTCAGGAGAATACTGAAGGATGGGAGAACAACAAAGGTAAAGAGTCGAGTATAAATTATGGTTATGAATGCATTGAAACTTTTATGGATACTCGATAAAATTCGAAATATGAGTTCTACTTATGGTCTTGACTCTCAAGTTGTTGCAAATCTTTATAAAGCTTTTGCCTCTCATTTTGAATTGCCTAGGAAGAATTTTGATAAGTATCATGAAACTTTTAAAGACGCTTGCATGAAGGATGAAATTGTTATTAATGATTGCAATAAGCATGCCCAAACTTCTGAAAATACTATTTCTTATAAGCATGTTAATTTTTGTGGAATGCATAGACCTTGTGGAATTAATCAAATCGAAGATGAATATTGTATCCATCATGGGAATGAAAAAACTAGAAAGTGGTCTAGAGCTCTAGATGATCATGGTAAAAAAGTTTGTGCCCTCTATCCTTTTATTTGTGAACTTTGCCATAGAGTGGGTCATTTTAATTTTCAATGCTCCTCCAATGATAATTCGAACCCCATGGGTGCTGCAAATTTGTATTGTGATGATGAAATTACTCCTAATCAGCATGACGAACTTACTTTATTTTTGTGGTGTGGAGAGTTATCAAGAAAAATCTCTTTGTTACATATGAGTGATCTTGATATTGATGATGTCCTGCATGGGTGTCTTTCTTATTGCATTGATAATTGCCATACAAATACTTACATACAAAATATTTTAGAAGATGACACTTTTCCAAAATATGATAGGACCGCTGTGTGTTTTGAACTTATTAATGAAAAGGAGGAATCCTCCCAAGTTTCTTCAACTGTTTCTGGAAATAAATCAGGTTATGTGGAGGAGCCCCTGATACGTCCCAAACGCATCTATAATTTCTTATGTTCCATGCTACTTTTATGATGATACTCACATGTTTTATACACATTATGTGTCATTATTATGCATTTTCCGGCACTAACCTATTGACGAGATGCCGAAGAGCCAGTTGCTGTTTTCTGCTGTTTTTGGTTTTAGAAATCCTAGTAAGGAAATATTATCGGAATTGGACGAAATCAATGCCCAGGGTCCTATTTTTGCACGAAGCTTCCAGAAGACTGGAGGGAAGACGAAGTGGGGACACGGGGCGCCGCCACACTAGGGCGGCGCGACCTAAGGGGGGCCCGCGCGGCCCTAGCGTGTGGGGCCCCCGTGACTCTCCCGACTCCGCCCTTCCGCCTACTTAAAGCCTCCATCGCGAAACCCCCGATGCACCGAGAGCCACGATACGGAAAACCTTCCGGAGACGCCGCCGCCGCCAATCCCATCTCGGGGGATTCAGGAGATCGCCTCCGGCACCCTGCCGGAGAGGGGAATCATCTCCCGGAGGTCTCTTCATCGCCATGATCGCCTCCGGATCGATGTGTGAGTAGTCCACCCCTGGACTATGGGTCCATAGCAGTAGCTACATGGTTGTCTTCTCCTCATTGTGCTATCATGTTAGATCTTGTGAGCTGCCTATCATGATCAAGATCATCTATTTGTAATCCTACATGTTGTGTTTGTTGGGATCCGATGAATATTGAATACTATGTCAAGTTGATTATCAATCTATCATATATGTTATTTATGTTCTTGCATGCTCTCCGTTGCTAGTAGAGGCTCGGCCAAGTTGATACTTGTGACTCCAAGAGGGAGTATTTATGCTCGATAGTTGGTTCATGCCTCCATTAAATGCGGGACGATGACGAGAAAGTTCTAAGGTTGTGGATGTGCTTGTTGCCACTAGGGATAAAACATCGATGCTTTGTCTAAGGATATCCGTGTTGATTACATTACACACCATACTTAATGCAATTGTCTCGCTGTTTACAACTTAATACTCGGAAGGGGTTCGGATGATAACTCTGAAAGTGGACTTTTTAGGCATAGATGCATGTCTGGATAGCGGTCTATGTACTTTGTCGTAATGCCCTGATTGAATCTCATAGTACTCATCATGATATATGTATGTGCATTGTTATGCCTTCTTTATTTATCAATTGCCCAACTGTAATTTGTTCACCCAACATCTCGCTATCTTATGGGAGAGACACCGCTAGTGAACTGTGGACCCCGGTCCTACTCTTTACATCCGAAATACAAACTGCTGCAATTGTTCTTTACTTGTTCTTCGCAAACAACCATCATCATCCACACTATACTTCTAATCCTTTGTTTACAGCAAGCCGGTGAGATTGACAACCTCGCTGTTACGTTGGGGCAAAGTTCTGTGATTGTGTTGTGCAGCTTCCACATTGGCGCCGGAATCCCTGGTGTTGCGCCGCACTACACTCCGCCACCAACAACCTTCAACATGCTTCTTGACTCCTACTGGTTCGATAAACCTTGGTTTCTTACTGAGGGAAACTTGCTGTTGTACGCATCACACCTTCCACTTGGGGTTCCCAACGGGCGTGTGCTTTACGCGTCATCAAGCTAAATTTCTGGCGCCGTTGCCGGGGAGATCAAGACACACTGCAAGGGGAGTATTCCACTTCCAATTTCTTTACTTTGTTTTTGTCTTGCTTTATTTTATTTACTACTTTGTTTGCTGCATTATATCAAAACACAAAAAAAATTGTTGCTAGCTTTACTTTATTTACTGTCTTGTTCTCTATATCAAAAACACAAAAAAAAATTAGTTACTTGCATTTACTTTATTTAGTTTGCTTTATTTACTACTGCTAAAATGGGTACTGTTCAGAATACTAAGTTGTGTGATTTCACTAGCACAAATAATAATGATTTCTTATGCACACCTATTGCTCCACCTGCTACTACAGCAGAATTCTTTGAAATTAAACCTGCCTTACTGAATCTTGTTATGAAAGAGCAATTTTCTGGTGTTAGTTCTGATGATGCTGCTGTCCATCTTAACAATTTTGTTGAACTATGTGAAATGAAAAAGTATAAGGATGTAGATGGTGACATTATAAAATTAAAATTGTTTCCTTTCTCCTTAAGAGGAAGAGCTAAAGAATGGTTGCTATCTCTGCCTAGAAATAGTATTGATTCATGGACTAAATGTAAGGATGCTTTTATTGGTAGATGATGACCCACAAGTATAGGGGGTGTATCGTAGTACTTTCGATAAATAAGAGTGTCGAACCCAACGAGGAGCAGAAGGTGTTGACAAGCAGTTTCGATGAAGGATTCACTGTAAATGCTCACAGACAAGTATTCAGGGGGTTTTGATATAGCAGATGAAATAAGTACAAGTAAGTAAAGTGCGAGAGAAATAATTGCAGCGAGTGGCCCAATCCTTTTTAGCACAAAGGACAAGCCGGTTTGTTTACTTATAATGACCCAACGTTCTCGAGGACACACGGGATTTTAGTCTAGTGCTTTCGCTACATACAACTGATTAATCTTCATTGTTTTGATAAGTGTTGTGTGGGTGAACCTATGCTAATGTACCGCCCTTCCTAGGACTAATACATACTTGTGATTATACCCCTTGCAAGCATCCGCAACTACAAGAAAGTAATTAAGATAAATCTAACCACAGCCTTAAACTCCGAGATCCCGCGATCCCTCCTCGCATCGATATACCAACGGGGGTTTAGGTTTCGTCACTCCGGCAACCCCGCAATTGGCAAACGAGTACAAGATGCATTCCCCTAGGCCCATAAATGGTGAAGTGTCGTGTAGTCGACGTTCACACGACACCACTAGAAGAATAACACCACAACTTAAATATCATAACATTGAATATTACTCAACCATAGTTCACTACTAACATTTAGACTTCACCCATGTCCTCAAGAACTAAACGAACTACTCACGAGACATCATATGGAACATGATCGGAGGTGATATGATGATGAATAACAATCTGAACATAAACCTTGGTTCAATGGTTTCACTCAATAGCATCAATAACAAGTAGAAATCAATACCGGGAGAGTTTCTCCTATCAAACAATCAAGATCAAACCCAAATTGCTACAGCGGTGACGATGTCCAGCGGTGGAGATGGCGGTGATGATGGTGGAGATGATGATGATGGTGATGGAGATGATGTCCAGCTCGATGGCGGTGACGATGGCGTCGATTTCCCCCTCCGGGAGGGAATTTCCCCGGCGGATTCCTGCCCGCCGGAGAGCTCTTTTCTCTCTGGTCTTCTCCGACCCGCAGAGGCGGCTGTAACCCTTCGTGAGGATTCCTCTGTGGCTTAGGTCTTCGGGACGAAGGGTTTCGCGAAGAAAAGGAGGCGAAAGGAGGCCGTAGGGGCCCCACACCACATGGTGGCGCGGCCAAGCCATGGGCCGCGCCGCCCTATGGTGTGGGCCCACCTTGGGTCCAGCTGGCTCCCCCTTCTGGCTTCCTTCGTCATCTGGAAAAATAGGATTTTTGGTAAAGTTTCCTTCCGCAGTTGATCTTCCGAAATATTGCATCCTGACGGTGCTTTTTCCAGACAGAATCTCGGCTCCGGTGCGCGATCTCCAAATAGTCATGAAACATGCAAAATAGATGAAATAACATAAGTATTGTGTCCCAATATGAAATATATCAATGAATAACGAGCAAATTATGATATAAAATAGTGATGCAAATTGGACGTATCAACTCCCCCAAGCTTAGACTTCGCTTGTCCCCAAGCGAAACCGAACTCGGTAAACAGGACCACATGTTTATGGAGTGAAGAGTCGATAAACAAAATACGGACAAGAAGCATCATATTCATTCACACAAGACATTATAATAAACAACTTCCTCATATAACTCAACTTGAAACAAGTATAAGGTAATCACAAATAAAGGTGCATAAGAAATCATAATTGGTGATGGCAAACTTTGTTCTTGGTCAGAGAACAGTTAACAGATTATACTTTATCTGTTGAGCAGCGCTCTCATATTAAGGCTTATGGTAAACTTGCATATTGATGACTTTCAAAGCTATATTCATTCAGGTAAAACTAGTACTAAACAAGAAAGAGTAAAGACATGATGAAGCAAATCACAATATAATAGTTTGATCACAACAACTCAAATGCTTGCTTGAGATGGAGGGAAATAGGTTTACCGACTCAACATAAAGTAAAAGACAGGCCCTTCGCAGAGGGAAGCAGGGATTAAATCATGTGCTAGAGCTTTTTCAGTTTTGAAATCATATAAAGAGAATAAAAGTAAAGTTTTGAGAGGTGTTTGTCGTTGTCAACGACCGGTAGCGGGTACTCTAACCCCCTTGCCAAACAGACCTCCAAAGAGCGGCTCCCATGAAGGACGTTATCTCTACCAGCAAGGTAGATCATCCCTCTTCTCTTTTGTTTACACATGTATCTTAGGTTATTTAAGGATGACACTCCCCCCAACCTTTGCTTACACAAGCCATGGCTAACCGAATCCCCGGGTGCCTTCCAACAATATCATACCATGGAGGAGTGTCTATTGCCAAATTAAGTTGCTTACTGATGAATCAGGGCAAAACATGTAAAGAGAATTATTAATGAAAGTTGATTAATTGGGGCTGGGAACCCCGTTGCCAGCTCTTATTGCAAAATTATAGGATAAGTGGATGAAGCCACTAGTCCATTAGTGGAGGCTGCCTAACAAGACTGAAAGATAAAACACCACATACTTCCTCATGAGCTTTAAAACATTGACACAAATAAGAAGTAATAAATTTTGAATTGTTTAAAGGTAGCACATGAAGTATTTACTTGGAATGGCAGAAAATACCATGCAGTAGGTAGATATGGTGGACACAAATGGCATAGGTTTGGGTTCAGGTTTGGATGCACGAGAAGTATTCCCTCTCAGTACAGATCTTTGGCTAGCAAGGTTAATTAGCAAGCATAGGAGTTGAGGGAAACAAACAAATATACATGTAATAGAAACAATCATGCATCTTACTTGTAAGCACAAACAGTTTTAACTCTAGAATACTAAGCTAAGAACTGATAAGGATGATAATAATATCTTCTACATGTATTTCCTCTATTCTTCTTGAACTCAAAGTGTTGTTACTATTGACCATTGCTAAGTTTGCCAAAACCAAATAGATTTACTCAATACTCCCAAAGTGGTACCAATACTAAAATCAAGATCAATCATATAGTAGAAATTGCAAACTAAAATAAGGTGTGCAATATGTAAATGATAAGACTTCTCATTAATATTCCATAACGATAACTCACCAAGGGATACATAGACAAACTAAAGGAGGGATACTTCCAAACTGCAACCCATCTCATACGATAACTTCCCTACTCATGATATGACACTACTTGATAGTAAAAAGTAAAAGGTAGTGATAATGTGATACCGCGGCACTCCCCCAAGCTTGGAACAAACCAAGGGGATGCCAATACCGATGATGGATTACTCCTTTGGCGATGGTGGTGATGAATCCCTCACAAGCTTCTCCACAAGCTCCTGAAGCTCGTCAATCTTGTACACAAGGTTGCGGATCATCTCCGAATTGTGCTCGACGCGATTAAGAAGTATGTCCGACGGCGAGTCCCAGTTCTTGGAGTTATTTCCCCAACCTTCAGCCTTCAGTGCTCCGTCCTTCCCGCAGTGTTAGAACGATCTATATCCCAATTGCTAGGCAATGCTGCCTTGGGAGTCCTTTCAATTTGATTATTGTAGATTAGATTGCGGAAGGGATGGTGAATGCCCGAAGAAGATGTCCTTGGAGCTAGGTAATGACGTGGAAATCCTCCTCCGGTCCTAATCCGTGCGCTCTTCTTGGCGTTGAACGAGTTTGACACCACTCCGATGCTTGCAATGGTGGTGCGCGGGCGCTCTTGCGGAACTTCTTCGACTTCCTCTTCATCCTCCTTTACTTCTTCCTTAACGCTCTTGTCCTCTTCTTTCCACTCACGATCTTGATTATCTTCATCCGGAAGCTCCTTGCCCTTGTTCTTGGAGACCATGGTGCTTCTAAACTGAAAACAAATCCTGGCAGAAATAGCTCGAAACAAAACACGTCGAGAAAACGATATACGGACCTCCAGGGGTCCGGGGGATTATATAATAAAAAATTTCAGAACAAACGGAAAGTACCAGGTCGAACCAGAGTCGGAAAGGGGCGACGAGGCGGTGCCACCATAGGTCGGCGCGGCCAGGCTGGGGCCCGCGCCGGCCTGTGGTGGCACGCCCTCGTGCGTCTTTTCCACTCCGTTTCGATCTCGTAATTTTTCATATTTTCCAAAAACAGCAAAAATATTGTTCGGAAAGTAAATTGTGAACTTTTCATTACCAGTACTGTTACCTATTCAAAGTCGAGTTCTAGCGGACTGTCAATTTGTCCTTTGATGAAAGCCTCCGGTGTTTCCACTTGAATAATATCAACATCAACATTATAAGAATCACCTGAGATATAATGCTTGAGTCTTTGTCCATTCACCACTTGCGTAGCATTGCCTTGGAGAGAGCTAATTTTAATTGCTCCTGAACGATACACCTCCTCAACAACATATGGTCCTTCCCATTTCGAGAGTAATTTCCCTGCAAAGAATCTGAGACGAGACCGATACAATAGGACTTTATCCCTATTAAACTCTCTTTTGATGATCCTTCTATCATGCCATTTCTTAACTTTTTCTTTAAAGAGTTTAGCATTTTCATAAGCTTCACTTCTCCATTCATCTAGAGAACTTAATTGTAGCAACCTCTTATTACCGGCAAGTTTAGGATCTTTATTTAATTCTCTAACAGCCCAATAAGCTTTGTGTTCTAGTTCTAAAGGCAAATGACAAGCTTTTCCGTAAACCATTTTATAAGGTGACATTCCCATGGGGTTTTTATAAGCAGTTCTGTAAGCCCATAGTGCTTCTTTCAATTTACTAGCCCAATTCTTTCTAGATTTATTAACGGTCTTTCCCAAAATAGATTTAATCTCTCTATTTGATAATTCTACTTGACCACTAGTTTGAGGGTGATAAGCGGAAGCAATTCTATGATTAATACCATACCTAGCAAGAGTTTTTCTAAAACCTCCATGAATAAAATGAGAACCTCCATCAGTCATAATATATCTAGGTACTCCAAATCTAGGAAAAATAATATCTAAAAGCATTTTTAAAGAGGTCTCACCGTCAGCACTTTTTGTAGGTATGGCTTCCACCCATTTAGTAACATAATCAACAGCAACAAGTATATGAGTGTTACCTTCTGAAGAGGGAAAAGGTCCCATGAAGTCAAATCCCCAACAATCAAACGGTTCAATAACAAGAGTATAATTCATAGGCATTTCATTGCGTCTGGAAATATTACCAACCCTTTGACATTCATCACAAGATAAAATAAACTTCCTTGCATCTTTGAAGAGAGTTGGCCAATAAAAACCTGATTGTAGAACCTTTTGCGCGGTTCTATCTCCGCGTGATGTCCTCCATAAGCACTACCATGACATTTACTCAATATCTCTTGTTGTTCATATTCGGGAACACACCTTCGCAGAATACCATCCACTCCTTCTTTATATAAGTGTGGGTCATCCCGAAATAATGCCTCAAGTCATAAAAGAATTTCCTCCTTTCGCTGAGCTGAAAAGGTTGGAGGCAAGTACTTGGAAACAATAAAGTTAGCATAATCAGCATACCAAGGACTGTCTCGCGAGCTCACCTTTATTACAGCCAATTGTTCATTTGGAAAACTATCATTAACAGGAACAGGATCATAAGCAATATTTTCCAATCTAGACAAATTATCAGCAACAGGATTATCAGCACCTTTCCTATCTACAATATGTAAATCAAATTCTTGCAAAAGAAGTACCCATCTAATAAGCCTCGGCTTAGCATCTTTCTTTGTCATAAGGTATCTAATTGCAACATGATCAGTATGAATTGTAACTTTTGAATCAACAATATAAGATCTAAATTTATCACAAGCAAAGACTACAGCCTAACAATTCTTTTTCAGTAGTAGCATAATTTCTTTGAGCAAGCATCAAGAGTTGTACTAGCATAATGAATAACATTTAATTTTTTATCTACTCGTTGTCCAAGAACAAGCACCTACAAGAAAATCACTAGCATCACACATAATTTCAAAAGGTAAATTCCAATCAGGAGGTTCAACTATAGGAGCAGCTTGTTAAGGCTTTCTTTAGAGTTTCAAAAGCTTCCTTACAATCATCATCAAAAACAAAAGGTACATCTTTTTGAAGAAGATTAGTAAGAGGCTTTGAAATCTTGGAGAAATATTTAATAAATCTCCTATAAAACCCAGCATGACCAAGAATACTACGAATACCTTTAACATCCCTTGGATAGGGCATCTTCTCAATGGCTTCAATTTTAGCTCTATCAACTTCAATACCTCTCTCAGAAATTTTATGTCCCAATACAATTCCTTCATTAACCATAAAGTGGCATTTCTCCCAATTAAGAACAAGATTAGTTTCTTCACATCTCTGCAAAACTTTATCAAGGTTTCGCAAGCAACTATCAAAAGAATTCCCGTAGACGGAAAAATCATCCATGAATACTTCCACAATACTCTCACAAAAGCCGTGAAAAATAGCAGACATGCATCTTTGAAAAGTAGCAGGAGCATTACATAAACCAAAAGGCATACGCCTATAAGCATAAGTTCCATAGGGACAAGTAAAAGTGGTTTTCTCTTGATCTTTAGCTTTAACAGCAATTTGTGAAAACCCGTAATAACCATCAAGAAAGCAAAAATGAGTATTTTTAGATAACCTTTCTAGCATTTGATCAATAAATGGTAAAGGGTAATGATCTTTCTTAGTAACTTTATTAACTTTTCGATAATCAATGCACATTCTATACCCTACAACTACTCTTTGAGGTATGAGCTCATCATTATCATTAGGCACAACAGTTATTCCTCCTTTCTTAGGAACGCAATGCACAGGACTAACCCATCTACTATCAGCAATAGGATATATAATACCAGCTTCAAGAAGTCGTAATACCTCATTTCTTACCACATCCTTCATCTTAGGAATTAGACGACGCTGAGGTTCAACAACAGAGCTTCGCATCATCTTCCATATTAATGGCGTGTTGGCAAATAGAGGGAGAAATCCCCTTCAAGTCATCAAGAGTATAGCCAATAGCACCTCGGTGTTTCTTCAATATTTGCAATAATCTTTCTTCTTCAAACTCGTAAGCTTAGAACTAATAATAACAGGATATATTTTCTTATCATCAATATGAGCATATTTAAGATTATCGTGCAAAGGCTTTAAATCAAAAACAACATCTTCCTTTGGTGGCGGTGTTGTACCCAAGTCTTCCACCGGTAAATCATGCTTGAGAATAGGTTGGCGAAGAAAAATCTCCTCAAGCTCATCTCTTTCTTTCCTAAAAACTTCACTCTCGCTATTCTCCAAATGTTGCTGCAAAGGATTATTAGGAACAAGAACAATAGATGCACACTGCTCCATTTTTAAAATCATTACTAGGCAAATCAGCTTTATAAGGAGTTTTGGTAAATTTAGAGAAGTTAAACTCATAAGATTCACCAGCAAATTTAGTCAAAATTTTCTCTTTTTCTTGCAATCTATAATAGCTCCACAAGTATTTAGAAAAGGTCTACCAAAAATGATAGGACAATAATCACTAGCAGCAGAACCAAGTACTAAAAAGTCAGCAGGATATTTAATCTTACCACATAGAACTTCCACATCTCGAACAATACCAATTGGAGAAATAGTTTCTCTATTAGCCAGCTGAATAACCACATCAATATCTTCAAGTTCACAAGAATCAATTTCGTGCATAATCTCCGTGTAAAGCTCATAAGGTATAGCACTAACACTTGCACCAATATCACATAAACCATAATAGCAATGATCACCAATTCTAACAGATAGCATAGGAACACTAGCTTGTTTGGGTTTATTAGGATGTGAAACAATATTAGAAGCATCTTCACAGAAAATAATATGACCATCCTCCACATTTTCAATCACAAGATCTTTAACTATTGCAACAGCAGGTTCAACTTTTATTTGTTCTTCAGGTTCTATAGGTTTCTTTTCACTTTTATGAACCGCACTATTTATAACAGAGTACTCCTTCATTTTAGCAGGAAAAGGAGTTTTTTCAATATAAGCTTCAGGAATAACATGATCAGCAGTTTCAACTACAACACACTTATTAATAGATGAATCAATTTTATCTTTATATGGTTCATGATACTTGTCAAAATTCTTGTTAGGCAATTCATAATGAGAGGCAAAAGCTTTATAAAGATTTGCAGCAACTTGAGAATCAAGACCATATGTAGCACTCATATTACGAAATTTATCAGTATCCATAAAAGCTTCAATGCATTTATAATCATAAATTATACCCGATTCTCTATCCTTGTCATTCTCCCAACCTTCAGTATTTTCTTGGATTCGATCAAGAAGGTCCCTTTTAAACTCTTCTTTGTTGCGCGTAAATGATCCGAACAAGAAGTATCCAGCAAGGTCTTGTCTTGAAAAGAAAGTCTTGCATAGAAATTATCAATAATAACATTACCAGGAAGCTCATGAATGGGGCATTTGAGCATTAAAGACTTCAATCTCCCCAAGCTTGGGCAATACTCTCTCCATCATGAGGCCGGAAATTATATATGCGGTTCCGATCTTTGTGAATTTCACTTGGAGGATAAAATTTGGAATAAAATAAAGGCACAATGTCCTCCCAATCAAGAGAATCACCATTCTTCAAGCAATTTATACCAATGCGCTGCTTTACCGGACAGCGATATAGATAATAGTTTCTTTCTAACTGCATTCATAGCAATACCCGCACATTTGAATAACCCGCATAATTCATGCAAAAACAGTAAATGATCACCAGGATGGACAGTTCCATCCCCTTCATAGCGGTTATCCATAACATGTTCAATAATTTTCATAGGTATTTTATATGGTATTACTTCCTCACCTGGCGCCTCATCCACTACCGTTGCAGTAGTAGTAGATTTCCCAAATAGAAATTGAAGAGAAGATCTCTCCATAATGACTTATAGCAGCAGAGCGTGAAATAAAATCAGCACAAGCAAGTAAAGGTTTTCCTTACCAATTGCACTTACCAATAGCGCTTCACTCCCCGGCAACGACGCCGTGAAAATAGTCTTGATGACCCACAAGTATAGGGGGTGTATCGTAGTACTTTCGATAAATAAGAGTGTCGAACCCAACGAGGAGCGAAGGTGTTGACAAGCAGTTTCGATGAAGGATTCACCGTAAATGCTCACGTACAAGTATTCGGGGGTTTTGATATAGCAGATGAAATAAGTACAAGTAAGTAAAGTGCGAGAGAAATAATTGCAGCGAGTGGCCCAATCCTTTTTAGCACAAAGGACAAGCCGGTTTGTTTACTTATAATGACCAAACGTTCTCGAGAACACACGGGATTTTAGTCTAGTGCTTTCGCTAGATACAACTGATTAATCTTCATTGTTTTGATAAGTGTTGTGTGGGTGAACCTATGCTAATGTACCGCCCTTCCTAGGACTAATACATACTTGTGATTATACCCCTTGAGAGCATCCGCAACTACAAGAAAGTAATTAATATAAATCTAACCACAGCCTTAAACTCTGAGATCCTGCGATCCCTCCTGCATCGATATACCAACGGGGGTTTAGGTTTCTGTCACTCCGGCAACCCCGCAATTGGCAAACGAGTACAAGATGCATTCCCCTAGGCCCATAAATGGTGAAGTGTCGTGTAGTCGACGTTCACACGACACCACTAGAAGAATAACACCACAACTTAAATATCATAACATTGAATATTACTCAACCATAGTTCACTACTAACATTTAGACTTCACCCATGTCCTCAAGAACTAAACGAACTACTCACGAGACATCATATGGAACATGATCAGAGGTGATATGATGATGAATAACAATCTGAACATAAACCTTGGTTTAATGGTTTCACTCAATAGCATCAATAACAAGTAGAAATCAATACCGGGAGAGTTTCCCCTATCAAACAATCAAGATCAAACCCAAATTGCTACAGCGGTGACGATGTCCAGCGGTGGAGATGGCGGTGATGATGGTGGAGATGATGATGATGGTGATGGAGATGATGTCCAGCTCGATGGCGGTGACGATGGCGTCGATTTCCCCTCCGGGAGGGAATTTCCCCGGCGGATTCCTGCCCGCCGGAGAGCTCTTTTCTCTCTGGTGTTCTCCGCCCCGCAGAGGCGGCTGTAACCCTTCGTGAGGATTCCTCTGTGGCTTAGGTCTTCGGGACGAAGGGTTTCGCGAAGAAAAGGAGGCGAAAGGGGCTGTGGGGGCCCCACACCACATGGTGGCGCGGCCAAGCCATGGGCCGCGCCGCCCTATGGTGTGGGCCCACCTTGGGTCCAGCTGGCTCCCCCTTCTGGCTTCCTTCGTCATCCGGAAAAATAGGATTTTTGGTAAAATTTCCTTCCGCAGCTTGATCTTCCGAAATATTGCATCCTGACGGTGCTTTTTCCAGCAGAATCCTGGCTCCGGTGCGCGATCTCCAAATAATCATGAAACATGCAAAATAGATGAAATAACATAAGTATTGTGTCCAAATATGAAATATATCAATGAATAACAGCAAATTATGATATAAAATAGTGATGCAAATTGGACGTATCAGTAGATATTATCCTCCCGCTAAAATTATATCTTTGAGAAGTAGCATAATGAATTTTAAGCAATTAGATAATGAACATGTTGCTCAAGCATGGGAGAGAATGAAATCTTTGGTAAAGAATTGCCCAACCCATGGACTGACTACTTGGATGATCATCCAAACCTTTTATGCAGGATTGAATTTTTCTTCGCGGAACCTATTGGATTCAGCTGCTGGAGGTACCTTTATGTCTATTACTTTGGGGTCGGCAACAAAGCTTCTTGATGATATGATGACAAATTACTCTGAATGGCACACGGAAAGAGCTCCACAAGGTAAGAAGGTAAATTCTGTGGAAGAAACCTCCTCCTTGAGTGATAAGATTGATACTATTATGTCTATGCTTGTGAATGGGAGATCTAATGTTGATCCTAATAATGTTCCTTTAGCTTCATTGGTTGCCCAAGAAGAACATGTTGATGTAATCTTCATTAAAAATAATAATTTCAACAACAATGCTTATAGGAATAATTCTGGTAACAACTATTGGCCATATCCCTCTGCTAATGGTAATAGTTATGGTAATTCTTATGGGAATTCTTACAACAATAATAGGAGTGTACCCCCTGGTCTTGAGGCCATGCTTAAAGAATTTATTAGTACACAAACTGCTTTTAACAAATCTGTTGAGGAAAAGCTCGATAAAATTGATATTCTTGCTTCTAAGGTTGATAGACTTGCCTCTGATGTTGATCTTTTAAAATTGAAAGTTATGCCTAATAAGGATATTGATAATAAGATTGTCACTACAGCAAATTCCATCCAAGTTCGAATTAATGAGAATATTAGATTGATGGCTGAATTGCATGCTAGGTGGGAAAGAGAAGAAAACGAAAAACTAGCTAAAGAGAATAATGTAGCTAAAGTTTGGACTATTACCACCACTAGTAATGTTAATGATTCACATGTTGCTACACCTCCTACTATCAATGGTAAAATAATTGGTGTTGGCAATGTTACTACTCCTAGTCCAAAGCGTGCAAAATTGCCTGAAACTGCTAAAACTGCTGAAATTGATAAAACTGCTGAAATTTTTCAAAATATTGGGGACAATGATCCCATTGCTGTAGATCATAATGGTTTAGACTTTGATTATTGTCACATCTCTGAAGTTATAAAGTTTTTACAAAAGCTTGCTAAAAGTCCCAATGCTAGTGCTATAAATTTGGCCTTTACAAAACTTATTACAAATGCTCTCATAAAAGCTAGAGAAGAGAAACTAAAACTTGAAACCTCTATTCCTAGAAAGTTAGAAGATGGTTGGGAGCCTATCATTAAGATGAGGGTCAATTATTTTGATTGTAATGCTTTATGTGATCTTGGTGCAAGTATTTCTGTTATGCCTAAGAAAATTTATGATAAGCTTGACTTGCCACCATTGAAGAACTGTTATTTGGATGTTAATCTTATTGATAATGCTATAAATAAACCTTTGGGGAGGATTGATAATGTTCGTATTATGGTTAACAATAACCTCGTCCCCGTTGATTTTGTTGTCTTGGATATTGAATGCAATGCATCTTGTCCCATTATATTGGGAAGACCTTTTCTTCGAACTGTTGGTGCCACCATTGATATGAAGGAAGGTAATATTAAATATCAATTTCCTCTCAAGAAAGGTATGGAACACTTCCCTAGAAAGAGAATGAAGTTACCTTATGATTCTATTATTAGAACAAATTATGATGTTGATGCTTCATCTCTCGATAATACTTGATACACACTTTCTGCGCCTAGCTGAAAGGCGTTAAAGAAAAGCGCTTATGGGAGACAACCCATTATTTTACTTCTGCACTTTATTTTATATTTGAGTCTTGGAAGTTGTTTACTACTGTAGCAACCTCTCCTTATCTTTATTTTATTGCATAGTTGTGCCAAGTAAAGTCTTTGATAGTAAAGCCAATACTAGATTTGGATTGCTGCGCAGGAACAGATTTCTTGCTGTCACGAATTTGAGCAGTAGGTCCTGTAGAAAAATCAAAAAAATCTGCCAATTTACGTGCGTGATCCTCAGATATGTACGCAACTTTCATTCAATTTGGGCATTTTCATCTGAGCAAGTCTGGTGCCACTTTAAAATTCGTCTTTACGAACTGTTCTGTTTTGACAGATTCTGCCTTTTATTTCGCATTGCCTGTTTTGCTATGTTAGATGGATTTCTTTGTTCCATTAACTTTTAGTAGCTTTGTGCAATGTCCAGAAGTGTTAATAATGAGTATGTCACCTCTGAATATATGAATTATGCACTGACCCTCTAATGAGTTTGTTTCGAGTTTGGTGTGGAGGAAGTTTTCAAGGGTCAAGAGAGGAGGATGATACAATATGATCAAGAAGAGTGAAAAGTCGAAGCTTGGGGATGCCCCCGTGGTTCATACCTGCATATTTTAAGAAGACTCAAGCGTCTAAGCTTGGGGATGCCCAAGACATCCTTCTTCATCGACAACTTATCAGGTTCCTCTAATGAAACTATATTTTTATTCCGTCACATCTTATGTGCTTTACTTGGAGCGCCTGTTTGTTTTTATTTTTGTTTTTGTTTGAATAAATCGGATCCTAGCATTCTTTGTTTGGGAGAGAGACACGCTCCGCTGTATCGTATGAACACATATGTTCTTAGCTTCATCTTTAATGTTCATTGCGAAATTTGAACTATTTCATTCATTGTTATATGGTTGGAAACGGAAAATGCCGCATGTGGTAAATGGTAAAATTTCTTGAGTAATGTGATACTTGGCAATTGTTGTGCTCATATAGATCTTGTTTAAGCTCTTGCATCATGTACCTTGTACTCATTAATGAATAACTACATAGAGCTTGTTAAAATTTGGTTTGCATGATTGATCTCTAGAGTCTAGATATTTTCTCGGTTGAGGTGTTTGAACAACAAGGAGACAATGTAAAGTCTTATAATAGCTACAATATGTTCATATGTGAGCTTTGCTGCACCTTTTATACTTGAGTTTGCTTCAAACAACCTTGCTAGCCTAGCCTTGTATTGAGAGGAATTCTTCTCATGCATCCAAATCCTTGAGCCAAATACTATGCCATTTGTGTCCACCATACCTACCTACTACATGGTATTTCTCCGCCATTCCAAAGTACATTACTTGAGTGCTACCTTTAAAATTTCTATTCTTTGTCTTTGCAATATATAGCTCATGGGACAAATAGCCTTAAAAACTATCGTGGTGAAGAATATGTAGCTATGTGTCTTATTTCTTAATAAGTTGCTTGTTGAGCGGTAACCATGTTTTCTGGGGACGCCATCAACTCTTTTACCTTTGTTGAATATCATGTGAGTTGCTATGCATGTTCGTCTTGTCTGAAGTAAGGGCGGTTTTCACAATCAAATGGTTTGAGTATGCATACTGTTAGAGAAGAACATTGGGCCGCTAACTAAAGCCATGATTCATGGTGGAAGTTTCAGTGTGGACAGCTAATCCTCAATCTCTTATGATAATATTAACTGTTGTTGAATGCTTATGCATTAAAGAGGAGTCCATTATCTGTTGTCTATGTTGTCCCGGTATGGATGTCTAAGTTGAGAATAATCAAAAGCGAGAAATCCAATGCGAGATTTCTCCTTAGACTTCTGTACAGGCGGCATAGAGGTACCCCTTTGTGACACTTGGTTGAAACATATGTTATGCAATGATAATCAGTGTTAATCCAAGCTAATTAGGACAAGGTGCGAGCACTATTAGTATACTTTGCATGAGGCTTGCAACTTGTAAGATGTCTTATACATAACTCATATGCTTTATTACTACCGTTGACAAAATTGTTTCTTGTTTTCAAAATGAAAAGCTCTAGCACAAATATAGTAATCAATGCTTCCTCTGCGAAGGGCCTATCTTTTACTTTATTGTTGAGTCAGTTTGCCTATTCTTTCTATCCCAGAAGCAAACACTTGTATCAACGGTGTGCATTGATTCTTACATGTTTACCTATTGCACTTGTTATATTGCTTTGTGTTGACAATTATCCATGAGATATACATGTTGAAGTTGAAAGCAACTGCTGAAACTTTATCTTCCTTTGTGTTGCTTCAATACCTTTACTTTGAATCTATTGCTTTATGAGTAACTCTTATGCAAGTCTTATTGATGCTTGTCTTGAAAGTATTATTCATGAAAAGTCTTTGCTATATGATTCATTTGTTTACTCATTATCTTCATCATTGCTTCGAATCGCTGCATTCATCTCATATGCTTTACAATAGTATGATCAAGATTATGATAGCATGTCACTTCATAAATTATCTTTGTTATCGTTTACCTACTCGAGGGCGAGTAGGAACTAAGCTTGGGGATGCTTGATACGTCCCAAACGTATCTATAATTTCTTATGTTCCATGCTACTTTTATGATGATACTCACATGTTTTATACACATTATATGTCATTATTATGCATTTTCCGGCACTAACCTATTGACGAGATGCCGAAGAGCCAGTTGTTGTTTTCTGCTGTTTTTGGTTTCAGATATCCTAGTAAGGAAATATTCTCGGAATTGGACGAAATCAACGCCCAGGGTCCTATTTTTGCACGAAGCTTCCAGAAGACCGGAGGGAAGACGAAGTGGGGCCACGGGGCGCTGCCACACTAGGGCGGCGCCGCCTAAGGGGGGCCCGCGCGGCCCTAGCGTGTGGGGCCCCCGTGACTCTCCCGACTCCACCCTTCCGCCTACTTAAAGCCTCCGTCGCGAAACCCCCAGTACCGAGAGCCACGATACGGAAAACCTTCCGCAGACGCCGCCGCCGCCAATCCCATCTCGGGGGATTCAGGAGATCACCTCCGGCACCCTGCCGGAGAGGGGAATCATCTACCGGAGGTCTCTTCATCGCCATGATCGCCTCCGGATCGATGTGTGAGTAGTCCACCCCTGGACGATGGGTCCATAGCAGTAGCTAGATGGTTGTCTTCTCCTCATTGTGCTATCATGTTAGATCTTGTGAGCTGCCTATCATGATCAAGATCATCTATTTGTAATCCTACATGTTGTGTTTGTTGGGATCCGATGAATATTGAATACTATGTCAAGTTGATTATCAATCTATCATATATGTTATTTATGTTCTTGCATGCTCTCCGTTGCTAGTAGAGGCTCCGGCCAAGTTGATACTTGTGACTCCAAGAGGGAGTATTTATGCTCGATAGTGGGTTCATGCCTCCATTAAATCTGGGACGAGTGACGGAAAGTTCTAAGGTTGTGGATGTGCTCGTTGCCACTAGGGATAAAACATCGATGCTTTGTCTAAGGATATTTGTGTTGATTACATTACGCACCATACTTAATGCAATTGTCTCGTTGTTTACAACTTAATACTCGGAAGGGTTTCGGATGATAACCTGAAGGTGGACTTTTAGGCATAGATGCATGCTGGATAGCGGTCTATGTACTTTGTCGTAATGCTCGATTGAATCTCATAGTACTCATCATGATATATGTATGTGCATTGTTATGCCTTCTTTATTTGTCAATTTCCCAACTGTAATTTGTTCACCCAACATCCGCTATCTTATGGGAGAGACACCGCTAGTGAACTGTGGACCCCGGTCCTATTCTTTACATCTGAAATACAAACTGCTGCAATTGTTCTTTACCGTTCTTCGCAAACAACCATCATCATCCACACTATACATCTAATCCTTTGTTTACAGCAAGCCGGTGAGATTGACAACCTCGCTGTTACGTTGGGGCAAAGTTCCGTGATTGTGTTGTGTAGGTTCCACGTTGGCGCCGAATCCCCGGTGTTGCGCCGCACTACACTCCACCACCAACAACCTTCAACGTGCTTCTTGACTCCTACTGGTTCGATAAACCTTGGTTTCTTACTGAGGGAAACTTGCTGCTGTACGCATCACACCTTCCACTTGGGGTTCCCAACGGGCGTGTGCTTTACGCGTTATCAGCCCCTCATCAAGCCTCTCCCCGCTAAAGAAGGGAACGAGGAGAAGGAAAAGAAGAAGAACAAGGGAACGAAGAAGAAGAAGAGGCGAAATAAAAAGAAAGAGGTAACGACATATCCCCGCGTGTATGAGATAACGATAGGTAACCGCAAGTATGTTGCTCCTAATGATTATTATGATAATGAATCTGAGTACAATGATCTTCCTATGCACTTTACCTATATTAGTGATTATGATTTAGAAGAGCACACTACTTTTGATATTGAAAATCTCTGGGAAACTAATTATGAAAATGATGATGTTAATAATTGCCATAGTATTAGTATTATTCATGCTTCTTCCCATAATGATATAGAAAGCTCTAAGCTTGGGGATGAGGTGTTTGAAAATCCTTTCGCTACCGATGATTATATGTTTGATACATCTCCTTCTAGTAACAATGATGGTAAGGTTACGTGATGAACATACTCGTGGAAGATAACTATTCTATTTCTTATGATGACACTATGCCTCCAATCTTTGACAATTATTATAAAGAATGTTATGACACATGTTATAATTATCCTTATGAAACTTGTCATAGTTATGGTGGGATCGCTAAAAATCATTCCCTTAGTATGCAACTTGTTTACCATGTTCAAATTCTTGATAATGATCCTGCTCCAATTACTATTAATGAGAAGAGTTTTTCTTATGCCAAAATTAATGATACCTTTATGCATATGAACCATGATAAGAATGTTTTAAGTGATGGTTATATTGTGGATTTCATCAATGATGCTACTGAAAGTTATTATGAGAGAGGGAAACATGGTTATATGCGTATTAATAATATTAAGTTTCCCCTCTCTATGTTGAGAATCTTGAAGTTACTCGTGTTTTATCTTTCTATGCTTGTCACTTTTCTCCTCATGAATTTATTTGTGTACAAGATTCCTTCCCATAGGAAGTGGGTTAGGCTTAAATTTGTTTCATAATTGCCTTTGATGCTCTCTTTTACTTCAACTCTTGTTTCTTGCGAGTGCATCATTAAAATTGCTGAGCCCATCTTAATGGCTATAAAGAAAGCACTTCTTGGGAGATAACCCATGCTTTTATTTTGCTACTATTTTGTTGTGTTTTGGAAGTTGTTACTACTGTAGCAACCTCTCCTTATCTTTATTTTATTGCAATGTTGTGCCAAGTGAAGTCTCTAATAGAAGGTTGATGCTAGATTTGAATTTCTGCGTGAAACAGATTTCTTGCTGTCACGAATTTGGGTAGGATTCTCTGTAGGTAACTCAGAAAAATCTGCCAATTTACGTGAGTGATCCTCAGATATGTACGCAACTTTAATTAGTTTTGAGTTTTCTGATTTGAGCAACGAAAGTACCTCCTAAAAATTCGTGTTTACTAGCTGTTCTGTTTTGACAGATTCTGTCTCTTGTTTTTTGCATTGTCTCTAGTGGACTTTAAGTGAGCCTTTCTAGACGTGAAGAGCTATAGCTAATGTTTTATTGAGTTCTTGCAATGTGTCACTATAGGGCTAAAGTGGATTAAAGTTTTTTGAGTACTAACCCCTCTAATGAAGTTTATGAGAAGTTTGGTGTGAAGGAAGTTTTCAAGGGTCAAGAGAGGAGGATGATATATGATCAAGAAGAGTGAAAAGTCTAAGCTTGGGGATGCCCCCGTGGTTCATCCCTGCATATTTCAAGAAGACTCAAGCGTCTAAGCTTGGGGATGCCCAAGGCATCCCCTTCTTCATCAACAATTTATCGGGTTTCTTCTACTGAAACTATATTTTTATTCGGTCACATCTTATGTACTTTACTTGGAGCGTCTGTGTGCTTTTATTTTTGTTTTGTTATTTTCATTCTATGAATAAATTCATGCTTGTGTGGGAGAGAGACACGCTCCGCTTTTTCATTTGAACACTTATGTTCTTAGTTTTACTTTTAATGTTCATGGCGAAGGTTGAAACTGCTTCGTTCATTGTTATATGGTTGGAAACAGAAAATGCTTCATGTGGTAATTAGTATAATGTCTTGAATAATTTGATACTTGGCAATTGTTGTGCTCAAATAGATCATGTTTAAGCTCTTGCATCATATACTTTGCACCTATTAATGAAGAAATACTGTAGAGCTTGTTGACATTTGGTTTGCATGATTGGTCTCTCTAAAGTATAGATATTTTCTGGTGAGGGTTTGAACAACAAGGAAGACAGTGTAGAGTCTTATAATGTTTGTAATATATTCTTATGTAAGTTTTGCTGTACCGATTCATACTTGTGTTTGCTTCAAACAACCTTGCTAGCCTAAGCCTTGTATTGAGAGGGATTACTTCTCGTGCATCCAAATCCTTGAGCCAAAAACTATGCCATTTGTGTCCACCATACCTACCTACTACATGGTATTTCTCTTCCATTCCAAAGTAAATTACTTGAGTGCTACCTTTAAAATTTCATTCCTTGTCTTTGCAATATATAGCTCATGGGAAAATATCCTTAAAAACTATTGTGGTGAAGAATATGTAGCTATGTATCTTATTTCTTATAAGTTGCTTGTTGAGCGGTAACCATGCTTCTGGGGACACCACCAACTATTACACCTTTGTTGAATATCATGTGAGTTTCTATACATGTTTGTCTTGTCTGAAGTAAGGGTGATTTATCATGATCAAATGGTTTGAGTATGCATATTGTTAGAGAAGAACATTGGGCCGCTAACTAAAGCCATGAATCATGGTGGAAGTTTCAGTTTGGACATTAATCCTTAATCTCTTATGAGAATATTATCTGTTGTTGAATGCTTATGCATTAAAGAGGAGTCCATTATCTGTTGTCTATGTTGTCCCGGTATAGATGTCTAAGTTGAGAATAATCAAAAGCGAGAAATCTAATGCGAGCTTTCTCCTTAGACCTTTGTACAGGCGGCATAGAGGTACCCCTTTGTGACACTTGGTTGAAACATATGCTATGCAATGATAATCCATGTAAATCCAAGCTAATTAGGACAAGGTGCGATCACTATTGGTAATCTATGCATGAGGCTTGCAACTTATAAGATGTCTTATACATGACACATATGATTTATTACTACCGCTGACAAAATTGTTTCTATGTTTTCAAAATGAAAATCTCTAGCACAAAAATAGTAATCCATACTTCCCTCTGCGAAGGGCCTATCTTTTACTTTATTGTTGAGTCAGTTTACCTACTTCTTTCTATATTAGAAGCAAACACTTGTGTGAACTGTGTGCATTGATTCTTACATGTTTACCTATTGCACTTGTTATATTACTTTGTGTTGACAATTATCCATGAGATAAATATGTTGAAGTTGAAAGCAACCGCTGAAACTTATATCTTCCTTTGTGTTGTTTCAAAGCTTTCTACTAAGAATTTATTGCTTTATGAGTTAACTCTTATGCAAGTCTTATTGATGCTTGTCTTGAAAGTACTATTCATGAAAAGTCTTTGCTATATGATTCATTTGTTTATTCATTGTCTTCACCATTGCTTCGAATCGCTGCATTCATCTCATATGCTTTACAATAGTATGATCAAGATTATGTTAGTAGCATGTCACTTCAGAAATTATCCTTGTTATCGTTTACCTACTCGAGGGCGAGTAGGAACTAAGCTTGGGGATGCTGATACGTCTCCAACGTATCTATAATTTCTGATGTTCCATGCTTGTTTTATGACAATTCCTACATGTTTTGTTCACACTTTATGATGATTTTATGCGTTTTCCGGAACTAACCTATTGACGAGATGCCGAAGTGCCAGTTCATGTTTTTTTCTGTTTTTGGTTTCAGAAATCCTAGTAAGGAAATATTCTCGGAATTGGACGAAATCAACGCCCAGAACCTTATTTTTCCCGGAAGCTTCCAGAGAGCCAGAGTGGGACCGAGAGGGAGCCCTGGGGGCCCCACACATGGTGGCAGCGCGGCCTAGGGGGGGCGCCCCCTACTGTGAGGGGGCCCCGTGGCCCTTCCGGCTCCGACTCTTCGCCTATTTAAGCCATCCTGACCTAAATCCTTGACACGGATTGACGAAACACCAGAAAGCCTTCCAGAGCCGCCGCCATCGCGAAACTCCAATTCGGGGGACAGAAGTCTCTGTTTCGGCACCCTGCCGGGACGGGGAATTGCCCCCGGAAGGCATCTCCATCGACACCACCGCCATCTCCATCGAAGTTGTTGTCTCCTATGATGAGGAGGGAGTAGTTCTCCCCCGAGGCTAAGAGTTGTACCGGTAGCTATGTGGTTAATCTCTCTCCCATGTACTTCAATACAATGATCTCACGAGCTGCCTTACATGATTGAGATCCATATGATGAGCTTTGTAATCTAGATGTCGTTATGCTATTCAAGTGGATTTTACTTATGTGATCTCCGGAGACTCCTTGTCCCACGTGTGTAAAGGTGACAGTGTGTGCACCGTGTGGGTCTCTTAGGCTATATTTCACGTAATACTTATTCACCGAGTTATGATTTGAGTTGGATGTCTCTATGAAATTGTGGTGTGTTAGTACCCCCTATGAATGCTCACAAGTGACGTGCGTGGGGTGTTTATTAGTACTTGGGAATACATCTTCAAGGTTTGCCTACATGATGAATTAGTGTTCGTTATCTTGCCAAAGAGTAATTCAGAATCGCATAGTGAAGTGCTTATTTATATTCCTTTATGATTGCAATGTTGAGAGTGTCCACTAGTGAAAGTATGATCCCTAGGCCTTGTTTCTAAGCATTGAAACACCGTTTCCATCAAGTTCGCATTGCATGTTTACTCGCTACCATATTTTATTCAGATTGTTATTACCACTCATATTCATCCATATTACTTGTATTTTGCTATCTCTTCGCCGAACTAGTGCACCTATACATCTGACAAGTGTATTAGGTGTGTTGGGGACACAAGAGACTTCTTGTATCGTGATTGCAGGGTTGCTTGAGAGGGATATCTTTGTCCTCTACCTCCCTGAGTTCGATAAACCTTGGGTGATTCACTTAAGGGAAACTTGCTGCTGTTCTACAAACCTCTGCTCTTGGAGGCCCAACACTGTCTACAGGAATAGAAGCGTGCGTAGACATCACAGGTGTAACACTATGTGTGCGATGTAACACAAACGACTTTCCATCGATATAACTCGTGTGTGAAGCTGCTGGAGGTGTAGGTGTAACGCACTCGTGTGCGACAAAAGACATACGGCTTTTCATGCGTAATTATATGTGATGCAGGTGAAAAGCATTACACTAGTAGGAAAAGCATCATCTGTGGCGCACTAAAAAGGACATTTTGTGGCGCATGGGCGGTGCGCCACAGAATTCTCGCCACAAAAATAAGAATTATGTGGCACACCTGCCCATGCGCCGCAGAAAGTCTTATTTCTGTGGCGCATCGGCGGTGGTGCGCCATATAATTTTTTTTGAATTTCAAAAAAAATGGCGACCATATCTAGATCTGGGGCCATCGATTTTTTTTTATTTTTTTTTTAAATTTCGCCGGAAGGTCGCCGGAGGTGGGTGGTTGGTTGGGTAGGTGGGTGGGGTGGGTGGAGGAGGAGTCCGGCCGGAGGAGGTGGTGGTGGTGGTGGTGGAGTAGGAGTAGGAGGAGGAGGTGGTGGTCGTGGTGGTGGTGGTGGAGGAGGAGGTGGTGGTGGTGGAGGAGGAGGTGGTGGCGGAGGAGGAGGAGGATGAGAAGGTGGTGGTGGTGGTGGTCGCCGAAGGAGGATGTCGCCGAAGGAGGTCGCCGGGTGGAGGAGAGGAGGGAGGAGAAGTAGAGAAGTGGAGGAGGAGAAGTGGAGAAGTGGAGGAGAGGAGGAGAAGTGAAGAAGTGGAGGAGAGAAGAAGTGAAGGAGAGGAGGAGAAGTGGAGAAGTGGGTGCTAGAAAATTCAAATTTTCGAGTAACATTCTCTGGATGGGCAGCTCCATGCGCCATAGATTTTTTTTCTTCGAATTTTCTATTTTGCAGCAAAAAACTTTCAACTTGCCGTAACTTTTTACTCTTTTCGAATTTATAGATTCTAAAAATTGTCCATTCGGGCAAGCCCGGGTGAATTCAGATGTAGAATTTTCTCCCGGTCATTTTGATATATTGTGCGCTTTTTTTCGAGTTCGTATGCAACTACAAATCCATTTTGATGATTTTCCAACACAATTTTGCAAAAAAAGTCGAAATTCAAATTTGTTAATTTTCAGTGGTACTAGATGACATAATACATGGGAACCTCGAAGGTTTTATTTTTTGAAATTTCTAGCTATTTCTTTTGTATTTTACAAAGCTTAAACAGGCGATCAAGGGGGGTGGAGGTGCGTGGGGAGCAAAAAAAACTTCTGTGACGCATGGAACTCATGTGCGCCACAGAAATGTGTATTTTCTGTGGCGCACCATCCCACGTGTGCCACATAAAGTCTTACTTTTGTGGCGCACCCAGGTTGGTGCGCCACAGAATGTCTTAATTCTGTGACGCACGCGGTCCTGTGCGCCACAGAAATAGTGAAACCAATGGTTGGGGGTGAAGCCCACCTTATTTCTATGGCGCATGTGAGTGAGGTGCGCCACGAAAGTACGCTATTTATGTGGTGCACATATTCTGTGGCGCACGCAAAACTGGTGCGCTACATCCCATCTATAAGCCTTTTCCTACTAGTGTTAATTTCTTCATAAGCAAATCGTATGTAAAAATGGGTCTATCTGGGACGAGGAAACGTAACCCTACCATCTTTTAAATTAAAGGCTTGTGCTTCATAGACCCCCAAATCTTACAGTAGTGTAAATCCTCGATGGGGTATTGTGGTATTGTTCAATCTCAACCATCCTACTTCTAATCCGAACATGTATCGTTTAATCTCAGTTGTCTTTGTGTTTCACTTAGGAAAACATTTCAATCCTAAGGTCTATGGAAGCACACGCCTTTTTTAAAATATAAGTACCAGCAGGGTCCCCATCAGGACTCACTCCACGACAGTTGCCACTCTAGATATAGGAACACGCATGCATGACACACTTTTCTCCCCAAGAGTCACCTAGTGGGCGGGGAAGAAGCTAGCTAGCTTCTATAGGCATGCCTTGCCGGAATGCAAATGACGTCGCCGACGGCTTCTTCGTCATTTGTGCCGGCCAAACCGCGCGGCCGGACAACAATAACGTTGTGACAACCAGCGTATCCTCACCATCTCGACCGTTTGGACGTGTCTCCTGCCCTGAGGTATACACCCCTTTTCATGTATTTTTATTTAAATAGACTGCGGATGAGATGCGTAACACAGTTAGCAAGGCCGGATCCATTACAATATTGTGTGTTAGGGTCGGTGAGTTTTGTTTTTTACTCACTGGCACAGTAAGCAAGGCTGGATTCTTTTGTTAGGATTGGGTGTTTTGTGAGATGGTGCGTAAGCTATCTTGATATATATGTTATGTTGTATGTTAGGATTAGATTTTTACATCTATATGATACATGTTGTGTATATATTATTAGGTATAGTTTGATATATATGTTAATGTGTATAGGATGATTGGATCAATATGTTAATTTGTATGACCGGATTTTTGTGTTAACTAAATCACAAGGATGAAATTTTGGTGACACCCCATAAGAATTTACTTGGAAGATTGGAGCCAATAGAGTCAATCATGCTTCTTTTCTAAGTAAGAACACATTGCATTTATACTTTAGTTTAACTCTAGCTATCATGTATTTGAAATGTATATATTCTAAATCCAAGGATATGTTTGTCCAGTATCTTAATGTATTGGACAAGATCCTTGTGATAAAGATATTTTTCATGATGCAACATCCCTAAGGATTCCAGTAAATATTTACGTCGATACGACGAAATTGATCCATTTTGTTTTGATCATTCCACTGATTCACTTTCGTGTTTCTATGTAGACAGGCGAGAAGGATTCCAATCCACAGGCTATGCGTCCACATAATATTGGGATGTTTTGGCTCACTGCATAAAATATTTCTTTAGTTAAAATTGTCTTATGGCGGTGTTACCATAAGATCATACATGTAATGAGAAGATGAAGGTTCTCAACAAAAGGCTATTACCAGATCCGGTATAACACATGACTGCAATAACACGTATATATCTAGGTTGTAAATATATGTTGAAATACATGTTGTACAAGTGCGATGAACCATTTCAGCCAAGCCATATACGTAGGTGTAGTAGGCTTGTTCTGTAGTAGTGGGATGATGATTGATGACACGAATCTCACCTTCAAGTTGTGCCCCGGCACCATGATGTGCACGCATAGTCGGATTGGGATCTATCTATGTGTAAAAAGTCTTAGGTCACGACTGTTTGTCACTTGATTTGTGATAGAAGTGGACGAGTCGTCGACTGGTTACTCGAAGTCTATGCTGGATCGAGTTATCGATCAGATTTAATTTACCATGTGAACAAGAAGGATCGATGGCGACAGAGGCAGTAGTTCTGGATATGTGCAATTAACGTGTCTAGCTCTTTTCAGTTCCTTTTCTTTCTTGTCCGTACTGCGACTTGCGGTAAAAGTTGCGCGTACGGGGTGTTGGAGAGATATCGATCGGTGTCCTTTTGTGTGGAAATATCTGTGTAAGTGTCACGTATGGTTGCAAAGGTGGAATACCGTCACTGTCGCCACAGGGTGTATACTGTATAGGCATCTCCAACATGTTGTGCACGGTGAATAGATCACTCAGAATCTCAACTCAGGCCTAACCTATCTAGTCACAAAACAATGTAACAGTTAACCAGGACCATTAGTGTGCGTGCATATTTATTCCGTACTAGTGGCTGCTTTGATGTGGTCGATAAAGTCATAGTACTCCTAAAACACTTTTCCTGGATATTTTTTGTTAAGTGGTGTGTGTGATATCTGGGAGTGCTGCTTTGGCTCTTGATGTATATACTTCTTTTACTTTAAAATGCATCTTTCATAATTTTTAAATTTTTAAAAGTTGCAAAAACGAAAAAATTATTTGTACATCTTCACATGCTACGTGCGTATATAGTTTTTCCATGAAAAATAAACTTGCCATTTGGGATATGTGCTAAAAAAGACACTATTTGGTGCTAAAAATAATTTTTTTGTGAGACATATTTTTCACATCGATAAAAAATCGGTTTTTCCCAAAACTCTAGAACATACATAAAATGTCAAGATGCATTTGCGATTTTTTTGAATTTTTTGGCAATTAGAAATATATTTTTTAAGGTAAAATGAGCATATGTTTCGGCTCTTTCATCGGTGGAGCCGCCTGTTCGTTTTGTCTTCGATGGCCTTAGGGCCTTGGAGGCGTGGCGGACCAGGGTCCCTCACCGACGAAAGGGTTTTTTTAAGGTTTTTTCTTCAGTGTCCACTTAGAAATGGCGAGGAAACAACTACATCTGAAAGTTAGATTAAGGTACTCTCCGCACTATCCTGGCTCTGGTGGTGCATCTAACTCTGGCAGAGGATGTGTGAAGTTGTATGTGCCACGGATATTTTGGAATCCAGCCGGTTTTCATATTCGTAGGTGTGGTTGTTCTTCCAATCTAGGGTCTCATCTTTGGTGGTGGTTGTTGCTATGGCGCGTTGGTCCGTTGGAACCTTACACTGGTGGAAAAAGGGCCTTTGGTCGCGGTTCGCAACTGCCATTAGTCGCGGTTGCGCAACCGCGACCAAAGTAGCGCGACTAAAGGCCCCCCCCTTTAGTCACGGTTCCTTACGAACCGCGACTAAAGGCCCGTCCACGTGGGCGCCGAGCGATCGTCGGGCGGAGGCCCTTTAGTCGCGGTTCTTCTGGCCGACCGCGACTAAAGGCCGCCGCAGGTTTAGGGTTTTAGGCCCCCCCTAAACCTGCCCCCCTAAACCTGTTTTCTGTTTAATTTGTATTATTTTATTTCTTTTGTGCTTTATTTGTAATTTTGAAGGAGTTTCACATATTCTACGGTACTACATACATGCATGCATATGAATGTACAATTTCAAACAAATTTGAAATTAGAACCAAAAAGAATTCAAGAGGAATATACAATATATATTCAATATCATCGGATGACCATATACAAGTTTGAACAAGTTTCCATACATAATTTAATGCATGTATAGTTCTACGTCCTCTACGTAGTGTTGTCCTGTAGGATCGATGACTTCCCTCGCGAACCATCCAGCTAGTTCCTCCTGAAGTGGTCGGAAGCGAGATTCTGGACTAAGCGTCTTCCGGAGGTTATTCCTCTTGATGTTGATCTCATCCGACTGATCCCGCTCATTGGTGTATCTCCGGATCCTCTCACAAACATAGTATCCACATAGATTGGTCCCCGGTGGCTGAATATCCCCAGTCGTCCGCACTGCCCTTTTAAAATGTAGCTCTTTTTTGAATTCACCAACCTTTTCATCTACGAACCGTCTCCAAACCCTACGAGGCAAAGAAAATTAAATGAACAAGAGAGTTATTAATTAGTTACTTGATATTAGGAAATGATGAACGAAATAGGCCGATCGATATAGAGCGCAAATGAATGAAAACAATTACTTTTGCATCATTTTTCTCATGTCGGCCCAAAGTGCCGCATCCATATTCAGAGAGTCGTGGACGAGAACTGTGGAGGTGTGAAATTGAATTACCATCAGAATCCAGTGGAACCTGCGGACACGATACATGCACAATCATGCATATATAACTCATCGATTAGCCACATACCATGCATGGAGTAAACAAAAGAGAATGTGCTCAAGACAGAAACACTCACCCAAAATGGTAAGGAAATAGAATATCACTTTTGAGTTCCTGTTTTCTAAGAAACCGCCACAGGTCTTCCTCCACGTAGGCGGGGTGGTGTTCTAACACATATGAATTAACGATGTGTGGGTCAATGAACCCAACATCATGGATGTTCCTTACTTGCATTTCCCGCTTCTTCATTCTGCATAATAGCGTACACAACAAGATAGTCAGGACAATATATAGTGCAGGCAATGAACGAGATGGGGTAGAAATTAATAAATCACTTACAGAACGTAGCAACTGATGATAGATTTGTCGAGGTCGCGCAGATTGAACAGCTGGAACAATTCACTCCGATGAACCGCGATATAGTAATGTTTGAAGTGATGCTCAGCTCTAACTTCCGCATAAATATAGTCTTTGGCGTTTTTAAGTTGTATGTAACTCTTGTACCAATTTAGCAGACCTTTCATTTGTCGAGGTAGATCCTCTTCCCGCGCAGGCTCGACGAGAGGGCCATTCTTCACATATGTAAATACTACGTCCTTCATTGGCGCCTCATCAAGGCCTAACAGTGCACGAAGAGTGATACCTAAGTCGGCCGCTTGTTCTCTGGCACTCGTTACAGTCAATCCATGTGCTGCCGCAGCTGCTATGATATCGGGGGCATCCGGACCGGCGGCTTGCACTATGAGCGGGGCGATCGATTGTTTACTTTGTTCCCCGAGCTGGGCAACTTCTTTCCCCCTTTCTAATTTTTTCTCGGCCTCCTCCAAGGCTTTCTTCTCCTGCTTCTCCGCCAACTCTTGGTTCCTCTTGAACGCGAGTGCTTGCCTACGAAGTTCACGTGCATAGTCGTCAGGCAGATTCTTTGCGGCTTGGGACGGTGTGTTCAAAAATGACTTAGCCCACTTCTTTTGCTCATCAGAAAATACTGGCTTGGGCTCGCCCTCTATTTTCTTCTTGCAGCTCGCCTTCCATTTCTCTAAATCAGCAGCCGCGCCCGCCTCGACTTCCTCGGCACTACTTTCCCAAGGCCTCGTGGGGAGAGGCTTCAGTGATACCTCCGGCACCTTTGTTTTCTTAGGTACGTAAGGGTCCGGGTTAATAATCCAGGACTGCTGCTTCTGCTTCTTCGCCGGAGGTGGATTGGGGGGCGGCGTCTGCTTACCCGCCCGGGGCGGACTAGGGGGCGGCGGCCGCTTACCCGCCGGAGGTGAATTGGGGGCGGCGTCGGCCCTCGTGAAGGAGGTGTAGGTGAAGCACCACCACCACCACCACCACCGCCACCGCCGCCACCACCACCACCGTAGGGGGGTGGACTTGTTGGCGCCTCGCCTGGAAACTTGATAAACTTCTTCTGCCATAGAATGAACTGGCGCTTGACATCTCCAAGTCTTGTCGCCCTTCAGGTGTAGCAATGTCAATGTCCAGGTCCTCAAACCCTTGGACTATGTCCTCCACCGTGACACGAGCATAGCCATCTTGAATGGGGTTGTTGTGGTGGAGTGCTCCAGTGGTAAAGCACCGCCGATGGCTACCTTCATGGACATGTTCCCGATAGGATAATACAGATGACATGCTTTCATCTCCTTTATATCGTCCACGGGGTAGCGAGGAGGCTCCGGTGCAGTAATTTCGACCACCGCAGGCTCCGGTGCAGTAATTTCGATCGTCGGTGCACCAGCCGATGGGGCCTCCGTGGAAGCCACGCTGCTTCTCCGCGGCTGGCTTCCGAGATCCAATGGATGATCTTCATGCTGCGCCCGAGCTGCATCTCTTTCGGCTACTAGTACACTCACGGTTTTCTTCATGACATCCATTTCCGATGCCAACCGCGCCACAACATCTCGCTTCCCGATCCATCTTTCTCTTACGGCTTCGTAACCGTACGGGTCATCGTTCTGGGGAACCCTATTTTCCACGGAATGTGCCCCATGCCTCGTACACGTCCTCCGTGTTCAGGATTCCCGAGGGCTTTTGTCGTGGAGTCGTTCTCTCCGTTGAACTTGATCCTCCCTCTTGAGCATCCCTCATTGCCTCAATAAGCTTTTGGGTGGGTGTAATTATTTTGCCCTGGTAAACACACTCCCCGTCTCCGGGTTCAGCCGATCCCCCATGCCCGTACCACCAGCCTTTTGGCCCTTGGGTCCCATCCCTCCGTACCTGGACGGATTCCTCGCGCCCTCGCCTCGTTCTCCATCTTCTCCCACCTAGGCTGCCAAAAGCGATACCCTCCTGGCCCCATTTTATGATTGTACTCCTTCTTGGCCGCATTATCCTTATTTTTTTTCGATATTTCAAGGAACTGCTCCGATTTCTTTTGCTTCACAAATTCTGGCCAATCATGTTGCGGTTTCTCATATTGTCCTTTGAAATCCGAGTCTTGCCCGGCTTGACAAAGTCATGGGCTAGATTTTGCTTGTATTTCCGAATGCGTTGGCCATCCTAGAAAGAGCGAACTCGTTTGACTAGCTTGCACCTCTCCTTGTTTTCCGCAATCTTGTTACCCTCCTCATCGTATTTGCGGTATTCCGGAGGTAGAACGAAATGTTCCATAAGCTTTTTGAAGCAATCTTTTTTTGTTCTCTTATCGACAAAAGTGAAACCAACACGTGCCTTCTTTGGCTCATTCCACTCCCGGACGGTGATCGAGACGTTGTCTCTAACAACGGCTCCGCATTGGCTGACAAACTTGGTGGCGTTCTTGCTGGGCTCCAGCGGCCTGCCGGTTGCTTCCTCGACAACATCGATGGTGCATGTTTCTCCTGCTTTCATCGTCTTGGTTGCGCCACGCTTTGACGACGACGTACTCGATTGTTTCGACGATCCGGCCGAGGGCTAAAATAAGAAAGAGAGGCGCGCGCGTTAGTACACACATATTTATTTAAATCAGTGAGTTTGTATCACCAGAGGCTCAATGTATATATATATACCTTGGCGCCGGAGGTGGTTGCTACTTCCAACTGAAGATCGTCGTTTATCGACGTTCCTTCGGCACCATCTTGCTGACCATGCCCTTCATCTTCACCCTCAAAGTTCAGATAAGAAGAGATATCATCTTCTTCTTGTCCGGTCGGCACATATAGAACATCGCCTTTTATGATGCCGAAGATATGTTCTTCAGCGTCCAGATCATAGTTGTCCATAATCGAGTCAGCTCTATCGTCCGCCATATGTCAGTCCTGAAAACATGTAGTAAAAACAAATTAATTAAGTGCAGAAGGGGGGCGGTGGCGGTGGCGAAAGGGCGGTGCCAAAAGGAGGGGGCCGGCGAGCTGGAAGGGGTGGGAGAGGGTGTCGCGGAAGAGCGCGTGTGTGCGCCGGGAGAGATTGGAGGGGCCGGGCGCGGCGGGCGCCGCCCTAGCTATTGCATGTGTGCGTGTGTGGCGCGCGCCCCCGGCCGGCCGCCGGCCTCCCTCTCCCCCTGTCTGTGTGGCGCGCGCGCGACGGCGCTGGTGGGGAAGGACGACGGTACGGGGACGAAAAGTCGACGAGCACGGCGGGTCCGCGTGTCGAGCACGTACGGTGGTTTTTTCGGCCGGGCGCCCTTCTTCCTCTCTCTGTGCGCGCGTCTCTGGCGGTGTCGTCCGGTGGTTGTGCGGGGTCGCGGTGTTTTTTTGGAAAAATTTGTTAAGTGAAGATTTTTTGTTAAGTGAAGATTTTTGGTTAAGTGAAAAAAATTGTTAAGTGAAGATTAATTTTTTGTTAAGTGAAAATTTTACATTTTTGTTACTAATTCATATTTTACATTTTTGTTCCTCTCTCCGGCCGGCGGCGCGTGCGGCGCGCGTGCGGCGCGTTCGGTGTGAGGCGACGGCGGAGGCGGCTCCGGCGCGGCGCGGCGGCGCGGCCGCGCGCGGCGACGTTCGGCGTGAGGCGACGGCGGCGGCGGTCGTTCGACGGTGGCGTCTCGAAATTAACAAGAACTAAAACTAAAAAAAGAAAAAAAAATTGGCCGGGTATGCGCCGCGCGCGCGGCGCCCCTATCGTGGCCGCGCGCCTCTCTCCGGCCGGTGGCGCGCGCGGCGGCTGCGGCGACACGGCGTGGCGCGGGAACGGGCGGCGGCGGCGGCGACACGGCGCGGCAGCCGCGGCGACACCGGCGCGGCGCGGGCACGGCGCGCGGCGGCGGCGGCTTGGATCCTTACGGGCTACGGCGAGCTGGTGGCGGCGGTCGATGGCGCGCGGCGGGTGGCGGCGGTCGATGGCGCGCGGCGGGTGGCGGCGGTCGATGGCGCGCGGCGGCGTCTGCGTCGAGGAGGCGTCGGCGGCGTCGTCGAGGCGGCAGAGATCGTCTCTCAGTACACGAACGGGCGGAGGAAGAAGAGAACTAGCGCGGCCGTTCGGCCGCGCGATATTTATAGCTTGAGGGATTTAGTCGCGGTTGGGGTCACCAACCGCGACTAAAGGCTACCCTTTAGGCGCGGTTGGTGACCCCAACCGCGACTAAAGCCTTTTTTCGCCCCATTTGAGGTTCCCGCGGAAAATGACCTTTAGTCGCGGTTGGCCTAGCCAACCGCGACTAAAGGCTTTTTTCGAAATTATTTCATTTTCTTAAAATCAGAAAAAATCAGAAAATACAAATAATATATCAAAAAAATCAGAAAAATAAAACTAATTCAATTCAAATTCTTAAAAATACAAATAATATATCAAAAAATTCAGAAAAATAAAACTAATTCAATTCAAATTCTTAAAAATACAAATAATATATCCAAAAAATCAGAAAAATAAAACTAATTCAATTCAAATTCTTAAAAATACAAATAATATATCAAAAAATCAAAAAATAAAACTAATTCAATTCAAATTCTTAAAAATACAAATAATATATCCAAAAAATCAGAAAAATAAAACTAATTCAATTCAAATTCTTAAAAATACAAATAATTTATCAAAAAATCAAAAAATAAAACTAATTCAATTCAAATTCTTAAAAATACAAATAATATATCAAAAAAATCAGAAAAATTCTTTCCGCCACTTTCTTCCCGCCACTTTCTTCCCGCCTCTTTCTTCCCGCCACTTTCTTCCCGCCACTTTCTTCCCGCCTCTTTCTTCCCGCCACTTTCTTCCCGCCTCTTTCTTCCCGCCTCCCGTCTTCCCGCTCCCATTTTTCCCGCCATTTGTCACTACATATAGGTAGCCCGGCTTGGCCAGCATTATCACATCTCTACAATCTCTCATCACTCTCTCATGGCTTCCACCGCACCCACTCTAACCTACCAGCAGGTGGAGGAGCTTTGCGCCTCGAACTACCCTTGCCCACCGGGCTACCGCGTCCCTGCGGCTAGAGCCTAAGCGCCGGCGGCGTGCCGGTCCCTCCCGTCCCTCGTGGTACCGCGCGCCGGGCGGCCATCACGAACCACTACTACCTCGACCTCACGCCGGAGCAGCGGATGAATCCCCGCCGGCATCCCGATAACCAGCATACTTGGGACGCCTTCTTCATCAATCGGCGTGAGAGGGCGCTCGCCGGTATGAGGAGGACGGTCCGCCTCCCGGAAACTTCCACGAGGCCGGCCGTCGGCTATGGTGGTACGGCCGGACTCCGCAGAGCGTCATGGACTACATCACGGCCGGCGATATCCCTCGCCCGCGCTACCCTCGCTCCGAGCCACGAGCGCCGCCCGACGACAGCCGACGACAGCAGCCGACGACGACGCCGGCAACTTAGAAGCAGGCGCCGACTACCAGTACAACGGCGGCGGCTATGAAGACTACGAGTATGCATATTATACGCCTAGGCAGGAGTATGACTAAATCACTCCAAATTTCCTGTATGCAGGAGTATGACTTAGTCACTCCAAATTTCATGTATCATCGTTGCTATCTCGAGTCAATTGAATCATTCGAAAATGGACACCAAACACATAACGGGTAATATAATTCACATGATCCATTCAACAAAGTTTGGTACAATAAATTATTACACATCATTTCTTTCCTTGTGTCCCTGCTTGCTTACGATTGTGCCGTATCCATGGAGCATCCTCATCATTTAACTTAATGCTTGGGTCGGTGTTCACTTTGAAGGGCGGAATTTCAGCAAACATATTATAATCTTCTCGACATGTCTGTCTTGTCCTCCACTCCCACGATGTTTCTTTTCCCCGAAAGAACAATGTGGCGCTTTGGATCATCGCATGATGTACTGATCGTTTTCTTATCTTTCCGTTTCCTCGGTTTGCTACTCATGTCCTTCACATAGAAAACCTGAGTGACATCTTTCGCTAGGACGAATGGTTCGTCAAGGTAACCAAGATTGTTGAAATCCACCATTGTCATTCCGTATTGCTGGTCCACCTTTACCCCACCTCCTGTTAGCTTGAACCATTTGCACCGGAACAAAGGGACCCTAAAGGAGGGTCCATAGTCAAGTTCCCATATCTCCTCTATGTAACCATAATATGTGACCTTTTGCCCATTCTCGGTTGTCTGCATCAAAGCGGACACCACCGTTTTGGTTGGTGCTCTTTTTATCTTGGGCGATCGTGTAAAATGTATTCCCATTTATCTCGTACCCTTGGAAAGTCGTTATAGTCGAAGATGGTGTCTTGGCCAACATGTACAGCTGATCTACAACATGTTCGTCACTCATTAAATGTTTTCTCAACCAACCGCCGAAAGTCTCCATGTGGGCCTTCCTAATCCAGGATTCAGGCTTCCTGTGGTTGTCCGAGCGTAAAATATTCTTGTGTTTCTCAAAGTACGGAGCCACCAAGCTGGAATTGGTCGGAACCGTGTGGTGTGCTTCAGCCGTAGAATGGCCGTCCATACATATCGTTGATTTCCTTCCGATCGTGCCTTTTCCACTTAGTCTCCCCTCGTGCCGCGATCGAGGAAGACCAATCGGCTTAAGGTCAGGAACAAAGTCAACACAAAACTCAATTACCTCCTCATTTCCACCCTTGGCGATGCTTCCTTCTGGCCTAGCACGGTTACGAACATATTTCTTTAATATTCCCATGAACCTCTCGAAGGGGAACATATTGTGTAGAAATACAGGACCGAGAATGGAAATCTCATCGACTAGGTGAACTAGGAGGTGCGTCATAATATTGAAGAAGGATGGCGGGAACACCAACTCGAAACTGACAAGACATTGGATCACATCGTTCTGTAACCGTGGTAGAACTTCTGGATTGATTACCTTCTGAGAGATTGCATTGAGGAATGCACATAGCTTCACAATGGCTACTCGAACATTTTCCCAGCAGAGCCCCCTCAAAGCAATCGGAAGCAATTGCGCCATAATCACGTGGCAGTCGTGAGACTTCAGGTTTTGGAACTTTTTCTCCGCCATGTTTATTATTCCCTTTATATTGGACGAGAATCCGGACGGGACCTTCATACTCGCTCGGCATTCAAAAAAGATGACCTTCTCTTCTTTGGTGAGAGCGTAGCTGGCACGACCTTGAAACCGTTCCGGATGCCGGTCATCGGGGTCTTTCAAAATTTGCTGGTCCTGCCGTGCTTCCTTTGTATCATTTGACTTCCCATACACGCCCAAGAAGCTTAGGAGGTTCACGCAAATATTCTTCGTAATGTGCATCACGTCGATTGCAGAGCGGACTTCTAGGACTTTCCAATATTCTAGCTCCCATAATATAGATTTCTTCTTCCACATGGCTGCGTGCCCGTCAGCTCCCTTCGGAACTGATTGTCCGCCAGGACCCTTTCCAAAGATGACTTTCAAATCCTTGACCATATCAAATACCTCAGCACCGAGTAGTGTTCCGCAGGCTTCGGCCGGTGATCTGCCTTGCCGTTGTAATGCTTGCCTTTCTTTCTTATCGGATGACCTTTCGGAAGAAATCGACGATGCCCAAGGTACACGTTCTTCTTACAATTTGGCAAATGTACACTTTCAGTCTCATGTAAGCAAGTGCGTGCATGCATTGTATCCCTTATTTGACAGTCCCGAAAGGTTACTAAGAGCAGGCCAATCGTTGATGGTTACGAAAAGGAACGCTCGTAGGTCAAATTCCTCTTCTTTGTGCTCATCCCACACACGGACACCAGGTCTGCCCCACAGCTGTAAAAGATCATCAACTAATGGCCTTAGGTACACATCGATGTCGTTGCCGGGTTGCTTCGGACCTTGGAAGAGCATTGGCATCATAATGAACTTCCGCTTCATGCACAACCAAGGAGGAAGGTTGTAGATGCATAGAGTCACGGGCCAGGTGCTATGGCTGGAGCTCTGCTCGCCAAAAGGATTCATGCCATCCGTACTTAGACCAAATCTTATGTTCCTTGCGTCAGCTGCAAAATCTTTGAACTCTCTGTCGATCTTTCTCCATTGCGTTCCATCTGCGGGGTGTCTCAACTCCCCGTCCGACTTACGGTCCCCTTTGTGCCATCGCAACAACTTGGCATGCTCTTTGTTCCTCAACAAACGTTTCAACCGTGCACTACTAGGAAAAGGCCTAGCCGTAAGGTTGACTTCAGTGGCGCACCATGATGGCCGTGCGCCACTACTACTTAGCAGTGGCGCACCACAAAATGGTGGGCCACTGTTACAAATGTAGTAGTGGCGCACCTTGTTTGTGGTGCGCCATTACTAATTCCCGGCAGGAGGCCAGCTCCCACCCAAAACTAATAGTGGCGCACGTCTCCATGGTGCGCCACCGCTACATGGCTTACTTATAGCGCATGTCTTTGTGGTGCGCCACTCGCTAGGAGGTGGCCAGGGCCCTTTAGAGATGAGGGCTTTAGCAATGGCGCACCGCTTGGTGCGCCACTACTAGCTATGGCGCACCGCCGACATGGTGCGCCACCGCTAAGTTGGGCAGGGCGTGGGTTTACGGTGTAACAGGTGAGCAGTGGCGCACCACTTAGCGAGTGCGCCATTGCTATGTCACCCTAGCGAGTGGCGCACGGCTAGGTGGTGCGCCACCGCTAACCTCGGGACCATTTCCTCGCTTTTCACCCTCCACTCACATGTGCCACCCACTTTCCCCAAACACTCTTCCACCACCACCTCCCACCAAATCTGGATCTGGTCGTGTTGCCCCTCCTTCCCACCTCATTTTCACCTCTTCATTCACCAAAATTAAGTTGGTAAACTTAATTTTCTTCATAGGTAACTAATGGTGAAGCTTTCTTAGCTCAATACCCTACTCAATCTCAACTTTTTACCTCATCCAACACTCTAGGTCTCACCGTATCGGTAACTTTGTTGGTTTTATGCTTTGTGTGTGAACGGTTCCGATCGTCTTGCACACACGTCATGCACATATGTTATGTGCGAAGCTCGATGATATCATGTGTACGTGCGCATGCGCGAAAAGCGTCACGTGCATGTGTGTTGTATGCGAAGCCTCCGGATCCACATGTGTGTTGTATATGCGAAGCCTCCACACATGTGTTGCATGTGTTTTTGTTTGCAGGGATTTGAAATGCGATGGAGTTGCCAATATTTTGCCGAAACGTTGATTCATTTCCGTTTCGGCGAATGTTGGGCATACTACGCATATACATGTCCTATTTTTAGGGAAGGTCATGCCAAAATTTTCTTTTGGTATGCTAAGATATCCATTTTCTCTATATCCGCAGGCGACCATGGTCCGCATGATGAGCGAAGGCGTTGTGGCTAGGTTTTTGAAAGCCGCGACAGACGAGATGATTAGAAATAACCAAAAGGAGATAAGATGTCCGTGTTGAAGATGCAAGCTAACGAGCCTTATGGACCCTAAAGCCGATATGGTGCGGGACCACCTTCTCATGCGTGGTTTCATGGATGGCTATCGGTGGGAAGGCGACGAAGATGATTATGAATTTGTCCATGGGAATTCAACAAGAAGTAAGGAAGGCCGAGGTGATCAGGATGTAGAAGATCTCGGGCATGATCAGGATGTAGAAGATCCCGGAGATGATGATGACCACAATGTAGGAGATCCTGGACCCGATGATGAGGAAGATCAAGATGGAGGTCATCATGACGATCATGAAGATGAAGACGATGAACCATCGTCGATGGACCGGGTGCGAGGACCCTTATCTTCAAGAGCTGCTTCTCGGCGTACGAGTAACGCAAGAGCTGCCGCCCGAGAGAAAGCCAAGATGGATCAACCGGAGGTAGACGCTGTTACTCCATTGTATGAAGGATGCAGGCCGGAGGATACCCGCTCGAAAGTAACGCTCATGGCTCGGGAGATGAAGGTAAAGCACAAAATGACCGACACATCCTTCAACGACAACATGTCATTCTCGGCAGGAACGTCTTCCCAAAGGTAACACGTGTCCGACTAGTATCGAGGAGGCCAAGAAAATCGTGTGTCCTCTCGGATTTACCGCATGTGAAATACCATGTGTGCTTGAACGATTGCATCATTTATCGGAACGAGCACGCAGAGTGTACCATATGTCCGGAGTGCGGCGTCGGCCGGTACAAGAAGGGGAAGAAAGCTCCTCGGAAGGTGGTGTGGTACTTTCCAATCACTCCTCGTCCGCAGCGGTATTTCGCGGATCCTAAGCAAGCAAAGCTAATGCGCCGGCACGCGGAGATGAGGAAGGGAGAAGATGACGCAGATGATCCGAAGAAAAAGAAAAAGGACAGGATGTTGAGACACCCTTCGGATGCTAGCCGCTGGAATGCGTTGGACCTCGAGTACCCGGAATTTGGGGACGATCCTAGGAACATAAGGCTGGGCGCGAGCACCGATGGAGTCAATCCGTTTGGCAGCCGGAGCAGCACGCATAGCACCTGGCCCGTGTTTGTGTGGATGTACAACCTCCCCCCGGTTGTGCATGAAGAGGAAGTACATTCAAATGAGTATGCTAATTGAAGGGCCGAAACAACCAGGGAACGACATCAATCCGTATATGGGGCTTCTGAAAGAGGAGCTAGCCACGCTATGGGACACGCCTGCCAATACGTGGGACGCCGCCGCGGAAGAATATTTCCCTATGAGAGCCGCAATGCTCACGACGGTGCACGACTTTCTCGGTTACGGATATGTCGCGGGGCAGGTGGTCCACGGATTCAATGCATGCGTAAGGTGCATGGACGACACAACGTACCGCCAGCCTAGATAGAGATCCCGGGTCCTCGAAAACGGTGTTCATGGGACATCGAAGGTGGCTTCGCGAGGACGACCCATGGAGGAAACGCAAGGATCTGTTCGATGGTGAAGACGAACCCCGAAGACGGCCACGTACGAGAAGCGGCGAGCAAATAGACGAGCTATTGAAAAATTGGAAAGAGTGCCCACCGCCGGGAAAGAAGCGAAAGGCGCCGGAGCCGCCGCTTAAGGTATGGAAGACGAGGTCTGTTTTCTGGGACTTGCCGTACTAGAAGATCCTCCGTGTGCCTCACAGCCTTGATGTCATGCACATCACGAAGAACGTGTGCGAGAGTCTGCTTGGTACCCTCCTGAACATGCCAGAGAAGACCAAAGATGGGCCGAAAGCAAGGTACGATTTGCAATCAATTGGGATCAGGGAGGAGCTTCACGCGGGACGCCCTAATGATGATGATGACGATGACGATGATGAGGCGGAGGACACGCAAAGTCGTCGCAAGGGAAAAAATGCCAAAAAGATTGAATATTACTGCCCCCCGCGTGCTTCACTCTAAGTCAGAAGGAGATCGAGCAGTTTTTCGACCGTCTCCTAGGAGTAAAACTTCCCTACGGTTACGCGGGGAAGATAAGCAGGTACCTAGACAAAGCGAAGCAGAGGTTCAGCGGGATGAAGTCTCACGACCGTCACGTGCCGATGACGCAGATACTTCCGGTTGCAATCCGTGGGATCATGGACGCGCACGTCCGTGAAACGCTTTTTGGCCTATGCAACTTTTTCGACGTCATCTCTCGGAAGTCCGTTGGCGTGAGGCAACTTAGAAGGCTACAGGAAGAGATCGTGGTGATACTCGTGCGAGCTTGAGATGTACTTCCCGCCCGCTTTCTTCGACGTTATGGTGCATCCTGCTGGTACATATCGTGGAGGATATCATCCAACCGGGGCCGACGTTCCCGCACAAGCATGATGCCGTTCGAAAGGATGAATGGTGTCATCAAAGGGTACGTTCGCAACGGGGCACGTCCGGACGGAAGCATAGCCAAGGGCTTTCTCGACCGAAGAGTGCATCTCCTTCGCACGAGTTATCTAGAAATCGAGAACCCCGTTGGCCTGCCCGTAAACAGGCATCTCGGGAAGCTCGCCGGATGGGTTCACCGCGACGGTAGCCGCGAAATGCATGTCGACTTCAAGGGTCGAATCGCCGACTTTGAAAGAGCAAACCTAGTCGCGCTACAACACATAGACGTGGTCGATCCTTGGGTGGTAGAGCACAAAACCTTCATCGCAAAGACGTACGAGTGATCGGGGCCAACAGAGGACTGGACGGAGATATAATCAAAGAGCACAACTCAACCTTCACGCGGTGGTTCAAGGACAAGATGCCGACGTACCCTATAGACGAGGATTCTTCTGCGGAAGAAAAACTCATATTCGCCTTGTCACAGTGGCGCCGAACACAACCTCGATGACATTTCGTGCGTACGATATCAACGGCTACACATTCTACACCGAGGAAAAGGACATGAAGAGCGATTATCGGAACTCCGGGGTAACGATGGAGTCCTACACCGGTGACGTCAAGCGGAGATACTACGGAAAGATCGAGGAGATCCGGGAGCTGAGCTACGCCGGAGAGAATGTGCCGATGTTCCGTGTCGGTGGGCCAAGAACGTCATAAAAGAAGACCGGCATTTCACCACCATGGTTATACCCGAAGCCAAATCCAAGACAGCGGGCGCAAAGGTCACCGCGAAATATGAGCCATGGGTACTAGCTTCCCAAGTGGACCAATGCTTCTTCATTACCGACCCGCAAAAGCCCAGCCGTGTTGTCGTGAGGAGAGGCAAAAGGAGCATCATCGGAATGGATGGAGCCGCCAACGAGCTAGACTTTGACCAGTACGGCGATCCGAAGATGGAAGATGACGACGACGATGATGAAGAACCATACACAACAAGAAGAAGCAGGACCACCCTACCTAAAGGCCGTCCATTCAAGAGAAGAAGTCTAGGAGTTCCGGGGCTAAATTATTCAACCGCGAGAAAGAAGGGCAAGAAGATTGTGAAAAGATAATTATGTATCATTTTCTTTTTTTTTTGAGATCAATTATGTATCATTTTCTTGTATGAATAATGGATGTCATATTGTTAATCTACACATTGTACCGATCAAAATAGACATATAATTTATATTTTTGGATATTCTACATAATTATAATTATTTATGCCTTTTATGTTGGTGTATTATGCTATTTATTATAGTATTAAATCAATTTAAAAAAAGGGAAAAAAATTGGGGCCGCCAGGGTTCGAACCCGGCCGGCCAGGGTTAACCAAACAGGGGACAGATAGCTAGCCACTGCGGTACGGTGCGGATCTTGTCAATAGTACGAGCCAAATTCTTTTTGACCCTATCCAAGTCGTAGTGGCGCACCCGTAGTGGTGCGCCATTGCTAAGCATCACTGTGGCGCACCCCTAGCAGTGCGCCATTGCTTAGGGGGGTCGGGGACTTAGCCATCCCGACCATCTCTTCTTCTCCCCATCCCCATTCCCCCCATTCCCCAATCGATCCTCTCCTCTCCGACGGCGGCCTCCTCTCCGACGCCACCTCCCCGGCGACACGAGCGACGCCCTCACCACCCTGGCGACGCCCTCCTCTTTGCCGGCGACGCCCATTCACCACTGCGCCCTCCTCTCCGCCGGCGACGCCCATTCACCACTTGCTCCTGGATCTCCGAAGCCACCTGCTCGCCCACTGCGCCCATTCCCCACCACTGCAACCTTCCCTTCTGCCTCGCGACGCCGCCCCTTCCCTCGATCTGCCTCGCGACGCCGCCCCGTCCCTCGATCCACCTCCCACCGGCGCCCCCTGAGCACGCCGCCACGCCCTCGACGCCACGCCGCGGAGCAGGATCACGAGGAGCACTCCGCCACGCCCTCGACAGCTGCCTCTCGCCTCGCCTCGCCGCCCACGTCCAGGACCAGGAGAAGGAGCACCACCAGGTGGAGGGCGACCTCATCCTCGACCTCGCCGCCGAGGAGCCGCACGCCCTCGACCTCTGACCGCCTCCAGCCACCATCACCGTCGCCGTAGGTGAGGCCCCTCTCCCCTCCCTCCCTCTCTAACCTAACTGGTGCACATACATTGTTCCTTTTTTGTTCAATTTAAGGGGAAAAAAGAACACAAACTCTACTTGTTGTAACTTTGTATGCTTCACTATGTGCTAGTCTATGCACCTTATGCAAACCAAATGAGGAATTTTGATTTCACAAAAGGTGGTTCTCCTTCTGCTGAGAGCAAATGTAGTTCTTTGTAGTTCATTGGAGTTCATAGGAATGCTCTCTGTAGTGTTGAATATGTCTATGCTATGTCTCCGGTTATATGCATATCATAAAGGTAGCAGCATTTCCATTGATCTTGGACTCTTGGTAGTGTAGCAAGAAAGGAAGGGGAAAATCATGGAAAATATCATGGAAAAGCTGCTGCTCTGTTAGGTTGTTGCTTAGGTGCTTGCTCGTCGTTAGATGTTGCTTAGGTGCTTCTGCTGTCTTGTTAGGTTCACAATTGCTGCTACTGCTTAGGAGCGATAGTGTTGTTGCTTAAAATTGATTTAGTAACTCACAAGTGAAATTTGAACACCTTGAACTGCAAGCCTGCTGCTTAGTAACTCACAATTGCATGCTATTAAGAGCATTGTTACATGTAAAGTACACTTGTTTATAAATCAAAACTCACAATCTTCCCATAGCCTATTGTTTATAAATCGAACCTGTGTCCAGATGTTCACATTTTTTGTAATTCAGTTTGCTGACATTATTAGTAGTAAAATGAAATCACTTCGGACTGTTGTAAGCCTGTAACTGAGTAGCAAAACTCTCTAATCACAATCTGTCACTTCTACAGATTTTCCAAGTTTTTTATTGGTAGCAACCATGCATTTCATGTTGGTTTAGCTTATAAGTGTTCAAAATGTTCTTACATGTTGTAACCCTAAAGATCTACTGGTAAATATGCTACATTATTTTCTTTTGGTTGAGGGATTGCTTGAAGTCTCCTCTAAATTAGTGTATGAAATCGTTATAGCTTCATCCAAGCTGGTTCTTTACGTCCCGAAAGCACCGGGAGAGTAAGACCTCTTATAATTGATATTGCCCTATTGTACTTGTGAAGTTTTAGGCTTAATAACGAGAAAGAAATAAGGAATTAATAGAGAGAACACCAAGTTAAAAACAATTTGAGATTTTTAAACCTGGGTACCTTACTCTGTCGAAAGCATACAAGTGTCTGTAGGCTTTCAAAACTAGAAGGCTGAAAAAATTGTTTGTGTTCTTGACATTTGGAGTATTTTTGCTCATGATGTCTGTTTTGATTCCAGCCTCTGTACAAGTAACACCACAATTGTTTTCACTGAAATGAATAACCACCATTGTGTACTTGTACATGTACACTCAAATATGAATAACCACCATTTTAGTTGCTAGGTTGATTGTTGCTCGCTGCTAGGTTCTTAAAGTTACTCGATTTGTTACTGATTTTTCTATTCATTTAATAGTTTACATCATCTTTCACAGCCCTTGAACAAGAGCACCGACCGTCGCTGCCGCATCTTCCTCGACCCGGAGCAACAACTCACCTCTCGGAGACTCCACGCGACTCACGGTGAGCAACACCTCACCTCTCCCGGTCCCGATGGTGCCGATGGTGCTTGCTGCTGGTGCTCCTAGTGCTTGCTGCTACTAGTGCTTGCTACCGGTGCTGATGGTGCTTGATGTTGGTGCTCCTGGTGCTTGCTGCTGGTGCTACTAGTGCTTGCTGCTGGTGCTACTAGTGCTGATGGTGCTTGCTGTTGGTGCTGATGGTGCTTGTTGCTGCTTGCTGCTGCTTGCTACTGCTGCTGGCTGCTAGCTGCTAGCTGCTTGCTGCTTGCTGCTTTCTGCTTGATGATGCTTGCTGCTTGCTGCTTGCTGTACTGCCCATGGTTAGCTGATGCATATGGTGTATATGAGGAACAATTGTGTATGTGCCATGGTGCTCAGCTGGTGGATTGTTTTGCATGTGTATATGGTGACATATTCTTGTGCAGGGATCGACAGAGATGCCCATTATCGCCGAAATGTTGATTCATTTCCGTTTCGGCGAAAATGGGGCACTCATATGTCCATAGATTAGCATAGGTCATGCCCAATTTTGTTAGTGGAATGGATCGTAATATGGTTCAAAAATGTAAACATGTAGGATGGCCGGTCCCGGTGGCCGGCGAGGCGGTCGAGGCCGCGGTCTCGGGCGCCCCGCGGCCGGGGAAGGGGCCGCCGCGGTGGAGCAGCAAGGGCCCCACGGTCACCGTCACCTGCATCCTCCTCGTCTTCGCATGAGGAACGCTGCTTCGAGTTCCTCCTCCGCATCGACGACGACCCACTCGGCATCAAGAGGCTACCGGACAAGTTCGCCGAGTTCGTCGACGGCGTCGAGCCGGCGCACTTGCAGCTACGGGAGGCTAGCTGCAACTTCCGCCGCTGGTCCGTGGAGGTCCTGTTCGACGGGCAGGGCAAGATGTACCTGCACACGGGGTGGGACAAGTTCGCCCGTGACCTCCACCTCGAGCCCGGCTGCCAGCTCACCTTCCTGTACGAGGGGACGGCGAGATGATCGTCAAGGTGTTCGACGACACCGCCTGCCGTGTGCACTACCCCCACACCGGCGAATCCGGCTCGGACACCGATAGTTAGAACTTAGAGTGTTGTCAACTCTATCTTCGTTGCTTCGTGTTGTTTGAATTCTATATTAAATTGTATGAAGCTACGATGTTAGGTATGATGATGTTATGTCCAAATATCAATCTCTTGTGCATCCTACCTTGCCTCGCCGACACCATCCCGGGATGTTCATATTTGTTTGGACCAACAATGTATGAGGCCCTTGTCATTCCATTTGCTTTGGTATCTCAAAATGCCGATGATTAGAATGTTCGGTCAACCGTACACTCCGGGGTGTCGCTAGTGAGCCTGGTGTGATGGCACAAATATCAATCTCTTGTGCATCCTACCTGGCCTCACTAACGCCATCCCGGGATGTTCATATTTGTTTCGACCAACAATGTATGAGGCACTTATTCCATTTTGTCATTCCATTTGCTTTGAGATTTTCAAAATGCCGATGATTAAAATGCTTGGTCACCGTACACTCGGGGCGGTGTTAGTGAGCCTCGTGTGATTGCACAAATATCAATCTCCTGTGCATCCTACCTGGCTCGCTAACTCCGTCCCGGAATGTTAATATTTGTTTCGACCAACAATGTATGAGGCATTCCATTTAGTTCATACTAGCTACTTGTTTCTTATTTGAGTTGGCACTTCTTAATTGCATTGGCCGATGATTAGAATGGTTGGTCACTTGTACACTCCGTGGTGACGTAAGTGAGCCTGGTGTGATGGCACAAATATCCATGTCTTGTGCATCCTACCTGGCCTCGCTTACGCCATCACGGAATGTTAATATTTGTTTTGACCGACAAAGTATGAGGCCCTTGTCATTCTTCCATTTGCTTTGGTATCTCAAAATGCCGATGATTAGAATGTTGGTCACCTATACACTTGGGGAGGGGTCGGTGAACCTGGTGCGATGACACAAGTATCAATCTCTTGTGCATCCTACTTGGTTTCACCGACGCCTTCTCTAAATGTTAATATTTGTTTGGACTGACAAAGTATGAGGCCCTTGTCATTCTTCCATTTGCTTTGGTATCTCAAAATGCCGATGATTAGAATGTTGGTCACCTATACACTTGGGGGAGGGGTAAGTGAACTCTGGTGCGATGACACAAGTATCAATCTCTTGTGCATCCTACTTGGTTTCACTTACTCCGTCCCTAAATGTTAATATTTGTTCCGACCAACAATGTATGAGGCATGCCTTTTAGTTCATACTACTTGGATCGTTTTTGAGTTTGCTCTTATTCGTTGCAAACATCTATGAGCGTGCACTAATGTTTCTTTGGGTTGTGCATATGTACGCAGATATGACGTGGTATGTCGTGTACAAGGGCAAGGTTCCCGGAGTCTACAACGACCGGGAGGAGTGTCGGAGACAGGTTCACCGTTTTAGCGGTAACAGCTACAAAGGGTACACCACTAGAGCGGAGGCCGAAGACGGATACGCACGCTATCCGGCGGGAGAGAGGACGGAGCGGAGGAGGAACCGGATGAAGACCACTTTCATCGGGACGGTGCTAGTAGTGACTCTAGCTCTCTTCTATGTGATGCTAGTTTAGATGATCGACCTTGTGCCACTACTAGCTCATTTGTGACTTGTAACACCGTAACTTGCATTGTAACCTCTAATGTGAATGCTTGTGAATCATGTGGGGCTAATGTGAAGAACTATGTATGGATAAGCTGTGCTGTTGTTTATATGCTGTTATATATCCTGTATTGTGCTATTGTACTGTCATATACAACCTGTATAAATACCTGCCAAGATACAAAAAAAAAATTCGAAATCTTAGCAGTGGCGCACTAGTGGACCATCTGTGGCGCACTACCACTAAGTAGCAGTGGCGCACTGCTACTGATCCAGTGGCGCACTGCCCTGTGATCCTCTCCGAGACTAGCAGTGGCGCACAAGGATAAGTAGCGGTGGCGCACGTCCCGGAGAGGGCAGTGGCGCACGTACTCACGCAGCGATGGCGCACCTACTAGCTGGACCGGTGGCGCACGCAAGACGGTAGCGGTGGCGCACCTCTTCTACACGGTGGTGGCGCACCGCCTCGACCAACGAGTGGCGCACCACTTTGGAGTAGTAGTGGCGCACCGGGGGAATGTCAATGGCGCACCGGGTAGTGCGCCACGAGTATCCAGGCTAGTAGTGGCGCACCCCTAGTGCGCCACTACTATGTGTTAGCAGTGGCGTGATAACAGTGGCGCACCACTAGTGCGCCACTGATGGCTATATGTGGTGCGCCACTGAAAGCCTTTTTCCTAGTAGTGGTGGTATTATAGGAGCATACCACATCACCTTGGCGGGAACCCTCTTCCTGGGTTTCTGGCCCTCAACATCGTCACCAGGGTCATCGCCTCTGATCTTATAACGCAATGCAGTGCATACCGGGCATTCATTCAAATTCTCGTATTCACCGCGGTAGAGGATGCAGTCATTGATGCATGCATGTATCTTCAGAACCTCTAAACCTAGAGGGCAGACAACCTTCTTTGCTTCGTACGTACTGGCGGGCAACTCGTTATTCTTTGGAAACATATTCTTCAACATTTTCAGCAAGTTTTCAAATGCCGAGTCAGCTACACCTGCCTATGCCTTCCATTTCAGCAAATCCAGTGTGCAGCCCAGCTTTTTCAGACCATCATCGCATCCGGGGTACAGCGCCTTCCTGTGATCCTCTAACATGCGATCCAAATTCTCCCTCTCCTTTTCAGTTTCGCAGCGTCTCCGTGCATCAGCAATGGTCCGACCATGATCATCAACGGGATCATCACGTGCCTCTTCTTCACCTTCCCCCTCACCTTCCCCTTCACCTTCAGCATCCTCCATGAAAGTATCACCGAAATGAGCAAGATAGCTTTCATCGATGAAATCATCCCCTTCTTCATCTTCTTCCATTATAACCCCTCTTTCTCCATGCTTGGTCCAACAATTATAGCTTGGCATGAAACCGTGCCGAAGCAGGTGCATGTGAACATCTCTTGAGGAAGAGTAACCCTTCTGATTCTTACAGTTAACACATGGACAGATAACAAAACCCCCCCGCTTGTTCGCATTAGCCACTACGAGGAAATCTTTCAAACCCGTACTGAACTCGCCGGAGAGTCGGTTACCGTACATCCATTGCCGATTCATCTGCATTATTATAATATAAAATATATAATTAACCATCATGCATTTGTTAAACTAACTAGCTACAAACAATATAAATTAAACAATGAACTACACACACATGCATATTGTATCAATGACGACACATCAAAGGTTCAAGTTGCTAACCGCGATCGAGGAGGAAAAAATAAATGAGAAAGCTCAAGTGTGGCTCCAACACTTCATATCATGTTTGTTTCATGCTCTTGGGGCATTTCATCAAACACCTTATGTGCATAAGAGGAACCAAAAGCAAACCTAACACTCACTTGTGAAGTTTGTGAAGAGAATGGCTCCAAATGGCTAAGTGTTGGCTCCAAATGGCTGGATGGGTATATATAGGGGAGGGGCTTTAGTCGCGGTTGGCCTGGCCAACCGCGATTAAAGGCCTTCGGGCACCTTTAGTCGCGGTTGGCCTGGCCAACCGCGACTAAAGCCCCCCACGTGCACCAGCTGGCCACCGTGCGCCCTGGGCCCAGGCCTTTGGTCGCGGTTCGCCACACGAACCGCGACTAAAGACCCCATTAGTCGCGGTTCCTTTACCTTCGCGACTTATGGGGCTTCCCGGAAGCCTGTTTTTCTACCAGTGTTAGCAGTACGATTTTCAGTTTGTCTACTATATTAAGCTCTACTACAACACGTTTTTCCCATCTTCGGTGATGGAGGGTCGAGGACGGAGGATGCCTTTGACACGTGCTAGTTTGTGTACTTGTTGCTGGGTGGTCCAAAGAACGGTTTGTTTGGGGAGTGGTGTTTTGGCACCCGGGAGCATATGCTCCCGGTTTTTAAACTTCATTTTAAATATACTGTTAAAATGTTGAAAAAATTGAACACAATTTTTTGGGAACATCTTGAAATTATACGTGTTCACAAAGTGGTTCCATAGAAAATTGACATTTTGAGTGTCACCTGTAAAAAGACAATTTTTTTGTAAAAAAAGGTTTTGTACGAGACGTTTTGTTTGTCTTTTTTCACACAAGTCACAAAAAATTTCGGTTTTTCGCAAAACTTTATGTGCGCACGTAAAATGTCCATACATAAGCGAGAATTTTTTTGTTCAATTTTTTGATATTTCAAAATGTTTTTTTTCGGTAGCAGGAGCATATGCTCCCATATGCCGAATTGAATTTCTGGGTTTGTTATTTTTATTAGCTTTTGTGATCTTTATACTACTATAGATGATTATAAATAGATTGGTTGAGTTTTTGAAAGAGACAAACGAACTTGTTCGGATCTCTTTATAATATTTTGTCTCCTATGGCATTAGATATTTACCAATTTAATGCATGGTATAATTTTGGGCCTTTAAGAGCATCTCCACCGGCGCACCCCGGATAGTCGCCGGTAGTGGTGCCGACACTGCCATCTGGAGGGGGTGCCGGCACTGCATCCTCTATTTGGGGGTGCTGTTCCCACACCGGCACCGCCAAGCAAGCGGCCCCGATAGATGATTTGAATTAAAATCTCAAATAAAAGCATAGAAATTCAAATACTGAGGAGGAACTTTCCACAAACTAATACATAATTTGGAACATTGTTTACACAAACTAAGACATAGTTTGGAACATGGTTTCCACAAACTGATACATAGTTTGAACCATGCTTGACACAAATTAAAACAATGGAAAATGAGAAAACCTAACCAGTGTTGGCATCGCAGGTTTCGTGTATTCGCTGCCAAGAAAGAACACTCCCAGGCACTCACAGACAACCAGACTGGAAAATCCAGTTGGTGATGATAGCCATGTTGGCACTTTCGAGGAAGAACATCCAAAAACATGCGTGCGTATTTTCGTTGCGAAGAAACAACACTCAATCATCCTCCTCATCGGTGTCGCCATGGTAGTGCCGGTGGCAGCGCGTCTCGTCGAACACCTTGACGCTCATATCCCTGATGACCCACAAGTATAGGGGGTGTATCGTAGTATTTTCGATAAATAAGAGTGTCGAACCCAACGAGGAGCAGAAGGTGTTGCCAAGCAGTTTCGATGAAGGATTCACTGTAAATGCTCACAGACAAGTATTCAGGGGGTTTTGATATAGCAGATGAATAAAGTACAAGTAAGTATAGTGCGAGAGAAATGATTGCAGCGAGTGGCCCAATCCTTTTTAGCACAAAGGACAAGCCGGTTTGTTTACTTATAATGACCAAACGTTCTTGAGGACACACGGGAATTTAGTCTAGTGCTTTCGCTTCATATAGCTGATTAATCTTCATTGTTTTGATAAGTGTTGTGTGGGTGAACCTATGCTAATGCACCGTCCTTCCTAGGACTAATACATACTTGTGATTATACCCCTTACAAGCATCCACAAATACAAGAAAGTAATTAAGATAAATCTAACAACAACCTTAAACTCTAAGATCATGCTATCCCTCCTGCATCGATATACCAATGGGGGTTTAGGTTTCTGTCACTCCGGCAACCCCGCAATTAGCAAACGAATACAAGATGTATTTCCCTAGGCCCATAAATGGTGAAGTATCATGTAGTCGACGTTCACATGACACCACTAGAAGAATAACACCACAACTTAAATATCATAACATTGAATATTAACCAACATACTTCACTACTAACATTTAGACTTGTGGTGACCCGGCATACCACTGCATGGTGTAGTATGCAAGTCTGATATAACACCAATGAAACACCGTTCCACTAGTATTATATCGCTCAGAGTGGTACAACAGAAACATATGCGGGTCCAAGGCATGTCTATAGAATTACAACACTGACTCTTTACAAAGGATCCACACAGCCTCCTACTTTACAAGGAGGTAAAACTGCAACTAAACTCCAGAAGAACGACTCGCAGTCTAAGCCTATCACGAACTCTATTTGTAGAGTATTTGACTAGCTATAGGGGCTATGAATAGATTCTAGCTAAATAGGAGCTAGGTTTAGGAAGCTGGTTCCCTTCTACTACTTAATCTAGGTTTTCTCCATGGTAGTTGTGGTGTTTGACTCTTCCGGCAGGTTCCTGTCCCCTTGAAGTATTTGTAGACTCCTCGGTCTTCGAGTTGCACGGTAGATCCTCCTTCAATGCCTCCATATCTAAGCAGGGGATTTAAGAGTGGGATGAGTACGAGCGTACTCAACAAGTTCATTATAGGAAAGAGGTGTTTAATGCACTAGCTACAGGCATTAGACCAGAAAAGTCTAATACCAATGCAGGTTTTCATAACCATTTCTTCAAAAGGGTTGCTTTTATTCGGAAGAACTATGTCCGTCGGCCTTCACCGGTTTACTAGAACTTCATGGAGCTCCTTTCCGACAGCGTTCGCGAGTTCCATATCCCGGAACGAGGAGTGACAGGTCACGGTTCTTTACACTCTGCGAGAGGTGTGTTGCTTTACCCATAAGAGATCTTAACCTTGGTGCCAACCAAGGCTGCGGGCTTGTCCACACTTCCTATGGTGTGAGGCCCGGTATAAGGTCTAGCCAATCATGTTCCTCCGCTACCTCGAACACCCACCCGTTGTTGCATGCCCCGACCCTGGGTCCACGCCGGTCCCATTATTCCCGTAATTTCAGGGTGGACCCCGACCACGACGACAGTGCTGGGCTCTACCATACACTCCTACGCCGGTAGCTGCAACCCATCATAGACCGCATTACCGTGGGGAATTAGAATGGGATCCTCACCCTCCGGTTGTTCCGCAAGACACAACTGCTACGGCAAGCAATGCTTTACCGTGGGGAATTAGAATGGGATCCCCACCCTCCGGTTGTTCCGCCGAGATACAAGCTGCTACGGTAAGCGCATCCGTTGATGAACGAGAGGTGGAAACACTTTTGACTACTCCGTCCCACTCCGGATCTTATGGTTAACACGGGTATTACGGCACAAGAATCACTGGCGACATTTGTTGTTTAATCCTAGATGGATATAAACCCTTGCAATGGAACCTCCACCATATCAACACAATCCATGGTTCCATTGCCCACCACATAGTCATATTCATAGTTATGAAAGTAGTGGTTTTGGTTTTTATGCAATAGTGATAATCATAGTACTTTGCAAGTAATTTGATAAAGATACTCAAATGACATGAGCAAGCGATGAACTTGCCTTTCTTGACCGCAAGATTATGCAGGCAAGGTCTTCGATACGCAATAACTCCAAATTCTGAAATAGCATCATCGTCCGGTAAGGATGATGTTTAAAAGATTGGCAAGGATGCAATAGTGCATAAGTATGAGATGCAATCGCTCTAAGCGTGACCTAACCCGATGATTTAGGATTAGTGAATTGAAATGATTTGTTTAGGGTGTGTTGCACTTTTTAGAGTGATTCACAAACAAGGTTCTTATTCAGGTGTGGTTACATGGTATCATGAACAGGTGCTGGAATATATAATAACAATAAGATTAATAGCACACAACTTTAACATTTGGTATAATCTTAACATGTAATGAATAGTGGTTGGTTTTAACACTACATGGCATGGTTAATGATTAATTATCATATACTTCAAAAGAATAACTTTTGAAGAACATTTTCTTTAATAAAGAACAAGTATGATAATTAGGGTTGTGTGGTTCTAGGGTTTATTATGGTTTCCACTGCTTCTGGAGTAAGTAGTAGATGGATCCAAACAAGATTGGATTCATCAACACCTAGGGCCTGTAATGTTGAATTAAGCCTAAGCATCTTAAGCAACTGGTTATACATAGGTGCTATCAAAGTTTGTTATATCTTATTGGTGATAGATAGCTAGGGTTTCTAAATCCTATTAGGCAGGGTTGTTGGCTACTTCATATCTTCTTCAAAAGAATAACTTTTGAAGAACATACTTCTTAATTAATAAGAAGTGTAACAATTAGGGTTGAGGTGGTCTAGTTTTTATTATGGAATCCACTTAAATAGGGTATAGTTGGCTCCTGGATACTATGGTTCAGAAGTGTCTAATACTAATAGGGTTTAGTGGAATATGGTTAGGTAATGCACAATATTTGGCATAGTTTATTAGGGTTCATCACAATGGTGTGATGCTAGTCAAGGTTAATTAAGGATGAAATCCTAGGTAATAGGATCTAGGGTTGATCCTATTTGATCTTCTAGATTTTATTAGGATGAACACATGGAATTCTAAATTCTTAGTGATAAGGCTCCTTCATTTTATGTGGACATGGCAAGTATTTAATTTTTATTATGGTTCTATGCTTGAAAGGGAAGTATCATGATCACATGTTCTAATCTAGGGTTTAGGTTTAGAAACAATTAAGGTTCATATGAATTAAGGGAGCTAGGGTTCCTAATTCGCAATAGGGTTTGAGTGTTCACATGAAATTATAAAACCATAATATTATTTATAATGGAACTAGGTTTTCATAATTACTATTTAGTTCTTAGATTAATAACTTGTTTGCAAAGTTGAAGTTATTAGTAACTTTGAAATGAAAATAATATTGGATTTGACATTTTATTAATTTTCATGAATTAATAATTAGGACAATTATTAATCTGGGTTTAAATCCCTAATAAGGATTTAACAAAAATATTAAATAAATAAAAATTAGTTTTCATGTTTTCTTTATTTTCTTACTGGTTTTATTTATTTTATAAATGTTTTCTTAATTTCTGAATTTTAATTGCATTTAGAATTAAAAGAAAAGGCTTAAATTAACAAGTATTAAATAATTGAATTTTTATTAAAAATAAAAATTTCATTTTATATTTTTATTGGATAGAGTTTATTTTTAGGATCATTTTGATATCACATTTGGTATTTTTCAGAATTGAAATGAATTTGATTTATTTCTGTAATGTTGCAGTAATTTGTGGAATTTTGAATTAAAACAGAAATAACTAAAGCTACCCGAGCTTTCTACCCACGAAGACACTGACCAGTGGGCCAGAGTCCACGTCAGTGCCACCGTGGCGTCGATGTGGCAACCTGGTGTCTCACCGGCGACCAGTGGTGGTTGACGCCGGCGATCCTGCGTTCCCGCGGGGGCGTGTGTGTGCTTGTTGGAAAGAGGACGCCGAGGCGAACCTCCTGGTGGTGGCGCCGCTCCGGTTTGGTCACCGGAGTGTGCCCGGCGGCGAGGTGCGGCGGCGGTGCTCACGGGCTAACGGCGTGGCGGTGCTACGGCGGGCAATCGAGCGAGGCGTGAATGCTATGAGGCTCAGTAGCTCACCAGGGTTACGACAGGCTTGACGGCGAGGTCGGAGCGAGCCTGAGTCGCCGGAATTCATGGCTCCGGCCGTCAGAGGGAACGAGCTCGACGGAGACGCTACGGATCGCCATGGCTCGATTCCTTCTGCACGATGACCATGTCAAGGACGGCGGTCTCGTTGGTGGTAACGGCTTGGCCTAGGGAGGTCTCTACCGGCGGCGATGGTCGGAGACCGGCGGGTTAGGGTTTCGTCATTGGGGGCGATTGGAGCAGAGAAGAGAGAAATGGAGGGCGTCGGCGCGTTTTATAGCTCCTCCGCTGTGCGCTGGAGGTCAACAACTACGGCGGCGACCGCGGGACGTGGCGCTGGCGTCGCCGTGTCGAGCTCCTATGCGTGCACTGGAGGATACGAAGACGAAGATGTTCGTCTCGTCTTTATCCAAGCGAAGGGACACGGGCTGGTGTTGGGCTGTGAAGTGGCACTAGGCCATGGGCTGCTGCTGTACTCGGTGCTGGGCTACTGGCTGGGCTACACGGCCAGGTAAGCCAGGTAAGGTGTTTTTCTTCCTTTCTTTTCTTTTCTGTTTTCATTTCTTGTTTTGTATTTCTATTTTGATTTTCTGTTTTTAATTCAAATTTCAATCATTCTGTTTTGCAGGTGTTTGAAAATTGGTCTTTTATGAAGACTAATAAAAGTATTATTGTAATACTCAATTGTTTTGATTAAACATTTCACATACATGAGCTTTATTACAAATTGTAATTAATCATGATTTTATGCACTCATTTTAATTTCCTTTTTCTTGTGTAATCAAATCTATTTTGAATTATTAGGGTTGATAATTTCTACTCTAAGTGTTTTAGAATTTATCATTAGGTTTTGAGCTCTTAATTGAGAATTTAGTTCCCTGCATATGATTTTATGTGATCCTCTATTTATTAAGATCTTGTAATTGTGATTATCACTCTATGTCAAGGTTAGCACTAGTATTATATTTTAATAACACTTTGATTTACCTAGAGTAGACATCACTCTCCTCATGGTTGGACTTTGGTTATAAAGATAAGTGGTTGTTAATCTCACTTATGGTTCTAATTATAACATGTATCACAAGAGTTTTCCCATGTTTAATACTTATAGCTTAAGATTTTATTAATGTGCCATACTAGGTTTCTAATGATATTTACCTAATGACATTTGGTTTGAATCTCAATTATGGCCTAGGTTTATATTATGATCACCATAGTGATACATAAACTAGGGTTGAGGTTTAATTTTAGGTTGTGAGATGAGATGACACCATATTGCATGTGCTAGGGTTAATCTCCCCTAACCATGATAAGGTGGTGGCTTAATTAACATTTTATGTTCTCCTTTAGTTACTAAGATATTGAGAATTGGTTTTATCTTCTACCAATTAACTTCTATTACTATCCTCAATTTATCACTAAAGTAACTAAAGTTGTTATAGTCCTTTTTATAGTTAACTTTGGTCCTATGGATGGATTGTTTCCCACCATATTAAGTATGGGTTTTTACTCTAAGGTTTTCTTGTGGTTCTGAAGTGAAGGATAAGTGGAATGTAGATGTGGTAGAATTGTACTTATGATCACCAAGTGATTCACAAGTTAAGGTTGAGATCTAAGCCTAGGGTTGCTTATTATTGATCTCCTTATAATTTCATGTGGCTGATGATATCTGCTTATCCTATTAGGGTTTAACTTATCCTCACATACTTCAAGAGCATAATCATGGATTAGGTATGATCAACTTGTCTTAATATCTCTACCTCAAGTTCTCAGGGTTTATGATCATCACTTAATTTATATTGTTCAAGGTTTGGCTTCCTAAAGTATTTCTAATGGAATGGTTTATTCTAAGGTTTATGGTGTATTCACCATATCTTAATAGATATCAAGTCTAAAACTCCACTTGGCTATCTTGGTTGAATTAATCTCTTCCTTACTTAATCAATTCATGGATATGTTATTATTCTATGTGATATTAGGTTATCTCACCACTCCAAGGGAAATGGTTTACAACCTAATATTTTAGTTCAAAGGCTGTCCTTTATTCTTAAATAGACAGAGCTAGGATAAGTATGAATGGTCTCTCTCATTTGGGAAGGACTTCAATGCTAACCTAATATTAGGCTCCATAGAGGTTGATGTGATCATCAAGATCTATGTTTAACATTAATGGTTATCTCTCTCTAGTGTTTGTCTTGAACAATATCCTAAGGTTCCGGCCTCTTAAAGATGATGATTTGAATACTTGGATGTATATCCAAGGTTTAGCTCAAGGTTTGTTATTGCTTTCTTAATAAATAATAGAGAACTCTCACCTCTCAGGGTTTGTTGCATACCTAATATGGAATAGGGAAAATTATATTCCTTAGTTGGATCTCCTTGTCTTGTTTCCAATATTAAAGTAGAATGAATATCATAGGGTTTATGATAAGAGCATGGATCAGCTTAAGACATGGAGAAGATAAGTGAAGAATAGTTTCTTCATTTATTGTCACTGGATTTCCAATTAAATGGATGTTCATATGTTATGGCAAGGAATACCATGTTGTATTCTTTTATAAGATCAAGCAGTTGATCTTTGAGTAAAGTGTTGTTGTGTTGATTATTAGTTCCATTTGATCAATCCCATTAGATCAAATCATCTCTACCCAAAACAAGGTTTTAACAAAGTCACATTGAGGTTTATAACACTTGACT
>NC_061510.1:332260621-332271892 GCF_022539505.1 Lolium rigidum
GCATCATCAGAACTAACACCAGAAAATTGCTCTCTCATAACAAGATTTAGTAAAGCAGGTTTAATTTAAAAGAATTCTGCTGCATTAGCAGGTGGAGCAATAGGTGTGCATAAGAAATCATTATTATTTGTGCTAGTGAAATCACACAACTTAGTATTCTCAACAGTACCCATTTTAGCAGTAGTAAATAAAGCAAACTAAATAAACTAAATGCAAGTAACTAATTTTTTTGTGTTTTTAATATGAAGAACAAGACAGTAAATAAACTGAAACTAGCAACTAATTTTTTTGTGTTTTCGATATAGAAAGCAAACAAAGCAGTAAATAAAATAAAGCAAGACAAAAACAAAGTAAAGATATTGAATGTGGGAGACTCCCCTTGCAGCGTGTCTTGATCTCCCCGGCAACGGCGCCAGAAATTTAGCTTGATACGCGTAAAGCACACGCCCGTTGGGAACCCCAAGTGGAAGGTGTGATGCGTACAGCAGCAAGTTTCCCTCAGTAAGAAACCAAGGTTTATCGAACCAGTAGGAGTCAAGGATCACGTGAAGGTCGATGGTGACGGAGTGTAGTGCGGCGCAACACCAGGGATTCCGGCGCCAACGTGGAACCTGCACAACACAATCAAAGTACTTTGCCCCAACGTAAGAGTGAGGTTGTCAATCTCACCGGTTTGCTGTAAACAAAGGATTAGATGTATAGTATGGAAGATGATGTTTGTTTGTGAAGAACAGTAAAGAACAAGTATTGCATTAGATTGTATTTCAGATGTAAATAATGGACCGGGGTCCACAGTTCACTAGTGGTGTCTCTCCGATAAGAAATAGCATGTTGGGTGAACAAATTACAGTTGGGCAATTGACAAATAAAGAAGGCATAACAATGCACATACATATATCATGATGAGTACTATGAGATTTAATCGAGGCATTACGACAAAGTACATAGACCGCTATCCGGCATGCATCTATGCCTAAAAGTCCACCTTCAGGTTATCATCCGAACCCCTTCCAGTATTAAGTTGCAAACAACACACAATTGCATTAAGTATGGTGTGTAATGTAATCAACACAAATATCCTTAGACAAAGCATCGATGTTTTATCCCTAATGGCAACAGCACATCCACAACCTTAGAACTTTCGTCCATCGTCCCAGATTCAATGGAGGCATGAACCCACTATCGAGCATAAATACTCCCTCTTGGAGTCACAAGTATCAACTTGGCCTGAGCCTCTACTAGCAACGGAGAGCATGCAAGAACATAAACAACATATATGATAGATTGATAATCAACTTGACATAGTATTCAATATTCATCGGATCCCAACAAACACAACATGTAGCATTACAAATAGATGATCTTGATCATGATAGGCAGCTCACAAGATCTAACATGATAGCACAATGAGGAGAAGACAACCATCTAGCTACTTCTATGGACCCATAGTCCGGGGGTGAACTACTCACACATCGATCCGGAGGCGATCATGGCGATGAAGAGCCCTCCGGGAGATGATTCCCTCTCCCGGCGGGGTGCCGGAGGCGATCTCTGAATCCCCCAAGATGGGATTGGCGGCGGTGGCGTCTCCGGAAGGTTTTCCGTATCGTGGCTCTCGATGCGGGGGTTTCGCGACGAAGGCTTTAAGTAGGCGGAAGGGCGGAGTCGGAGGCGTCACGAGGGGCCCACACACTAGGGCGGCGCGGGCCCCTCCTTGGCCGCGCCGCCTTGGTGTGTCGCCACCTTGTGGCCCCACTCCGTATCTCCCTCGGTCTTCGGAAGCTTCGTGGAAAAATAAGACCACAGGCGTTGATTTCGTCCAATTCCGAGAATATTTCCTTTGTAGGATTTACGAAACCAAAAACAACGAGAAAACGACAAGCGGCTCTTCGGCATCTCGTCAATAGGTTAGTGCCGGAAAATGCATAATAATGACATATAATGTGTATAAAACATGTGAGTATCATCATAAAAGTAGCATGGAACATAAGAAATTATAGATACATTTGAGACGTATCAATCTCATATGCTTTACAATAGTATTGATCAACATTATGATAGTAGCATGTCACTTCAGAAATTATCCTTGTTATCGTTTACCTACTCGAGGGCGAGTAGGACCTAAGCTTGGGGATGCTTGATACGTCTCAAACGTATCTATAATTTCTTATGTTCCATGCTAGTTTTATGACAATACTCGCATGTTTTATATACACTTTATATCATTTTGATGCATTTTCCGGCACTAACCTATTAACAAGATGCCGAAGCGCCAGTTCCTGTTTTCTGCTGTTTTTGGTTTCAGAAATCCTACACAGGAAATATTCTCGGAATTGGACGAAACAAAAGCCCACGGTCTTATTTTGCAAGGAGCCTTCCAGAAGTCCGAAGAGAAGAGGAAGAGGGGCCACGAGGCGGACACCCCACATGGCAGCGCGGTGGGGCCCCTGGCCGCGCCGGCCTATGGGGTGGGCCCCTCGGCCGCCCCTGACTCTGCCCCTTCGCCTATTTATTCTCTCCGTCGCGAAAACCCTAGTACCGAGAGCCACGATACGAGAAAAGCTACTGTGACGCCGCCGCCGCCAATCCCATCTCGGGGATTCAGGAGATCGCCTCCGGCACCCTGCCGGAGAGGGGAATCATCACCGGAGGACTCTACATCACCATGCCCGCCTCCGGATTGATGCGTGAGTAGTTCATCCTTGGACTATGGGTCCATAGCAGTAGCTAGATGGTTGTCTTCTCCTCTTGTGCTATCATGTTTAGATCTTGTGAGCTGCCTAACATGATCAAGATCGTCTATTTGTAATGCTACATGTTGTGTTTGTTGGGATCCGATGAATATGGAATACTATGTCAAGTTGATTATTGATCTATCATATATGTGTTGTTTATGATCTTGCATGCTCTCCGTTGCTAGTAGAGGCTCGGCCAAGTTGATACTTGTGACTCCAAGAGGGAGTATTTATGCTCGATAGTGGATTCATGCCTCCATTGAATGCAGGACGATGATGAAAGTTCTAAGGTTATGGATGTGCTTGTTGCCACTAGGGATAAAACATCAATGCTTTGTCTAAGGATATTTGTGTTGATTACATTACGCACAGTACTTAATGCAATTGTCTGTTGTTTGCAACTTAATACTGGAAGGGGTGCGGATGCTAACCCGAAGGTGGACTTTTTAGGCATAGGTGCATGCTGGATAGCGGTCTATGTTCTTTATCGTAATGCCCTAAGTAAAACTCATATTAGTCATCAAGATATGTATGTGCATTGTTATGCCCTCTCTATTTGTCAATTTCCCAACTGTAATTTGTTCACCCAACATGCTACTTATCTTATTGGAGAGACACCACTAGTGAACTGTGGAGCCCGGTCCATTCTTTTACATCTGAAATACAATCTACTGCAATCATTGTTCTCTGCTGTTCTTTGCAAACAAACATCATTCTCCACACCATACATTTAATCCTTTGTTTACAGACAAGCGGTGAGATTGACAACCTCACTGTTAAGTTGGGGCAAAGTATTTTGATTGTGTTGTGCAGGTTCCACGTTGGCGCCGGAATCCCTGGTGTTGCGCCGCACTACACTCCTTCACCAACAACCTTCACGTGGCCTGATGTCTACGCACGCTTCTATTCATGTAGATAGTGTTGGGCCTCCAAGAGCAGAGGTTTGTAGAACAGCAGCAAGTTTCCCTTAAGTGAATCACCCAAGGTTTATCGAACTCAGGGAGGTAGAGGTCAAAGATATCCCTCTCAAGCAACCCTGCAATTACGATACAAGAAGTCTCTTGTGTCCCCAACACACCTAATACACTTGTCAGATGTATAGGTGCACTAGTTCAGCGAAGAGATAGTAAGATGCAAGTGATATGGATGAATATGAGTGGTAATAACAATCTGAAATAAATATGGCAGCAAGTAAACATGTAACGGAACTTGTTGGAAACGGTGTTTCAATGCTTAGAAACAAGGCCTAGGGATCATACTTTCACTAGTGGACACTCTCAACATTGATCACATAACTGAATAAATAAATGCTACACTCTCTTGTTGGATAACAAACACCATTCATTGTGTAGGGCTACAAAAGCACACCTCAAGCCGGAGTTAACAAGCTCCACAACTTCATAAAGGAAACACACACGATGCGCACACCGTCACCGTCACACCGTGGAGAGTGAATCCGGAGTTCATATTAAAGTAACCTCTAGTGTATAATAGTGCTACTCTGGATAACTCTCCTAATGGAATCACTAATCGTGTAGTGGCTACAAAAGCTCCGCTCAGAGTTCATCAAGTACTTGACAAACACCACTCATAGGGATATCCACGTCAAATCATAAATCCAAGATAATATATTTATCATAGTGATAGTTAACTTCATAATCTACAAGAGATCACAATCATAACCTACGCCAAGTACTACATGATGCACACACTTGTCCACTTTACATCATGAAGGAGGAATAGACTACTTTAATAACATCACTAGAGTAGCACATAGATGATATTCAACTAGATCACAAAGCTCATGATCACATAAAGATCACATGAGAGAGAGATGAACCACATAGCTACCGGTAGAGCCCTTAGCCTCGAGGGAGAACTACTCCCTCCTCATCATGGGAGACAGCGATGGCGATGGAGTCGATGGAGATGGCTTCCGGGGGCAATTCCCCGTCCCGGCGGCGTGCCGGAACAGAGACTTCTGTCCCCCGAACTTGGCTTCGCGATGGCGGCGGCTGCGTAACTTTTCTCGTATCGTGGCTTATCTCCTTAGGGTTTTCACGACGGAGAGGCTTTATAGGCGGAAGGGCAGCCTCGGAGGGGTCCTGGGGGACCCACACCATAGGGGGGCGCCCCCCCCTTGGCCGCGCCGCCATGTGGGGTGGGGCCCCCTTGGCTCCCCTCTGGCCCTCTTCGGTGCTCTGGAACCTTCCGTGAAATATAAGATCGTGGGCGTTGATTTCGTCCAATTCCGAGAATATTTCCTTTGTAGGATTTCTGGAACCAAAAACAGCAGAAAACAGGAACTGGCACTTCAGCATCTCGTTAATAGGTTAGTTCCGGAAAATGCATCAAAACGATATAAAGTCTGAACAAAACATGTAGGTATTGTCATAAAACTGGCATGGAACATCAGAAATTATAGATACGTTGGAGCCGTATCAAGCATCCCCAAGCTTAGTTCCTACTCGCCCTCGAGTAGGTAAACAATAACAACAATAATTTCTGAAGTGACATGCTACTTACATAATCTTGATCATACTATTGCAAAGCATATGAGATGAATGAAGTGATTCAAAGCAATTGTAAAGATAATGATTAAACTACTGAATCATATAGCAAAGACTTTTCATGAATAGTACTTTCAAGACAAGCATCAATAAGTCTTGCATAAGAGTTAACGCATAAAGCAATAGATTCTTAGTAGAAGGTTTTGAAGCAACACAAAGGATGATTAAGTTTCAGCAATTTCTTTCAACTTGTAACATGTATATCTCATGGATAGTTGTCATCATAAAGCAATATAACAAGTGGAATAGGTAAACATGTAAGGATCAATGCACACAGTTGACACAAGTGTTTGCTTCTAAGATAGAAAGAAGTAGGTAAACTGACTCAACATAAAGTAAAAGAATGGCCCTTCGCAGAGGGAAGCATGGATTACTATTTTTGTGCTAGAGCTTTTATTTTGAAAACATAGAAACAATTTTGTCAACGGTAGTAATAATTCATATGTGTTATGCATAAGATGTCCTATAAGTTGCAAGCCTCATGCATAGAATACCAATAGTGCTCGCACCTTGTCCTAATTAGCTTGGATTTACATGGATTATCATTGCATAACATATGTTTCAACCAAGTGTCACAAAGGGTACCTCTATGCCGCCTGTACAAAGGTCCAAGGAGATAGATCGCATTTGATTTCTCGTTTTTGATATATCTCAACTAAGGACATCCATATCGGGACAACATAGAAAACAGATAATGGACTCCTCTTTAATGCATAAGCATTCAACAACAGATAATATGCTCATAAGAGATTGAGGATTAATGTCCAAACTGAAACTTCCACCATGATTCATGGCTTTAGTTAGCGGCCCAATGTTCTTCTCTAACAATATGCATACTCAAACCATTTGATCATGATAAATCACCCTTACTTAAGACAAGACGAACATGCATAGCAACTCACATGATATTCAACAATAGTTGATGGCGTCCCCAGAAACATGGTTACCGCTCAACAAGCAACTTATAAGAAATAAGACACATAAGCTACATATTCAATACCACAATACTTTTTAAGGCTATTTTCCCATGAGGTATGTATTGCAAAGAAAAGGAATTTTTTTTAAAGGTAGCACTCAAGTAATTTACTTTGGAATGGCAGAGAAATACCACGTAGTAGGTAGGTATGGTGGACACAAATGGCATAGTTTTTGGCTCAAGGATTTGGATGCACGAGAAGTATTCCCTCTCAGTACAAGGCTTTGGCTAGCAAGGTTGTTTGAAGCAAACACAAGTATGAACCGGTACAGCAAAACTTACATATGAACATACTGCAAGCATTATAAGACTCTACACTGTCTCCTTGTTGTTCAAACACTTCACCAGAAAATATCTAGACTTTAGAGAGACCAATCATGCAAACCAAATTTCAACAAGCTCTATGGTAGTTCTTCATTAATAGGTGCAAAGTACATGATGCAAGAGCTTAAACATGATCTATTTGAGCACAACAATTGCCAAGTATCAAATTATTCAAGACAATATACCAATTACCACATGAAGCATTTTCTGTTTCCAACAAAATAACAATGAAGGAAGCAGTTTCAACCTTCGCCATGAACATTAAAAGTAAAGCTAAGAACACCAGTGTTCATATGAACAAGCGGAGCGTGTCTCTCTCCCACACAAGCATGAATTTATTCAGAGAATGAAAATAACAAAACGAAAATAAAAGCACACATACGCTCCAAGTAAAGCACATAAGATGTGACGGAATAAAAATATAGTTTCACTAGAGGTGACCTGATAAGTTGTCGATGAAGAAAGGGATGCCTTGGGCATCCCCAAGCTTAGATGCTTGAGTCTTCTTGAAATATGCAGGGATGAACCACGGGGGCATCCCCAAGCTTAGACTTTTCACTCTTCTTGATCATATTGTATCATCCTTCTCTCTTGATCCTTGAAAACTTCCTCCACACCAAACTCAAAACAAACTCATTAGAGGGTTAGTGCATAATCGAAAATTCACATATTCAGAGGTGACATAATCATTCTTAACACTTCTGGACATTGCACAAAGCTACTGAAAGTTAATGGAACAAAGAAATCCATCCAACATAGCAAAACAGGCAATGCGAAATAAAAGGCAGAATCTGTCAAAACAGAACAGTCCATAACGACGGATTTTTCAGGGGCACTTAACTTGCTCAGATGAAAAAGCTCAAATTGAATGAAAGTTGCGTACATATCTGAGGATCACGCACGTAAATTGGCAGATTTTTCTGAGTTACCTACAGAGGGGGCTACTCAATTTCGTGACAGCAAGAAATCTGTTTCTGCGCAGTAATCCAAATCTAGTATCAACCTTACTATCAAAGACTTTACTTGGAACAACAATGCAATAAAATAAAGATAAGGAGAGGTTGCTACAGTAGTAACAACTTCCAAGACACAACAAAACAGTAGCAAAATAAAAACATGGGTTATCTCCCAAGAAGTGCTTTCTTTATAGCCATTAAGATGGGCTCAACAATTTTAATGATGCACTCGCAAGAAATAAGAGTTGAAGCAAAAGAGAGCATCAAAAGAAAATAAGAAACACTTTTAATTCTAACCCACTTCCTATGCATAGGAATCTTGTACACAAATAAATTCATGAAGAACAAAGTGACAAGCATAGAAAGATAAAACAAGAGTAACTTCAAAATTTTCAGCATATAGAGAGGTGTTTTAGTACCATGAAAATTCCTACAACCATATTTTCCTCTCTCATAATAATTTCCAGTAGCATCATGAACAAACTCAACAATATAACTATCACATAAAACATTCTTATCATGAGTCTCATGCATAAAATAATTACTACTCCCAACATAAGCATAGTCATTCTTATTAATTGTAGTGAGAGCAAATTCAACAAAGTAGCTATCATTATTATTCTCATCACCATAATCATCAAATATAGGAGGCATAGTATAATCATAATAAACTTTATCCTCCATAGTAGGTGGCACCAAAATACCACTATCATTATAATCATCATAAATGGGAGGCAAAGTATCATCAAAGAAAATTTTCTCCTCAAAACTTGGGGGACTAAAAATGTCACAACCAGCTTCCCCAAGCTTAAATTCTTCCATAGCATTAGAATAATAGTATTCAAAGAGTTCATGCTAATAACATTGCTACAACTATTTTGCAAACAAAGTTCCATGGGTTTTTTAATTCTCTCTTCAAACACATCATGTCCTAATTCAATATAAAGTTCATAAAGATCTCTATTTTTTTTTGTTGTTTTCCATTAAGCCTAACTAGTGAAAACAAGAAACAAAAATATGCAATTGCAGGATCTAAAGGAAATAGCTTCGAGCACTCACACACTGGCAACAGTGCTAGGAAATAGCTGATACGTCTCAAACGTATCTATAATTTCTTATGTTCCATGCTACTTTTATGATGACACTCACATGTTTTATACACACTTTATGTCATTATTATGCATTTTCCGGCACTAACCTATTGACGAGATGCCGAAGAGCCGATTGTCTGTTTTCTCGCTGTTTTTGGTTTCGAGAAATCCTACAAAGGAAATATTCTCGGAATTGGACGAAATCAACGCCCAGGGTCTTATTTTTCCACGAAGATTCCAGAAAACCGAAAGGGAAACGAAGTGGGGCGACGGGGCACCGACACCACAGGGCCGCGCGGCCAGGGTGGGCCCCACGCCGCCCTATGGTGTGGGGCCCTCGTGCCTCTTCCGACTCCGCCCTTCCGCCTACTTAAAGCCTTCGTCGCAAAAACCCCAGTACCGAGAGCTACGATACAGAAAACCTTCCAGAGACGCCGCTGCCGCCAATCCCATCTCGGGGGATTCAGGAGATCGCCTCCGGCACCCTGCCGGAGAGGGGAATCATCTCCCGGAGGTCTCTTCATCACCATGATCGCCTCCGGATCGATGTGTGAGTAGTTCACCCCTGGACTATGGGTCTATAGCAGTAGCTAGATGGTTGTCTTCTCCTCATTGTGCTATCATGTTAGATCTTGTGAGCTGCCTCTCATGATCAAGATCATCTATTTGTAATGCTACATGTTGTGTTTGTTGGGATCCGATGAATATTGAATACTATGTCAAGTTGATTATCAATCTATCATCTATGTGTTGTTTATGTTCTTGCATGCTCTCCGTTGCTAGTAGAGGCTCTGGCCAAGTTGATACTTGTGACTCCAAGAGGGAGTATTTATGCTCGATAGTGGGTTCATGCCTCCATTGAATCGCGGGATCTACGATGTGACAGAAAGTTCTAAGGTTGTGGATGTGTTGTTGCCACTAGGGATAAAACATCAATGCTTTGTCTAAGGATATTTGTGTTGATTACATTACGCACCATACTTAATGCAATTGTCTGTTGTTTGCAACTTAATACCGGAAGGGGTTCGGATGATAACTCTGAAGGTGGACTTTTTAGGCATAGATGCATGCTTGGATAGCGGTCTATGTACTTTTTCGTAATGCCCTGATTAAATCTCATAGTACTCATCATGATATATGTATGTGCATTGTTATGCCTTCTTTATTTGTCAATTGCCCAACTGTAATTTGTTCACCCAACATGCCATTTATCTTATGGGAGAGACACCACTAGTGAACTGTGGACCCCGGTCCATTATTTACATCTGAAATACAATCTACGTACTGCAATACTTGTTCTTTACTGTTCTTCGCAAACAACCATCATCATCCACACTATACATCTAATCCTTTGTTTTCAGCAAGCCTGTCGTCGTGGTGAACAGACAGATGCCATAGGATGGCTTAAGTTGGGGCCGAATGGGCGCTAGAGGATTCGGGGGAGGGTTTTTGATTCATGGACTAAATGTAAAGATGCTTTCATTGGTAGATATTATCCTCCCGCTAAAATTATATCTTTGAGAAGTAGCATAATGAATTTTAAGAAATTAGATAATGAACATGTTGCTCAAGCATGGGAGAGAATGAAATCTTTGGTTAAGAATTGCCCTACCCATGGACTGACTACTTGGATGATCATCCAAACCTTTTATGCAGGATTGAATTTTTCTTCGCGGAACCTATTGGATTCAGCTGTTGGATGTACCTTTATGTCCATTACTTTGGGGGCGGCAACAAAACTCCTTGATAATATGATGATAAATTACTCTGAATGGCACACGGAAAGAGCTCCACAAGGTAAGAAGGTAAATTCTGTTGAAGAAACCTCCTCCTTGAGTGATAAGATTGATGCTATTATGTTTATGCTTGTGAATGGTAGATCTAATGTTGATCCTAATAATGTTCCTTTAGCTTCATTGGTTGCCCAAGAAGAACATGTTGATGTGAACTTCATTAAAAGTAATAATTTCAACAACAATGCTTATAGGAATAATTCTGGTAACAACTATAGGCCATATCCTTCTGCTAATGGTAATGGTTATGGTAATTCTTATGGGAATTCTTACAAAAATAATAGGAGTGTACCCCCTGGTCTTGAAGCCATGCTTAAATAATTTATTAGTACACAAACTTCTTCTAACAAATCTGTTGAAGAAAAGCTTGATAAAATTGATATTCTTGCTTCTAAGGTTGATAGACTTGCCTCTGATGTTGATCTTTTAAAATTAAAAGTGATGCCTAATGAAGATAAAGATATTAAGTCATTTGCTACAGCAAACGCCATCCAAGTTCGAATTAATGAGAATATTAGATTGATGGCTGAATTGCATGCTAGGTGGGAAAGAGAAGAAAACGAAAAACTAGCTAAAGAGAATAATGTAGCTAAAGTTTGGACTATTACCACCACTAGTAATGATGATGTTTCACATGTTGCTACACCCCCTACTATCAATGGTAAAATAATTGGTGTTGGCAATGTTTCTACTCCTAGTGCAAAGCGTGCAAAATTGCCTGAAACTGCTAAAACTGCTGAAACCTCGTTTGTGATAAAAGCTGCTGAAATTTTTCAAAATATTGGGGACAATGATCCCATTGCTGTAGATCATAATGGTTTAGATT